>NC_088353.1:13530000-13899166 GCF_036884655.1 Musa acuminata AAA Group | reverse complement strand
GAAGGTTGTCATCAAGTTTGTTTTGTGCCACATTAGTCATTTCGTAGGTCATTAAAGACCCGATAAGTTCTTCGAGTGGAAATTTGTTTAAGTCTTTTGCTTTTTGTATGATAGTTACTTTTGAATCCCAGTTCTTATTAAGAGAACGTAAAATTTTGTTTATAAGTTCAAAATCCGAAAAACTTTTACTAAGTGCTTTTAAACCATTGACGATATCTATAAAACGGGTGTACATGTCTCCAATGGTTTTTCTTGGATTCATATGAAACAATTCGAAGTCATGCTTTAAAAGATTAATCTTCGAAACTTTTACTCTACTAGTGCTTTCGTGTGTGGTTTCAAGAATGTGCCAAATATCAAAAGCCGTTTTACAAGTAAAAATCCGATTGAATTCATTTTTGTCTAAGGCGCAAAACAAAGCATTCATCGCTTTCACATTTAAAGAGAAAGTCTTCTTCTCCAAATCATTTCAATCTTTCATTGGAAAAGAAGTCTTTTGAAATCCATTTTCGATAATATTCCAAAAATCGAGATTTAACGAAAGCAAGAAAACTCTCATTCGAGTATTCCAATATGTATAGTCCATCCAATTAAACTTGGGAGGATAAATGAGAGAGTGACCCTCTTGAAAGCCAAAAAGAGTCATTTCTCTTTGGGTGTTAAACCAAATGAGAAAAACAAGGCTCTGATACCAACTGTTAGGAATGAGTCGGCACTAAGAGGAGGAGGTAAATTATGTTGAATCTCGTATTTTGATGATGAAAGTACTTGATATATGTTTATGATTTAATCTGCATTTTGAGTGACGTAGGATGCTTCGATTAGGATAAGACAATTAAAGCAGGAAAATCATGTTGTGCCAGAGGAACATGTTAGAAGATTGGACGTGGGGCCGGTGGATCGGTAGACATATAGACAGAAGGCTTCGGGCCGTGGACTCAGGCATCGGGCCAAGAAGAGCGGGTATTGTGCCAAGGATATCGGAGTTGCAAAGTCAACTGGCCGATTGGGCAATAGGCTGCAGGAGAGGACGATGCGCCGAAGAATCGAACAAAGCATCGAGGGACCAATGACATGCCGGACAACTTAGTTAATTGCTTAGGATTAATTGTCTCTATCGAAGTTTTATTTTGTGTGTGTAGGATTAACTACGATAAAAGTAAGATATGCAACAGGAGTTGCGCCGGAGTGATCACGTTGGGAGTTCGAGAGTTCGACGGAAGTTCGGACAATCGTCGGAGGTTCTGCGGGAACAAATATGAGAAGTCCATGAGCTTACCAAAGAAGCTTGTCGGAACTCGCCAAGTGGATCGTCGCAAGTCCAGGAGTTTGTCGGAAGTCTACAGGAGCATCATCGAGGGTTCATCGGATGATCGACGGAAGTTCGTCGGAAGCTCGCCGGAAGAAGCGATTGACACACTGAAGTAAGTTGCAGTAAATGTCTTAGGAAACATCGTAGTAAGCACAATGTTTAAGTTAGAAATGGGAGGTGATCCCATTAACTTAATCTTGGGGCGCCCCTGAAAAACCCAAATTGGGCCGAATGGATCAACCCATTCGGACCCTGATTTCTGCCAAGCGGTTGAACCGTCCAAGCATGGAGGTGGCACCGCTTGGGCTAAGTCTCCGAGCGAGACTGGGCGGTACAACCGCCCCAGCCAAGAGGTGGCACCGCTTGGGCTCAGTCTCCGAGCGAGACTGGGCGATGCAACCTCCCCTAACAAGAGGTGGCACCGCTTGAGCTCGGTCTTCAAGCTTTGGCAGGAGGTGCAACCGCCTCAGTCAGGTGGTGGCACCGCCTGAGCTCAGTCTTCAAGCTCTGGTAGAAGGTTCAATCGCCCTTGACAGGAGGTGGCACCGCCCAGAGGCTCAGTCTTCGAGCTCTGCCAGGCGGTGCAACCGCCCCAGTCAGGAGGTGCAACCGCCTGATCCCGGAATTTCAGGAATTGACAGTTTTAAGCTCCAAATTTAAACTGGGTTGGAGCCTATAAATACACCACTCATTCAGCACTGAAACAACAATCAACTAACACCGAAATCCGGATCTTGTTATATGATTTTTAGAGCTCAAAATTGTTGTAAAGGCCAAAAGTTCTTCTCCCTCTTTTCTTCCAAGTTCTGAGCTTTAAAGAGAGGAGAGAAAATTCTGTAAGGGTTGTCTCCTAAGCCCGTCAAAAGGAGTGAAACTGTAAAAGGGTGGTTGGCCTTCGCCTATTGAAGGAAGGCCTCTAGTTGACGTCGGTGACCTCGTCGATGGAGGAAGCCAAAAGTGGAGTAGGTCAAGATTGATCGAACCACTCTAAATCTCGGTTTGCATTTACTTTGAGCATATTATCTTTACTACAAACCTCCTCTAAAGCTTACTGCTTTCTGCGCATATACGGTCGGGTTTCAAGCTTTGCACTTTTCGAATCGGCGTTTAGACGTAAATTAGTTTTATCGTACGATCATCATATTTCTGTTTGCGTTTACGTTTTGATTTCTATCATAACTGCAAACTGCCTTTATATCCTTGCTTAAATTGCATCTCACTTAATCAAGTGATTTACGAATCAGCATTTAGACGTAAATCAGTTTTTTTGTACGAATAATCATATTTCAGTTTGCGCCTACTATCTGATTAGAATCATAACTGCAAACTACATTTATATCTTTGCTGCATCTCGCTTAAACAAAAGTTAAAGTGATTTACGAATCGACTTTCTTACCAAAATCACTTAACGAACGAACGCAGTTTTTATTTTTCGTAGAAGGTTTTCAGCTGCACTAATTCACCCCCCTCTTAGTGCTCTTGATCCTAACAATTGGTATCAGAGCGGGGTTAACTCTCAAACGGATTAAAACCCAAGAGAGATGGCATACGTCGGAAACCAAGAGGGCCATTCTATTACATGTCCACCCATGTTCAATGGGACGGACTACACTTATTGGAAAACTCGAATGAGAGTTTTCTTGATTTCTATGAATTTGGATTTATGGAATATCGTTGAAAACGGTTTTCAACATCTCTCTAAACCGATGAACGAATGGTCGGATTTGGAGAAGAAGTATTTTTCTTTAAACAGAAAGGCTATGAATGCCTTATTTTGCGCTTTGGACAAAAATGAGTTCATTCGGATTTCTACGTGCGCAACAGCTTTTGACATTTGGCGAACACTTGAAATCACGCACGAGGGAACTAGTAGAGTCAAAGACTCGAAAGTTAACATTTTATTGCATGATTTTGATCTTTTTCGAATGGAACCAAGCGAGACTATAGGCGACATGTACACCCGTTTCACGGATGTCGTCAATAGTTTAAGAGCACTTGGAAAATGTTTTTTGGATTTTGAACTCATAAACAAGATTTTGCGTTCTCTTTCTAAGAAGTGTGATTCAAAAGTAACTGCAATACAAGAAGCTAAAAACCTAAACAACTTACCACTTGAAGAACTAATTGGTTCATTGATGACATATGAAATGGTGCACAATGCACATGATGAACATGATGAACAAAATCACCTTCCAAAGAACAAGAAGGATTTGGAACTCTGGACAAATGAATACCACTTGAGCGATGACTCAAGTGATGAGGACAATGATGAACTTGAACTTCGAACACTAAATCTTAATAAGTTTATTAAACAAAAATCTAAAATAAACAATAAACTTGAACAAAGGAAGAGGCCAAAGAAGAAGAACACAAAGTGGGATGAATCGAGCTCCTCCTAAGACGAGGAGAAAATCAAGAAAGGTGAGGTGGCAAACTATGCCTTAATCGCTTTCAATGATGAGATAATCGAAATCCCCCTAATTTATTTTGAAATTACTTGATGCTTTCATGATGTATTTTCTTTTTTAGTTTAGAATTAATTTTCTTAAAAATTACATGTTTTAAAAAAAAATTATGATCATGCTAAGTAATTTTGAAAATGATAATATTGCATATTTTATGATAAACAAATAAAATGATCTTGATTGAAAATATGAAATCATGGTTAAGAAGAAATAATGTGTATTACATTGATTTCCATTGTTATTTCTCGATTTTGATTAAAAAAATCATATTTGATTTGAAGAAATGCATAATGATATTTTGATTAACAATTTTATGCATGAGATTTTAAGCTATACACGATGATAAGCATGTGTTATTTTCATGAGTGTATTTGAAAAACTATGGCGAAAATTTGCTCAAATACATGAACTTGTTAAGATTATTTTTCGGACTTTCTTGATTCAGTGTTCAAATCACTTAATTGCCATGATGATTTTACACTATTACATGCCTTAATAACATGTTAGAAATTATGTGTTTTAGATACAAAATTTTTATGATGATGAGCATGTTTTAACTTCATGATTGAACTTGAAAATCTATAGCAAAATCTTGTCTGAATGTATGAAAGTGTTAATTTCATTTTCAGATTCGCTTAACAATTGGTATCATAACAATCGGATTTTCTCATACACTTATTATAAAATATTTTTCTGAAATGGATTTAATGAAATGATTCTTGCTTATAAATTCCATCTTGAGATATGAATGATAGTGTTTTTACTTGCAAAGATTTGTTTCACATACATATCTTGATCCTAACAATACAATGAGATTTCTTATGCAAAAATAAAGTGCTTTTGTGATTCTTTGCTAAAGAAAATAATTATTAAAATCATGATCTTGATAATTATAACATGAAGTTCTTTATAAATCAAGATCGTTCATTATGCTCCCTACATTTATCAAAAAAGAATTCTTCAAATGAAGTGTAACTTGTCTTTTGATTTCTCAGAATCCAATGAAGTGTCATATTGATATCTTGATACTTGGAATATTTTAAAATGTGATCTTGATAAGAATGTTTCAAGTTGCTCTTTGTGCTATATCTTTTCAAATGAATCATGAGCCTTGATATCATATATTTCATAATAAACAAATAACAAGATTTCTTTGCCTTGTATGTCTTGTGTGATGATTGTACATCAATTTCCTTTATTATGAATTATATGAATCTTGATCGTGAACTTGTTAAGAAGAATTTTAATGAACCATGAATCATATCTTTGGTATTTACGAATTGATCCTAACAATTGATCCTCATTGATATCTTTTATTGATATGATAAATTATCATCTCATGATTTATTGCATAATTATATCATGCTTTGTGATTGTATCATGTGATCTTTGCTGAATTTTCACATTGATATTCTTCATGACATGATTTCTTTGCATTATTGTCTTGTATGCTTCATGTGATAATATGAATACATGAAACACTTATGATATGATTTTTATGCAATTCCTTGTATTCATGAAATGTTTATCTCATCACCTAATAATTGTTCTTGATATTCCTTATGTGATGATAAGAATACATGAAATATTCATTAATTTGTTTTGATGTATACAAATAAGAAGTTTCGATCATATATGGTAGGATGTAATTTGACAAATTTGGTACCATCATGTTGCAAAATAAATGATGATTAGGAATCATGCATTAATGATGATTGTATATTTTATGATTTGGCATAGTGCATGCAATGATGAAATATTCATGAATTTGAAATGATGCATGCAATACTTATGACAATGATGTACATGATGTATTACATATGATATGTATCATGAATGCTTTAAATGATGAATGTTTGGTATCATGATCAACGTGTTGAT
Organism: Musa acuminata AAA Group; assembly: GCF_036884655.1. Classification (NCBI taxonomy): domain Eukaryota; kingdom Viridiplantae; phylum Streptophyta; class Magnoliopsida; order Zingiberales; family Musaceae; genus Musa; species Musa acuminata. The sequence continues at coordinate 13,893,508 of NC_088353.1, read as the reverse complement.
AAATGCTTAAAAATTTTAATGTTTGAGTATCATGTATGATATACCCATTAATGATGATTGATTTATTTTTCGGTATCGTGCATGAAAAATAAGGTTTTTGAAATTGTGTATGTTTTAATTTGAATATATAATGATGCATAAATAAAATTGATACTTACCTTTGTCATAATCTGAAAAAAAAAAAAAAAAAAGGGTCTTCCCTTCTTTTTGACAATGACAAAGGGGGAGTAAGAATTTCTAGCGTGGACATCATGAAAAGAGGCAAACTAGCTAGCTTACACAATTCAAGATGAAAGAAAAAATGTCACTTCTCAAAAGAGAATAAAGAGATTGTTATCTTGAACATCACAAGCTTGCCAAACAAAAATTGCAAAAGTGCTATCTTGCCTATCTCAAGAAGCAAAACTTGCAACTTGCACATTGCAATAGGAAGCAAGAATCATAAGTTTACACAAGAAAGCTATCTTGCATTTGCTTTCGAAATTTTTGCTAGCTTGTATGTAGTAAAACTTGCATACCATAAAAATTGCTAGCTTGTAGTATAAAGAGAAGCAAATAGTTGCTATCTCAAGAAAATTAAACATGCTAAACTTACACCTTGCAATGAAAGCAAAATTGTGAGCTCAAACATTGCAAAGGAAGCAAAAATTTGCTAGCTTGCAACTTGCATATTTCAAGAAGCAAGAGTTGCCTTCTTGAACATCTCTAAATTGCTAGCTTGCATGTTCTAAAAGTGCTATCTTGTATGTTGTAAAACTTGCATATCTAAAACTTGATAGCTTGAATGTTCTAAGCATGATGTAACATTTGCTGAATTTTCGGGCTTCAAAACTGCATGATGATAAAACTTGATATTATGTTTTTCATGCAATAAGTTAAACTAATATTCCAAACACAAGAATAGTTGGACTTCTCCTTTTTGTTGATGACAAAGGGGGAGAAGTATGATGTTATGCATAAGTTTGTGCATAAGTTCATGATGACATGTTGCAAGTATTCATGATGAATATTGCAATGACTTGAATTCAGTTTGAATTCAAGGTTCTATCAATATGGCATATTGATAGGGGGAGTTTGTTTAAACTCCGGGAGTTAAGTTTAACTCCGTCATCAAGTGGTTGTCATCATCAAAAAGGGGGAGATTGTTGAATCTCGTATTTTGATGATGAAACTACTTGATATATGTTTATGATTTAATCTGCGTTTTGAGTGACGTAGGATGCTTCGATCAGGATGAGACAATTAAAGCAGGAAAATCATGTTGTGCTAGAGGAACATGTCAGAAGATTGGACGTCGACCCGGTGGATCGATCGACATATCGATAGAAGGCTTCGGGCCGTGGACTCGAGCATCGAGCCAAGAAAAGTGGGTATTGTGCCAAGTATATCGGAGTTGCGGAGTCAACTGGCCGATTGGGCAATAGGCTGCAGGAGAGGACGATGCGCCGAAGAATCGGACGAAGCATCGAGGGACCAATGACATGCCGGACAACTTGGTTAATTGCTTAGGATTAATTGTCTCGATCAAAGTTTTGTTTTGTGTGCGCAGGATTAACTACGATGAAAGTAAGATAGGCAACAGGAGTTGCGCCGGAGTCAAGACAATGATCACGTTGGGAGTTCGAGAGTTCGTCGGAAGTTCGGACAGTCGTCGGAGGTTCTACGGGAACAAATCCGAGAAGTCCATGAGCTTGCCAAAGAAGCTTGTCAGAACTCGCCAAGTGGATCGTCGCAAGTCCAGGATTTGCCGGAAGTCCGCAGGAGCATTACCGAGGGTTCATCGGATGATCGACGGAAGTTCGCCGGAAGAAGCGATTGACGCACCGGAGCAAGTTGCAGTAAATGTCTTAGGAAACATTATAGTTAGCACAATGATTAAGTTTGAAATGAGAGGTGATCTCATTAACTTAATCTTGGGGCAATTGGGCCCTTGAAAAGCCCAAATTGGGCCGAACGGATCAACCCATTCGGACCCTGATTTCTGCCAGGAGGTTGAACCGCCCAAGCCGGGAGGTGGCACCGCTTGGGCTAAGTCTCTGAGCGAGACTAGGTGATGCAACCGCCCCAGGTAGGAGGTGGCACTGCCTGGGCTCAGTCTCCGAGCGAGATTGGGCGGTGCAACCTCCCCTGACAAGAGGTGGCACCGCCTGAGCTCGGTCTTCGAGCTCTAGCAGGAGGTGCAACCGCCTCAGTTAGGCGGTGGCACCGCCTAAGCTCAGTCTTCGAGCTTTGGTAAGAGGTGCAACTGCCCCTGACAAGAGGTGGCACCGCCTAGAGGCTCAGTCTTCGAGCTCTTCCAAGCGGTGCAATCGCCCCAGTTAGGAGGTGTAATCGCCAGATCCCGGAATTCCGGGAATTGATAGTTTTGAGCTCCAAATTCAAACTGGGTTGGGGCCTATAACTATCCCACCCATTCAGCACTGAAAGGGCACTGAACATACACCGAAATCCTAATCTTGTTATGTGATTTTTAGAGCTCAAAATTATTGTAAAGGCCAAAAGTTCTTCTTCCTCTTTTCTTCCAAGTTCTGAGCTTTAAAGAGAGGAGAGAAAATTCTGTAAGGGTTGTCTCCTAAGCCCGTCAAAAGGAGTGAAACTGTAAAAGGGTGGTTGGCCTTCGCCTATTGAAGGAAGGCCTCTAGTTGACGTCGGTGACCTCATCGGTGGAGGAAGCCAAAAGTTGAGTAGGTCAAGATTGACCGAACCACTCTAAATCTCAGTTTGCATTTACTTTGAGCATCTTATCTTTACTGCAAACCTCCTCAATAGCTTACTGCGTTATGTGCTTTTACAAACGTGTTTCAAAGTTCAGTGCTTTCCGAATCGGCGTTTAGACGCAAATCAGTTTTATCGTACGAACATCATATCTCAGTTTGCGCTTACGTTCTGATTTCCATCATAACTGCAAACTACCTTTATATCTTTGTTTTAACTGTATATCGCTTCATCTCAAGTTAAAGTGGCTTACGAATCGGCTTTCATACCGAAATCACTTTTATCGTACGAACGTCGTATTTCAGTTTGCGCTTACGTTTTGATTTCCATCATAACTGCAAACTGCCTTTATATCTTTGCTTTAACTACATCTCGCTTCATCTCAAGTTAAAGTGGTTTACGAATCGACTTTCATACCGAAATCGCTTTTATCGTATGAATGTCGTATTTCAGTTTGCGCTTATATTCTGATTTTCATCATAACTGCAAACTGCCTTCATAGATTGACTTTAACGTCATCTTGCTTGATCTTAAGTTAAAGTAATCTTAGAATCGGCTTTCACACCGAAATCTCTTTTATCGTTCGAACGTTTTTTATCGTTGAAAGATTTCCGCTGCACTAATTCACCCCCCCCCCCCCCCCCTCTTAGTGCTCTTGATCCTAACAAATTAGTGCAGCGGTAAAAACATCAGTTTAAGAAAAACTCTTTGCGATTAATCCCGTTTCGGAAATCCTTAACTTTGAAAGCAATAAGAAGACATCTTGCAGTTAAAGTAAAGTGTTCAAAGAAAATGCAGACTAGATTTTTATAGTGGTTTGATCGTCGTAACCTACATCCACTCCATCGATTCCTCTTCCGTCGAGGCCATCGGCATCCACTATCGATCTTCCTTTAATAGGTGAAGATCAACCTCTTTCTTACACCCCTCTTCTCCTTTTCATAGGTTTTAGAGACAACCTTTACAAGCACTCACTCCTCTCTAAACAAAATTCTAAACTTAGGTCTAGAGGAGGAGATTTCTCAAGTGATTGCAATAACGGTTTCTCACTTTCAAACTCTATGTGCTTATGTATGTTAACCAGGGATGAGAGAGGTATTTATAGGCCTCAAGTTGATTTAAACTTGGAGCCTAAAAACATCTCATCCCGGGTTTCCTAGGTACGGGCAGTACCACTGCCTTTGCTTGGTGGTACCACCGCGAGTGTAAGTCTGACACTGACACTAACACTACACTGGGCAGTACCACCACCCAGTCTGGCGGTACCACCACCTGACACCCTGGACTAGGTGATACCACCACCCAGACTAGTGTTACCCCGCCCGACAGCCTCTCAGAGACTATGTATGGGCAATACCACCGCCTAGACTAGCGTTACCACCGCTTTTCACAGTCTCGGAGATTATGCCATGACGATGCCACTTCTTGGGTCATTGTTTGGGCCTTTTCAATTGGCCCAACACAGTCCTTACATGGGCTCAACTGACGATTGGCCCAATTCTAATCCTAATTATGTGCTAACTATAAATTCTAAGGCATACACTAAGCTAAATAAGTCCGATGAGTCAATGTTTCTTCCAACGAGCTTTCGGTGATCTTCTAGTTGAACTTCCGATAATCTCTCGGCAATGTTCCAACGAACTCCTGGTAAGCTCCTTGACTTCACGATGATCTTCTTGGCGAGTTCTGATGAGTTTCTTTGGCAAGCTCCTAGACTTTTTGGTTGGTTCCGATAGAACTTTCGATGAACGTCCGGACTTCCGACGAACTCTCGAACTCCTAACAAAATCTCGTTCTTGACTTCAGGACTTCATTTTGCTTTATGCCTTGCTATCATAGTTAACCGTACACACATAAAACACACTTTGATCTAGTCAATTATTACTAAGCATGAATTATGTTGTCCGACATGTCATCGATCCATCGATGCTTCGTTCGATTCTTCGACGCATTATCCTCTCTTGCGGCCTATTGCCCAATCGGCTAGTTGACCTCCGCAACTCTGATATCCTTAGCACAATATCTGCTCTTCTTGGCTTAATGCCCAAAAGCATGGCACGAAGCCTTCTGTCGATACGTTGACCGATCCTCCGGTGCAACGTCCAATCTTCTTATATGTTTTTCTCCGGCATAACATGATTCTTCCTGCTTTAATTGTCTCTCTATGATCCAAGCTTCCTGTGTCACTCAAAATGCATATCAAATCATAAACACTATTAATTGGTTTCATCATCAAAATTCGAGATTCAACATTACTATCAGATAGCGATTCCGTGGTCCTAGTAGTGTATCTGGTCCTTAGACTTAAGACACCTAGGATGTCTTGTATGAGTACTCTACTCTTTGATACCGGACTTATAGGTTTGGAAGTTTCAAATCTAGTACAAAACAGTTATTAGGAGTGGCAACCAACCTTACGAGGGCTATTGAGTGTTAATAGAGGATCATCCACTCTTGGTATCATGAGAGGACTATCCCATATGTTCTTGCTCAGACAAATCCTTAGCCAAGGTCATTTAGATTGAGAGAGAAAGAGTTCATTGTGAGAATCCGATTAGAGCGAAACTCGAGGAGAAACTATGTGGGCCTGATAGCACCATGTTAGGATTGGAGCGGTGCTAAGAGGGGGGGTGAATTAGTGCAGCGGTAAAGTACGATAAAATTTCGACGATTTAAACACTTTCGAAAACTTCGAACGATAAAAGCAACGTTTCATTTGAAACCGTTTTGATTGCATTTTAACTTGAAGGCATATGTAAGAAGGAGACAAAGAAGTAGAGCATCAAAGTGAAGATGATTTGCAGTAATATAAATGACAATAAGATAAACACAAACCGATTTATAGTGGTTCGGTCATGCAACATACATCCACTTGCGAAGCCTTCTTCGATGAGGCTCCCAACTTCTACTAGCAAATCACTTTGAAGGGGAAGGACAAATACCCCTCTTACAACCTTTTACAAGTAGTTCACTCTCTTACAAATTTTCAAAGAGAAAGAAGGAGGTGAACACTCAAGCAATTGAAAACAAAAACTTGCTAAAGACTTTGCTAAGACTTTTATCTTAATCTCTTGCTTCTCAAAGGTTGTAATCTCAACTGAGAATTGAGGGGTATTTATAGGCCCCAAGTGGATTCAAATTTGGGCTCCAAATTTTGAATTCTCTTGGGTTCCCGAGGCTAGCGGTGCCACCGCCTATCACCGCCCGACCTCTCGGGTTCTGGGCAGTGCCACTGCTCAGTCCAACGGTGCCACCGTTCAGTTCTCAGGTTTTGGGCGGTGCCACCGCCTAATCTGGCGGTACCACCGCCTACACTATTTCAGCTCACTGGTTGGGCTTCAAACTTGACACAAACTAGTCCGAACTCGGCCCCAATTGGCCCCTACTTGGTTTATAAGATTAACACTTAATCCTAACCCTAATTAATGTGCTAACTATGAATTTTAAATATATTTTCTAAGCTATTACAAAGTTCGCAAGTCAAGACTTTTTCCGGTGAGCTTCCGGTGAACTTCCGACGGTCTTCCGACAAACTCGCGGAAACCATTCTGCGGACTCCCAGCAAGCTCCTAGACTTCACGATTTGATCTTGGCGAGTTCCAACGAGCTTCTTCGGCAAGCTCCGATCTTTCTCGGTGAGCTCCGCGAATTTCCAACGAACCTTCCGGCGAGCTTCCGAAAAACCCTTCGGCAAGCTCCCTACTCATTCTCGGCTACTTCCCGTAGCATTCCCGACGAACCTTCGGACTTCCGTCGAACTCTCGAACTTGCAACAAATCCTTCACGCTTGACTTTGACACTTTGTTTCGCTTTATGTCTTCATCATTATTGTAGTTAATCCTGCACACACAAGCTAAAACTCTACTCTGATCAAGACAATTATTACAATGCGAATTGACATTCTGTTGCCCGGCACGTCATTGGTTGGCGCTTCGTCCGATTCTTCAGTGCATCATCCTCTCTTGCGGCTTGTTGCCCAATTGGCGGTTGACCTCCACAACCCCGATATCCTTGGTACAATTCTGCTCTCCTTGGCCCGATGCCCGACGTCCGAAGCCTTCTGCCGTCCAATATCCTGACATGATCTCCTCCGGCGCAACGTCAATTCCTCCTACGTCAACTGTCTAATCCTAATCGAGTTGACCTGCATCACTCAAAATGGTTTTAAACATCTAAACATAATCAATTAGTTTCATCATCAAAATCCGAGATTCAACAATCTCCCCCTTTTTGATGATGACAACTAATTGATGACTAACGAAGTTAACCTTAACTCCCCGAAGTTTAACTAAACTCCCCCTATCAATATGCCATTGATAGAACACTTGGATTATCCCAAATCCAAGTAACATTCAACACATGTTATGAAAAACATTTAAACCATCATGTAAATATATATAAAATATTCAATTCAATGCATGAAGTCATCAATATACTTCTCCCCCTATGTCATCAACAAAAAGGAGAAGTAGCTCTACCTATTTTAAAAGATATATAAGTTTTTGCAACATAAAGCTAGATTTTCATCACAACATATAAGCACAAAAGCATAGCAAGATTCTTAAGTTCAATCATGATAATTCAACACTTGCTTCTTGTGCAAGATTACACTTTGCTTTTCTTTGCATGTTCTCACTAGCAAAAGCTTTCTCCCCTTTGTTTTTGTCAAAAAGAAGGGAAGAGTACAAGCTAGCCAACATTTGCCTTGAGCTAGCAATCTTTCTCCCCTTATGTCATTGCCAAAAAGAAGGAGAGGAACCAATGATTTAAACTTTTACATAAATTATGAATTTGCATCAATCAATATTTCAATCATCACATGATACATACAAGACAAAAATGCAAAGAAATCATGTCATGAAAGACATCAATTGTTAAACATGATATGATAATAGTCTCAAAATTTTCAATTTGCAATATATGTGATACATTGCAATACTAAAAAAATTTAATGCGATGCTTTTAAGGATATCAACCTATTTTTGATACAAAGCATGGCAAGAGCAATTATATTGCAAGTTTTCTAAGTTTTGCATTTTTTGCTTCTTTCGAGATAGCAATTCTTTGTTTCTCTATAAGCTAGCAACTTTTACGATATGCAAGTTTTACTATATACAAGCTAGCAAATTTAAAGATGTGCAAGTTGGCATATTTGCTTTTCTTTGCAATGTGCATGATAGTATTTCTTCGTAATATTCAAGATAGCAAATTGTACATCATGCTAGCTAGCATATTAAAGATGTTCAAGAAAGTAAGCTCTTTCTTCTCTCTTGAGAAGTGTCATTTTTGCTTCCTTAGCAAAATACCAAACTAGCAAGGGACCATGTTTTATATGAAGCAAGAAAACAATTTGGCAAGTGTTACATTTGTATCTTTTCTTTAGATGTGCAAGAAAGTAAGTTTTTACATTTTCTTGACTTGTGCAAGGTAGCTAATTTATCTTTGAGATTACCCTTTACATCAATTCAAGATAGCACATTAGCAACTCTTTCTCTCCCTATGTCAATGGCAAAAAGAAAGGAAGATTCAAGTCATGAATATCAAAATAATAATTTTATCATGAATAATTCATCATTGTGTGCATCATTATTGTACATTAAAGAATTACATAAATAATACCAAATCATCATATATATTTTTAAAACATATAAACTCATCATTATATGCATGATTCCAAATCATCATTCATATTATTTCAATCATTGTTTCAATCATCACTATAACTCATCATGCACAAAATGTAAAATCATCTAACATGATACAAACATTTATTTTCAAAATATTTATCACTATTTTCATGTATGATAATAAAGTATTCATGATACAAATTATATGCATATATCATCACAATAAAAAGCAATTGCATGCATAATTTCAAATCATAAATGTTTCAAATTATGATGGTATTAACTTGTCAAATTTCATCCTACCATTCATGATCATAACTTTTCATTTGTATGCATCAAAATAATATCAAGAGTATTTCATGCATAATTTTATATCACCACATAAGGAATATAAAAAAGAAAATAATTGGGTGATGCGATAAACATTTCATGAATATAAGGAATTGCATAAAAATCATATCATGAAAGATTAGAACATGTGAATACCAAAAGGCATGATTTTTTTTAAAAAACGTACTCATAAATAATCAAAAGAAAATCTTAAGAGATCGATTAATAAAAAAATCTTGATTCATAATAAATCTTAATTTGTAAATATCATGGAATCAAGATCATGAATTTAGATAAAACTCATTTAAATTCAAATCGTCCAAATCATCAAAATCTCAACATTTCTTTCAAGAGATTCAAAATGGCATAAATAAGTTTATTGGTCTCTTAGGTAGAAATCAATAAGATAGAGAAAAAGAAAATTTTTAATAAAAAAATCTTTCCTCCTTTTGTTTCAACTTATTGATTGATTCGTTACATGCATGTCCTTTTTTTATTTTATTTTATTTTTTTTAAATCCATGCATCATCGTTTAAAACGGAAAGATAAAAAATCATAAAAAAAAGTGCAACACATAAAAAAATTATTTCAACTCATTACTTCAACTCAAACATGATTTCATTTAATCAAAATTGAATGACTTCAAGACCAATAAATCATCATGTATAACAATCATCAAGTATGATACAAACTTTTTAAAACGTTTATCATGATAAGGCATATAAGCCAAAGAAACTATTAAATATAAAGCATATTCATCAATGATGGTTTCATTGAGCATAAGGCATTTTTAAACAAAATCATTTTGTTATTTGTTGTAGTCATACATTTTTCTTTTTAGGTGAATCTATCTTTTCATGCTTAAATTTTTTAAATTTTCAACGATGCTAAAAAGAAAAACATGATATAATTTTTGAAAAATAATTTTTTATTTCCTATTCCTACTATCTAAATTAAGCACTCATGAAAAACTTCAAGTAATTTCAAAATAATTCAAGAGAGTTGAATTATTGTCGAAGCCCGTCAAAGCTCAATTCGTCGTTTCACCTTTAGAAGTTCTTGATTCATCCTTGGGTGCCTTCCTTTCCTTTGGCCTCTTCCTCCATTCAAGTTCATTGTTTATTTTAGATTTTTGTTTAATGAACTTATTAGGAGTTAGTGTTCGAAGTTCAAGTTCATCATTGTCCTCATCACTTGAGTCATCGCTCAAGTGGTATTCATTTGTCTGGAGTTCCAAATCCTTCCTATTCTTTGGAAGGTGGTTCAAGTGTTGATTGTGTTCATCATGTGCATTGCGCACCATTTTATATATCATCAATGAGCCGATAAGTTCTTCAAGTGGAAAAATATTTAAATCTTTTGTTTCTTGTATTGTCGTTACTTTTGATTCCCAATCTTTAGAAAGTGATCGTAAAACTTTACTAACAAGTTCAAAATTTGAGAAACATTTGCCAAGAGCTTGTAAACCATTGACGACATCCGTAAAACGGGTGTACATGTCAATAATGGTTTTGCTCGGCTTCATTCAAAAAAGCTCGAAATCATGCATTAAAATGTTGATTTTCGAATCTTTAACTCTAGAAGTGCCTTCGTGTGTGATTTCAAGAGTGTGCCATATGTCGAAAGCCGTTTCGCACAAAGAAACCCGATTGAACTCATTTTTGTCCAAAGCGCAAAATAAGGCATTCATAGCCTTTGCGTTTAAAGAAAAATACTTCTTCTCCAAATTCGACCATTCGTTCATCGATTTAGAGGGAAGTTGAAAACCATTTTCAATAATATTCCATAAATCCAAATTCATAGAAATCAAGAAAACTCTAATTCGAGTTTTCCAATAAGTGTAGTCAAATCCGTTAAACAACGGTGGACGAACAATCGAAAAGCCCTCTTGAAAGCCATGAAGAGCCAATTCTCTCAGGTATAAATCCGAAATGAGAAATACCAGGCTCTGATACCAATTGTTAGGATTGGAGCGGCACTAAGAGTGCAGCGGTAAAGTACGATAAACTTTTGATGATTTAAACACTTTCGGAAACTTCGTACGATAAAAGCAACGTTTCGTTTAAAACCGTTTCGATTGCGTTTTAACTTGAAGGCATACGTAAGAAGGAGACAAAGAAGTAGAGAATCAACGTGAAGATGATTTGCAGTAATATAAATGACAATAAGATAAACGCAAACCGATTTATAGTGGTTCGGTCATGCAACCTACATCCACTTGCGAAGCATTCTTAGATGAGGCTCCCAACTTCCACTAGCAAATCACTTTGAAGGGGAAGGACAAATACCCCTCTTACAACCTTTTATAAGTGGTTCACTCTCTTACAAATTTTTAAAGAGAAAGAAGGAGGTGAACACTCAAGCAATTGAAAACAAAAACTTGCTAAAGACTTTGCTAAGACTTTTATCTCAATCTCTTGCTTCTGAAAGGTTGTAGTCTCAGCTGAAAATTAAAGGGTATTTATAGGCCCCAAGAGGATTCAAATTTGGGCTCCAAATTTTGAATTCTCTTGGGTTCTCGAGGCTGGCGGTGCCACCGCCTATCACCGCCCGACCTCTCGGGTTCTGGGCGGTGCCACCGCTCAGTCCAGCGGTGCCACCGCTCAGTTCTCGGGTTTTGGGCGGTGCCACCGCCTACACTATTTTAGCTCACTAGTTGGGCTTCAAACTTGGCCCAAACCAGTCCGAACTCGGGCCCAATTGGCCCCTACTTGGGTTATAGGATTAACACTTAATCCTAACCCTAATTAATGTGCTAACTATGAATTTTAAAGACATTTTCTAAGCTATTACAAAGTCCATAAGTCAAGACTTTTTCCGACGAGCTTTTGGCGAACTTCTAACGGTCTTCCGACAAACTCTCGGAAACCATTCTGCGGACTCCCGGCAAGCTCCTAGACTTCACGATTTGATCTTGGCGAGTTCCAGCGAGCTTCTTCGGCAAGGTTCGATCTTTCTCGGTGAGCTCCGCGAATTTCCAACGAACCTTCCGGCGAGCTTCCGAAAAACCCTTCGGCAAGCTCCCTACTCATTCTCGGCTAGTTCCGGCGGCATTCCCGATGAACTCTCGAACTCACAACAAATCCTTTGCGCTTGAATCTAACACTTTGTTTCGCTTTATGTCTTCATCATTATCGTAGTTAATCCTGCATACACAAGCTAAAACTCTACTCTGATCTAGACAATTATTACACTACGAATTGATATTCTGTTGCCCGACACGTCATTGGTTGGCGCTTCGTCCGATTCTTCAGCGCATCGTCCTCTCTTGCGGCTTGTTGCCCAATTGGCGGTTGACCTCCGCAACCCCGATATCCTTGGCATAATTCCGCTCTCCTTGGCCCGATGCCCGACGTCCGAAGCCTTCTGCCGTCCAATATCCTTACATGATCTCCTCCGGCGCAACGTCGATTCCTCCTGCGTCAACTGTCTAATCCTGATCGAGTTGACCTGCATCACTCAAAATGCTTTTAAACATCTAAACACAATCAATTAGTTTCATCATCAAAATCCGAGATTCAACACACCATGCCCGATATATGGTCTTTGGGATATTAAATGATTGAGGGACTACAAGTATATGGTAATTGAGGACAGATAGGTCAAAAGTATTGGATTCCTCTATATCGTCTGGGGACTACGGCATATTGGCACAGTTCATCCGTAGTCGATGAGTCGAGTGAATTATTTTGGAGATAATAATTCACTAAGTCAAAAGGTGTTCTGATAGGTATGACTCCTGGTCAGCTCGATATTGGGCCTAGAGGATCACACACATATGGTAGGTGTTGCGACAATTAGAGGTTTAAATATGAGATATCCGTTGGAGCCCCTATCTTATTGGATATCCAATAAGCCTATGAATTATTAGATTCCATGGATGAGATCCAATAAGAGCTAAAAAGAGATTATTGGGTAGAGACCTACTAATCTAAGAGGTTTAAGTAATTGGATGAAAATCCAAAACTCAATAGGGTAAGATCCATTAGGGTTAACTAGGGGCCTCCATAAATAGGAGGGAACTAAAGGTCTATAGGCTAGGGCATCTTGGTTATCACCTTCTATTCTCCTCTCCCCTTCTCCTCCTCAGATAGCAGGCCTGATGATTTGAGGAGCGTCGTTGCAACCCTACTATGTGTATCACCACTAGAGAGGAGGATTCTTAACCTCCTTCATCCACTCCTACAGATTTGCAGGGATTCAAGGATATATGATTTCTCTAGGTAACACAACTATCTTTCTAACATGTAGTTTTTTATTTTACGGATTTCGTGCCCCAATCTTCGCACGACAACGAACACATGTTGGGAAATTTAGGTTTTTGTTTTATGTTCTTTTATTGTGCATGTGATATTGCCCCTAGATTTTCTAACAATCATAAGTGTTAGGATCGACATGACACTATGAGGAGGGGTTGGATTAGAAATATTACAAACTTTAAGAAACTTTAAAATTTTGATCAAGTAAAGATATAAGTATTGAAAGCTAGTTTAACTAAGGAATAAGCATAAATAAGAGAATAAGCAAAGATAGAGAGACAAATCAATTTTACTGTGGTTTGGTCTTCCCAGCCTATGTTCACTCTCTATTCCTCTTTTCTTGATTATCGATCTTGCTTCTAATGGGTGAAGATTAACGATCATTTACAACCTTGTCCTTTCGAAGACTTAGGCTTTGCATTTGATCACTTTCAAGAATCTCACATTTTTTAAACTTAATAACACAACAAGAAACTTAAGAAAGTAAAATTCAAACAAGGCTCTAAGAGAGGATTTCAACACTTGGAAGCTCAAGAATGATATCTCTCACCCATGCTTGAAGTGAGATATTAATAGCTCCCATAGTACCCAAAATATGAAGCAAATTAAGAAAAAAACCCAAAATCAAGGGTTTTGATAGTACTATCATTGTTCTAGGTGTTACTATTGTTTTGGATGGTACAATCACCCCTAGGTAGTACCAAAGCTACTTTGAGTAGTACCACCACGTCCTCTTGGCGGTACCATTGCATATACACTAACTTGGCCTAGTAAAGGCCCAAATCCAACCTAATTTAGCCCAAATCTAGTCCATTACAATCTTAACCTTTCATAGAACAAATATGGTCCAATTGAAGCCTAATTTTAACCCAAATTATTTTCAAATAAGGCTTCAAATCAATAACTACTTTCAATATATCATGAGAGTCTTTCGATAAGTCATTCATTCTTTCGGCACGTTGTCATTCTTTTGACATATCATTCAATAGTCCAACACATCATCTTAACATTCAATAAGTTGATTTATCCTTCTTCGACATCCCACATGATGTACAACCTTTTAACAGAACATCTGATTCTTCATCACAATGTTCGAGCATTTTGCATAACTTCTAATCTTTCCACAATTCGGACCCTTGCTCGAAGTACACCTGTACCATTTAACTTTTCACATGATTAGTTTTTTAAGCTCATCAATTGCTTTTATTATCAAAATCTAGGGCTCAATAATCTTCTTTTTCTTATGATGACAACTAATTGATGAAGGGGTTTGAAAGAGTCCTCTATTGTTATGCAAATAGTATAAAATTACATGATGAATATTAAATTGCATTAAGTTGAAGAAATATAGAATGAAATATAACTTGATAGGAATCATTGAAATTAAGCTTTATAATTTTGATATTAAGATGTTAAGGCATTTGTTCATAGCTTCTCCCCCTTTGCCATTAGCAAAACGATGGAAGTATACAAATCATGAATACAAAAGAGTAAAAATAAATAAAAATAAATCACAAGCCATGAACACCAAGATATCGAGAAAAAGATATGTCAAAATCTATCATAGATCATGATTGATTTCAATAAATCTTTCACTTAGTCATTAACAAAAAGAAAGGGTCATAAGGAGATGTAATAGCAAAAAATCTTTAATCATGCATTTGAAAATTTTAACACAACTAATTCTCTTCTAATAAAGTCAAATTGAATCTCACCTAAAAGCTTAGTAAAAATTTTTACAATTTGATGCTTTGTATCAATAAATTCTGAAAATATATCATAATCACTAACATGATCTATAATAAAATGATATCTAATATCTATGTATATAGTCCTAGAGTATTAGATAGGGTTCTTTGTCAAACAAATTACACTAGTATTATCAAATTTTATAGAAATATTTTTTAAGAAGATTTCATAGTCTTCTAAGGTATGTTTTACCAATATCACTTGTGCAGCACATACACCAATGGTAACATATTCTGCCTTAGCTATAATAGAGCAATAGAATTCTACTTTTTAGAATATTAAGAAACAAATGTATGATCTAAAACTTGATGCATACCAAAAGTACTTTTTCTATCAATTTTACATTCTACAAAATCAGTATTAGCATAAGTAACAAATTAAAATTATCAAATTTGGGATACCATAATCCTAGAGATAATATTTCTTTTAAGTACCTAAGAGTTATTTTTACTGCTTTAAAACGAGATTATTTGGGATTACACAGAAATATTACATAAAGACCAATACTAAATATGATATTAGGTTTAGTGGTAGTAAGGTATAGTAAAGTCAACTACCATATCTCTATGTCTAATTTAATAAATATGCTCATTGGTGTGTTGATAATCTTAGAATTATCCATGTGAAATCTTTTCAATTGGTTTAACTAATAAAAAAATTATTATTTAATTATTTAATTTATAATCATAAGAAAATATTAATCATCAATTAAGCGTATTTTAAACTCTTGGCTCATATTTTTAGAAAAAGATTCATATATGTAAGAAAATCTAGGGGGTGACATCACATGCGAACATAAAATAAAATTTCTAGATTTCTACAAAAAGAGTTTTATTGTCGTGCAAAGTTTGGTGTGCAAAAACCCACGAAATCGAAAAAATACATGTACAAGAAAGATTATGTTACCTAGGGAGATCGTACATCCCTTAACTCCTACAAATCCATGGGAGAGGATGAAAGAGGTCAACTATTCTCCTCTATAGTGGTGATTAATATAGTAAAGGCTGCGAAAACGCTCCTCGAATTACTACTTAAATCTCCACATGCCCCAAATAAGAGTTATTGGCTAAGGAGGAGAAAGGGAGAGGAGAATAGGAGGTGGTAGCTAAAAAGGCTTAGCCTATGACCCTTTGGTTCTCTCATATTTATAGAGGCCCCTTGTCAATTTAACCATAATGGATCCTACCTTATTAGGTATTAGATCTTTATCTAACTACCTAAGCCTCTTAGAGTACTATATCTCTACCCAATAATCTCTTATTGGCTCTTATTCGATCTCATCCATAGGATCCAATAATTCAGGGTCTTATTGGATATCCATTAAGATTGCAACTCTAGTGGATATCTTATATCCAAACCTCTACTCATCGCAACACCTTCCATATGTGTGTGACCCTTTGTGCCCAATATCAAGCTGGCCGTGAGTTATACTTGTCAAAACTCCTTCTAGCTTGGTGAATCATTATCTTCATAATAATTCACTCGACTCATCGACTATAGATGTATTAGGTCACTATGCCATAGTCCCCAAATGATATAGGGGAATCTAATCCTTTGGACCTATTTGTCCTTAATTATCATGTACTTATAGTCTCTCATCCATATAATATCCCAAAGATCATATACCTATCGGACTCATATGGTTTCTACTCGAGTTACGATCTAATCTGATTCTCTTGGAGAACTCTTTATCTCTTAGTCTGAATGACCATAACTATGGATTTATCTGAGCAAGAACATATGGAATATTCCTCTCATGACACCGAGAGTGAATGATCTACTATCAATACTTAATATCTCTCGTAAGGTTGGTTACCACTCCCGATAGCCGATTGTACTAGATCTGAAACATCTAGACCTATAAGTTCAATATCAAAGAGTGGAGCACTCATATAGGACATCCTTGGTGTCTCAAGTCTAAGGATCAGATACACCACTAGTATGATGGAATCACTCTCTAACAATGATGTATCATCAATCTTCCATCATTCCGTGAGCGGATCAATCAGTGAACTTATTCTCCAATGAGCACCTACATTATATCCCTAGTATCCCTACATAAGCAACTATGAGACCAACCACCTCTATCATATGAATGGGTATATAGTAAGTACACTAGTCTATCCGGTTATCTTGATGTCCCTCTTAAGTAACCTATGACCAGAATTATTTAGGGTTTGTGTTTAAAGGCGAATCAATCTCATTATCGCGATCTCATCATGATTCGATTCTCAATGCACAGATTTATGGACATCACAATATATATATGTAATAAGCAATAAAAAGTAAGAAAATACCATAATAATAATAAGCAAAAAGAGTATTTATCATATCACATGTGTCATCACTCACATGATTGGCTTGTAGGGCACCTATGACTAACAATCTCTCATTTGACCTAAAGCCAATCACCTATGTGTTTGATCCCCATCAGACTACTATGATGCTTAAAGATAATCTAAGACAGTAGCTTTGTCAGTGGATCTACGATGTTATTGACAATAGCTTTGTCAGTGGATCTCCTCTCTATTAGGACCGTTTTGGCATGGGGGGATGGGGGGTGTGAATTAGTGTGAATTAGTGTTTTCGTAAAATCATGTAGGTTTGAGAACTGATAGAACCCTAGTAGATTCTAAGCTTGGGGTTGATCTCTTTAGGGTATCGACCTCCTTGGAACTCTATAGGGGTTCCTTCCTCCAAGTTACTGCTCAAAGGCTGCTAAAAAAAATTCATTTATTCCTTCAGAAAAGAGGATGAATACATGACTATTTATAGGGATTCTAAACCCCAACTCCTAATAGGACTCCTACTTCTAACCAACTCCTAATAGGACTCCTACTTAAGACTCCTATTTTTAACCAACTCTTAATGCTTCTCTAAGAAGCAACCTCTAAAATAATCCTAACCTTAGCCAGCCTCTTCACCTCTTTAATAGGGTTGGCTAGGTAGGTTTTACATAAATGCCCCTTTCAATGAAACTCAATTAGGACTCACCCAACTAGAGTCCTGACAGACCCGCCCTCTTCAAATCAACCTTGTCCTCGAGGTTGACGACCCATGAATTCTGGGAATTTGATATTCAAGTCATCATAGTTCTCCCAAGTGGTATTTTCTACTGGTAGGCTCGCCCACTATATTACCACTTCAGTAGTGGGTCGTCGTCGTCAAGTCACGATCCGTCGATCAATAATGGCACTCAGTTGGGTGTGGAGTTCTCCTTGGGTAGACATATTTGGTAGATAGCTTTGGGCTGTCTCGTTTTGTCCCAGCTTGAGCTTTAAACACGACATATGGAAGATTGGATGGATTCGAGAGTTGGCAGGTAAGTCCAATCTATATGCTACCGCTCCGATGCGCTCTAAAATTTGGTAGGGTCTATAGAACTAAGGTGAAAGCTTCATAGATTCTTTGGTCTGGATTGATGTTTGCTTGTATGGCTCGAGCCGTAGGAAGACCCAATCTCCTATTAAAAACTCTCTTTCACTTTTGTGCTGATCATATTGTTGTTTCATCTTTGCTTAAGCTGTATGAGATTATCTTTTAGTAACTTCAGCATTTTATCTATGTCTTGTAGTTCCCTGTCTACTTGTTCTACTTTAGAGGTACCTAATATATTTTTTGGGATTATAGGGGGAGGTCGTCCATACATAGCCTTATAGGGAGTATATTTTATAGATGAATGATAAGTTGTATTATACCACCACTCGGCCTAAGGAAGCTACTTTATCCACTCTTTTGGTCGGTCACTAGTGAAGCATCTGAAGTATATCTCCAAGTACCTATTCATCACTTTTGGCCATCGGTTTGTGGATGATATGCCATACTCATTTTCAATTTAGTGCCCAGCATCTGGAATAATTATGTCCAAAATATGCTTGTGAAGACCCTATCACAATCACTTATAAAAGATCTTGGCATCCCATGTAATTTGACAATATTCTACATAAAGATTCGAGCAATACTAGAAGCAGGGTAGGGATTATGAACAATACAAAAGTGAGCATAGTTTGTAAGGCGATCAACCACGACAAGAATTATACATTTTCCTTGTGATGAGGGAAGCCCTTCGATGAAGTCCATTGATATATCAGTCCATATTGAGTCTGGGAAGGGTAGAGGTTGCAGCTTTCCGGGACTCGCCACTATCTTGCCTTTATGTCGTTGACATACATCACATTATGCCACAAATTTAGCAATAATATTTTTCATCCCTACCTAATAAAAATTTTGCTTAATTCTCTTATAGGTTCTAAGGAATATGGAGTGTCTGACCACAGGTGTGGAATGCATCTTTTGAAGGATGGTATTTATGCAAGTAGAATTTGGCACAAACACAATGCATCCCTTATTGGTCTCCGATTCTTCCTGCCATTCCCTCTTAATATCCTCAAGGAAGTTGCTGGTTGAAAGTGAAATGGCCAATAATTTAGCTTGCTCTAGTAGCCAAGAAAGCATATTTGTAACAACATTCTCTTTCCCCCTTTTATAAGTTATTTCATAATCATATCCAATAAGCTTGGTTACCCATTTTTGTAAGCATCAAGAGTCTTGATACTCTTTTCAGTCTAGTTCTCTACTTTATTCTTATACTCTCTGAATTTCTTAAAGATCTCGGACTTGTACTTTATTAAGTACATATGTCCATACCTTAAGAAATTATTAGAAAAAGGAATGAAGTATGAGTTGTTGAATCTCATATTTTGATAGTGAAATCAATTGATAAATTATTTGATCTAATCTATATATTGAGATAAGTATGTAGTGTTAGGATCAAGAGCGCACTAAGAGGGGGGGGGTGGGGGTGAATTAGTGCAGCGAAAAAATCACGTCTTCAAAAACTTTCGTACGATAAAATCTGTTTACGTTGAAAACAATTTCAGAAACATAAAAGCATATGGAAGCATGGTGACTAAGTAAAGTAGTTTGCAGTATGTAAATGACAACAATAGAAATGCAAACCAGATTTTAGAGTGGTTCAGTCAACGTGACCTATATCCACTTTCGACTTCCTCCTCCGACGAGATCACCAGCGTCCAGTAGAGGTCTTCCTTCAATAGAACCACCTTTTACACCCCTCTTCTCCTTTTCATAGGTTTAGGAGACAACCCTTACAAGCGCTCACACTCCTCTTACAGAATTCTAAACTTAGAGTGGAGGGAATTTCTAAAGAGATTTCAGCAGCATTTTCTCACTTTTGAATACTTTGTGCTTGTGTCTTTTAACCAAGGATGAGAGGGGTATTTATAGGCTTTAAGTTGATTTAAACTTGGAGCCTAAAAACATCTCATCATGGGTTTCCCGAGCATAGGCGGTACCACCGCCTGCACTGGGTGGTATCACCGTTAGTGTCAGTTTGACACTAGGCGGTACCA
Source organism: Musa acuminata AAA Group (assembly GCF_036884655.1). Lineage (NCBI taxonomy): Eukaryota > Viridiplantae > Streptophyta > Magnoliopsida > Zingiberales > Musaceae > Musa > Musa acuminata. The sequence goes on along the minus strand of NC_088353.1, from coordinate 13,873,456 downwards.
CCACCCAACCTAACAGTACCACCTCTCGGGGGGCTGTGCTGGGTGGTACCACTACCCAGACTGGCGGTATCATCGCTTGGCACCCTACCAGGGGTGGTACAACCACCTAGACTAGCGGTACCACCGCTTGACACAATCTCAAAGACTGTGCCACGACGGTGAGACTTTTTGGGGCACTATTTAGGCCTCATATTGGGCCCAACATAGTCCTTACATGGGCCTAGCTAGCCCCTAATTGGGTTGGCCCAAATTCAAACCCAATTACGTGCTAACTACAAAATCTAAGACATAATCTGAGTAAGATAAGTCTGGTTTCTTCCGGCGAGCTTCCAACGATCTTCCGGCGAACTTCCGACGATCTCTTGGCAATGTTCCGACGGACTCCCAGCAAGCTCCTAGATTTCATGAGGATCTTCTTGGCGAGTTCCGATGAGCTTCTCTTCCAAGCTCCAAGACTTCTCGGCTGGTTCCGATAGAACTTCCGATGAACGTCCGAACTTCTAACGAACTCTCGAACTCCCAAAGAAGTTGCGTCCTTGACTCCGGGACTTCATTTTGCTTCATACCTTGCTATTGTAGTTAATCTTGCATATGTAAAACACACTTTGATCTAGACAATTAATCCTAAGCATTAATCATGTTGTTCGGCATGTCATTGGTCCCTCGATGCTTCGTCTGATTCTTCGGTGCATCGTCCTCTCTTGTGGCCTATTGCCCAATTGGCCAGTTGACTCTGCAACTCCGATATCCTTAGCGCAATATCCGCTCTTCTTAGCCCAATGCCCGAATCCATGGCCCGAAGCCTTTTGTCGATACGTTGACCAATCCGCCGGTCCGACGTCCAATCTTCTGACATGTTTTCCTCTAACACAACATGATTCTTCTTGCTTTAATTGTCTCATCTTGATCGAAGCATCCTGCGTCACTAAAAACTTAGATCAAATCATAAACAATTATCAATTGGTTTAATCATTAAAATATGAGATTCAACAATCTCCCCCTTTTTGATAATGACAACCAATTGATGACGGAGTTAAAACAAACTCCCCCTATTAATATGTCATATTGATAGAACCTTGAATTCGAGTCATTGCAAATTTCATCATGAATATTTGTAATATGTCATCATGCATAATATGATCATACTTCTCCCCCTTTGTCATCAACATAAAGGAGAAGTCCAATTCTCATGTGTTTAGAAGTACAAGTTCAAATCATTGCATATTAAACATAATTTCCAATTTGATCATTATGCAAGCTAGCAAAAATTTTGAGATGTTCAAGAAAGCAACCCTTCCTTCTTGAAATATGCAAGTTTGTAAATTTTGCTAGGTGTGCAAGTTTAACATATTTTGCTTCTTGAGATAAGCAAGATAGCAATGTTGCATCTCTTGAGATTGGAAGCTAGCAAGTTTAGGTGATGTTCAAGATAGCAAGTTTTACATCATGCAAGTTAGCAAAAATTTAGCAAGTGCTATATCATGTTAGAACATGCAAGCTATCAAGTTTTAGATATGCAAGTTTTATAACATACAAGCTAGCAAATTTAAAGATGTGCAAGTTGACATATTTGCTTTTCTTTACGATGTTTAAACAGGTAAGTTTTTGAAATATACAAGATAGCATCATTTTTGCATTTTCTTGAAATGTGTAACTTAGCAAAATTCACAAGATAGCATCATTCTTTCTTCTCTTTTGAGAAGTGCAAGATAGCAATTTTCTCTTTAGAGATATGCATACTAGCAATTCTTTCTCTATGCAATTTGCAAGCTAGCAAATTAGTAAGTTTTACATAATTTTGGAACATGTAAGCTAGCAAATTGTATACATATGAAAATTGATAAAATTTTTGCATCTTTTGAGATAAGCAAGCCTTTTGCTTCTTCTTGAAGTATGCAAACTAGCTAGCAAGCTAGCAAAATTTGCTCCCCCTATATCATTGTCAAAAAGAAGGGAAGAGTACAATTTTGTATCTCTTTTTCCCTTTACAATAATTTTCAAATCATGACAAAGGAAAATAGCATGGATGAAAATTCAAGTTATGAATATCAAAATAATTATTTTATCATGAATATTTTATCATTGCATGGATCATTATCATAAGTTAAAGTATTGCATGCATAATATCAAACCATTATGTATATAAAATATAAAATCATCATTACATGCATGATTCCAAATCATCATTCTAGAGTATTATTTCAGAAAATAATAATTATTGATTTTCATATTATTTTAAAAAATTATAGTGTTGCATACATTTTTATCTAAGGGAAAAATCATAGTGTTGTATGCATCATTCCAAAACATTTCAGGCCATACAAGCCATAAATACATAGAAATCATGTCATGAAAGATAAGACCAATTAAATATCAAAAAATTTAATTCATATAGTAAATCTCTTTTTTAAATAAAATACCAAGAAAAAATCGTAGGAGTACAAAGAAGAGATCTTGAAAAAATATCTCAAGTAATTCCAAGAGATCAAGATCATGATTTGAATAAAAACTCATTCAAATTCAAATCATCAAATCAAAATCATTTTCCAAAGATTCATAAAAAGATGATCAAATAGATTCATCAAGGTCAATAAGATAGAGAAAAAAAAAATTCAAGAAAAATATTTTTCTCTTTTTAGTTATTTCAATTCATGTGATTTATTTCATAGAAGCAAGCGTTTTTCATTTATGCCAAATAAAAACATGCATCAATATTTTAAACTGAAAAATCTACTTTCATTACCCTAAAAATCGATAATCCATCAATCGCAAGAATCATCATGCATAATTTCGAAATATAAATTTATTGAGCATGATCACAAATTACATTATTTCATCAAGCATGATTTAGTAAAGTATGAAGATTATCAAGATACACATTATCACTTTATCACATCATTAAAACATATAGCATGATTTAAGTCTAACATTTTGTTCCTTTATCATATACAATTTTCATGATTATTTTCAAAATTACTAGCATGATAAACATGATTCCTAATTTTTTTTATATTTTCATAACATTATTAAACATGTTATTTAAGCAAAAATTAATTCTAACCTAAATTAAAAATAACTCATGAAAAAACATCATGTAATTTCAAAATAAATTAAAGGTATTTAGATTACCTTATCGTCGAATGCCGTTAAGACATAGTTTGCCACCTCGCCTTTGTTGATTTTCTCATCATTTTCGGAGGAGCTCGATTCATCCCGATTTATGTTCTTCTTCTTGCATTTAAAGCAAGTAGTTCCATTCTTTTTGTTCTTTAATTTTTATTTCATGAACTTTTTAAATTTATTAGTGAGGAGTTCATGTTCACCATCACTTGAGCTTATGCTAGAGTGGTCTTCAAATGTTTTAAGTACCAAATCCTTCCTGTTCTTTGAAAGATAGTTTTGTTCATCATGTGCATTATGCACCATTTCATATGTCATCAATGAACTAATAAGTTCTTCAAGTGAAAAAATATTTAAATCTTTTGTTTCTTGTATTGCCATTACTTTCGATTCTCAAGTTTTAGAAAGTGATCTTGAGATCTTGTTAACGAGTTCAAAATTCGAAAAGCTTTTACCAAGTCCTTTTAGACTATTGATGACATCCGTAAAATGGATGTACATGTCTCCAATAGTCTCGCTTGGTTTCATATAAAAAAGTTCAAAATCATGCATTAAAAGATTGAACTTCGAATCTTTTACTCTACTTGTGCCTTCGTGTGTGACTTCTAATGTGTGCCAAATCTCGAAAGCCATTTTGCAAGTAGAAACCTGATTAAACTCATTTTTGTCTAAGGCACAAAATAAGGCATTCATAGCCTTTGCATTTAGAGAAAAAGCCTTCTTCTCCAAATCATTCCAATGGTTCATTGGAAGAGAAGACCTTTGAAAACCATTTTCGACTAAATTCTATAAATCGAGATTCAATGAAAGCAAAAAACTTTCATTCGAGTTTTCCAATAAGTGTAGTTCGTCCCATTAAAAAAGGGAGGATGAATGAGAGAGTGACCCTCTTGAAAGCCGAAAAGAGCCATTTCTCTTGGGTGTTAGACCAAGTGAGAAATAACGAGGATCTGATACCAATTGTTAGGATCAAGAGCACACTAAGAGGGGGGGGGGAGGGGGGAGGGGGGAGGGTGAATTAGTGCAGCGAAAAAATCACATCTTCAAAAACTTACGTACGATAAAATCTGTTTACGATGAAAACTATTTTGGAAACTTAACTTAAAAGCGCATGGAAGCATAGTGACTAAGTAGTTTGTAGTATATAAATGACAACAATAGAAATGCAAACCAGATTTTAGAGTGGTTCGGTTAATGTGACCTATTTCTACTTTCGGCTTCCTCCTCCAACGAGGTCACCGGCATCCACTAGAGGTCTTCCTTTAATAGGCGAAGACCAACCAACTTTTACACCATCTTCTCCTTTTCACGGGTTTAGGAGACAACCCTTACAAGCACTCACACTCCTCTTACAGAATTCTAAACTTAGAGTGAAGGATGGAATTTCTAAAGAGATTACAGCAGCGTTTTCTCACTTTTGAATACTCTGTGCTTGTGTCTTTTAACCAGGGAAGAGAAGGGTATTTATAGGCTTGAAGTTGATTCAAACTTAGAGCCTAAAACCATCTCATCCCAGGCTTCCCGAGCACGGGCGGTACCATTGCATGCGCTGGGCGGTACCACCGTCAGTGTCAGTTTGACACTAGGCGGTACCACCGCTTAGCACCCTGCCAGGGATGGTACAACCTCCCAGACTAATGGTACCACCACCTGACATATTCCCGAAGATCGTGCCATGACGGTGAGACTTCTTGGGGCATTGTTTGGGCCTCTTATTGGGCCCAACATAGTCCTTACATGGGCCTAGCTGGCCCCTAATTGGGTTGGCCCAAATCCAAACCCAATTACGTGCTAGCTACGAAATCTAAGACATAATTTGAGCAAGATAAGTCCGGTTTCTTCCGGCGAGCTTTCGGCGATCTTCCGACGAACTTTCGACGATCTCTCGACAATGTTCCGACAGACTCCCAACAAGCTCCTAGACTTCACGACGATCTTCTTAGTGAGTTTTGACAAGCTTCTCTGCTAAGCTCTGAGACTTCTCAGCTGGTTCCGATAAAACTTCCGACGAACTCTCGAACTCCTAACAAAGTCGCATCCTTAACTCCGGGACTTCATTTTGCTTCATGCCTTGCTATCATAGTTAATCCTGCATATGTAAAACATACTTTGATCTAGATAATTAATCCTAACCATTAATTATGTTGTCCGGCATGTCATTGGTCCCTCAACACTACGTCCGATTCTTCGATGCATCGTCCTCTCTTGCGGCCTATTGCCCAATCGGCCAGTTGACTCCGCACCTCCGATATCCTTAGCGTAATATTCGCTCTTCTTGGCTTGATGCCCGAATCCATGGCCCGAAGCCTTCTATTGATACGTCGATCGATCCTTCGGCCCGACATCCAATCTTCTGACATGTTTTCCTCCGGCACAACATGATTCTTCCTGCTTTAATTGTCTCATCCTGATCGAAGCATCTTGCATCACTAAAAATGTAAATCAAATCATAAACAATTATTAATTGATTTCATCAACAAAATATAAGATTTTACATGTAGGATTAACTATCATAGTAGTAAGACATTAAGTAGATGTTGGGCCGGAGTCAAGATCAAGACTTTGTTGGGAGTTCGAAAGTTCGATGGAAGTCCGAACGTTTGTTAGAAATTTTACCAGAATTGATCGAGAAGTCCAAGAGCTTGCTAAAGAAGCTTATCGGAACTCATCAAGAAGATCGTCATAAGTTCGCTAGAAGAACAATTGACATATCAGACTAAGATTGATTAGTTAATGTCTTAAATTATCAAAGTTATACCTGAAGTTGAGTTAGGATTGGGAGGTAATCACACTAACATAGTTAGGGGCCAACTGGGCCTTTAATAGGGCTGAACTGGGCCGGTTGAACAGTCCATTCAGCACTTAAAGTCATAACCGGCGGTGGCACCACTTTGTCACGGACAAACTTCTAAACAAGATGTTTGATGTAATGCTTATGTATATCCGTGTCTTTTGGTATGTTCATGCCTTGTACAGCATGTAGAGGGACGACTGAAGGCTTAATAGTCCCATTTTAGTTAGGTTGGTGGCCTCTTTAGGCTTGTAAATAAAGGTTATGTCATGTGGACACGTGTGAGAGATTTTTGGTCTATAATAGACCATTTTACCCTTTGTTGTGCAATTGTTCAGAGCTTGTAAAGTCTATTTGTAATTTGCATTGTCTATGAAGTGTTTTCGAAAATGTTTGCTTGTGGATCCCGAATGAGGCGTTTTCTCTATCCCGTTCTCTCTTTTGTGGGTCCTAAGGGACATGGGCGGCTTCGGGGAGGCTGACCTTTGCGGACGGACATGCAAGGATGCCGCACAACTTAGGCAAAACCAGCTAAGTCCGTGACAACTTGATGACTCAGTCTCCCAGGTGGTTTGGGTGGTGGTATCATCGGTAGTTAATGCTAACAAGCGGTGGTACCGCGCCTTGTCAAGTGATGGTATCGCCCCTTGTTTGGCAGTGGTACCACTAGAGCTCGGTCTCCAAGCTCTATTAGGTGGTCATACAGCCTAGTGTGAGTCTGCAAGCGGTAGTACTGCTCAATAATGGTGGTGGTACCGCTAGTATCCTGAAATCCAAGATGTGACATTTTTTTGCTCCATTTTTAAAGCCATTGGGGCCTATAAATACTCCACCCTTTTCTGCATAAAAGGGCACAAAAGTGTGAATAATATCTTGAATTCTTGGGGCTTTAAAAGTGCTAGTCATATATGCCTTACAAGCTAATCACGTGAGTGATGTCGCATGCGACTTGACATGCAGTCTTTTTGCTTATTATATTTTGGCATTTTATCACTTTATATTGATTATTGCATATATATATATATATATATATATATATATATATATATATATATATTGTGATGTCCTTAGATCTGTATGATGGGAATCAGATCATGATGAGATCATGATAATGAGACCGATTCGCTTTTAAACACAGATCCTAAATAATCCCGGTCATAGGTTACTCAGGAGAGACATCGAGATAACCAAACAGATTGGTGTGTTGTATACCTGTCCATATGATGGATGCAACTAGTCTCATAGCTGCTTGTGTGGGGACACTAGGGATATAATATAGGTGCCCATTGGGGAATGAGTTCACTAATTGATCCGCTTAGGTAATGCTAGATGGTTGATGATCCATTATTGTTATATAGGAATTTCGTGGTCCTAGTGGTGTATCTAGTTTTGGGAAATCATGGGGGCGACATCACATGCGAAGCGGAAGAACAAGAAAACAAAATCCTCGATTCCCAAAGAGATGTTCGTCGTCGTGCGAAGATTGGTACGCAAAAATCCGCGAAACATGAAACTGCGTATAGAGTAGATTGTGTTACCTAGGGAGATCGTATATCCCTGTTTCCTTACAGATCTTTAGGAGAGGGTGAAGGAGGTCAAGCGTCCTCCTCGCTAGCGGTGATCCATACAGCAGGGTTGCGTAGAGGCTCCTCAAAACTCCAGGCCTACTCTGAGGTGGAGAGGGAGAGGAGAATAGGAAAGGAAAGCAAAGACTCTAGCCTATGAGGCTCTAAATCCCTCCTTTTTATAGAGGTCCCCTGTCAAACCCTAATGGGTCCTCCCCTAGTAGGTATTGGATCTGCATCTAATAAGACAAGGGCTCCGTCGGATATCTCATATCAGAACCTCTACTCATTGCAATACCTACCATATGTGTGTGACCCTCTAGGCCCAATATCGAGCTGGCCATGAGTCATACCCATCAGAACTCCTTCTAACTCAGTGAATTATTATCTCTGTAATAATTCACTCGACTCATCGACTACGGATGTACTAGGCTACTACGCCGTAGTCCCCAGATGATACAGGGGAATCCAATTCATTGGACCTGTCTGTTCTCATTTACCGTGTACCTATAGTCCCTCATCCATCTAATATCCCAGAGACCATATATCGAGCATGGTGTTGTCAGACCCATACGGTTTCTACTCAAGTCTCGCTCTAATCGGATTCTCCCGGAGAACTCTTTCTCTCTCAACTCGAAAGACCCTGGCCAGGGATTTGTCTGAGCAAGAACACATGGGATATTCCTCTCATGACGTCGAGAGAGGATGATCCTCTATCGACACTCAATAGCCCTCGTAAGGTCGATTACCACTCCCAATGACCAGCTGTACTAGATCTGGGACAACCAAACCTATAAGTCTGGTATCAAAGAGTGGAGCACTCATACAGGACATCCTTGGTGTCTCAAGTCTAAGGACGAGATACACCACTAGGACTACGAAATCGCTATCTGACAATAAGACATCATCAACCATCCAGCATTCCATAAGCGGATCAATCAGTGAACTCATTCTCCAATGAGCACTTGTACTGTATCCCTAGTGTCCCTACACGAGCAGCTATGAGACCAACTGCATCCATCATATGGACGGGTACACAGTACACCAATCTGTCCGGTTATCACGATGTCCCTCTCGAGTAACCTATGACCGGGATTATTTAGGATATGTGTTTAAAGGTGAATCGATCTCATTATCGTGATCTCATCACGATCCGATTCCCATTGCACAAATCCAAGGACATCACAATATATATATGCACATATGCAATAATTATAAAGTGATATACGCCAAAAGCAAAAAGATTCTGTATCAAGTCACACATGTCATCACTCACGTGATTGGCTTGCTGGACACCTATGACTAGCAATCTCCCACTTGACCTAAAGCCAATCACCTATGTGTCTGATCCCCATCAGACCCCTGTGACGCTCAAAGACAATCTGAGACAACGGCTTTGTCAGTGGATCTGCAATGTTATCTTCGGATGGAACTCTTTCCACTGCTACATCTCCTCGGGTTACGATCTCTCTGATAAGTTGTAACCTCCTCAGAACACTTCTGATGAGACCCTGGTTCCCTTATTTGAGTAATCGCCCTATAGTTGTCGTAATATAAGGAAGTCGACTTCTCACTATCCGGAATGAATCCCAATCTGTGATGAACATCTTCAACCAGACTCCCTCCTTTGCTGCATCTGATGCAGCAATATACTCCGCCTCTATGATCAAGTCAGCATTGGTATCTTGCTTGGAACTCTTCCAGCACACTGCTCCTCCATTCAAGGTGTACAATTACCTTTAATTCGACTTGCTATCATCGACATCAGACTGAAAACTTGAGTCTGTGTATCCTTCAACCTTAAGGCTATTACCTCCATAGTAAAAGATCCTTAGTCCTTACTTAAGGATACACTTTACTACTTTCCAGTGCTCCAAGCCTGGATCCGCCTGATACCTGCTCGTGACACTCAGAGCATGCGCTATATCAGGCCTAATACATAGCATGGCATACATGATAGACCCTATTGCTAAGGCAAAAGGTATCATATTCATGTTCGCCCTTTCTTCTGGAGTCTTTGGGGACATACTCGTAGAAAGCGATATCCCATGTCTCATCGGTATGAGACCACTCTTGGAATTTTCCATACCAAACCTTTTGACAATGGTTTCTATGTACCTGGACTGGGACAAGCCAAGCATCATCTTTGATCTATCTCTATAGATTCTAATCCCCAAGATATAGGATGCTTCCCCTAAGTCTTTTATGGAGAAGTGTCTAGATAACCAAGCATTTACTGTGGATAGCATTCCTACGTCATTCCCAATGATGAGGATGTCATCCACATATAACATCAAAAAGGTGATAGCGCTCCCACTTACCTTTCTGTATACACAAGGCTCATCTTCATCTTAACAAAGTCATAAGGTATGATTGCCTCATCAAATCTTATGTTCCAACTTCGGGAAGCTTTCTTTAGTCCATAAATGGATCTAAGCAACCTACACACCTTATCTGTGCAGCTCTTGGACACGAATCCCTCAGGTTGCATCATATACACCTCCTCATCGAGGTTCCTATTGAGGAATGCAATTTTCACATCCATCTGCCAGATCTCATAATCATAGTGTGCTGCAATAGCCAATAGAATTCTGATGGATTTTAGCATTGCTATGGGTGAGAAGGTTTCGTCGTAGTCAACACTTTGCCTTTGACGATACCCCTTAGCCACTAGCCTTGCTTTATAGGTCTCTACCTTTCCATCTACTTTGATCTTTTTCTTAAAGATCCCATTTGCAACCGATGGGTACAATACCTTCGGGCACATCAACTAGGTTCCAAACCTTATTAGAGTACATAGAATCCATCTCAGAATTCATGGCTTCTTACCACTTCCCGGAGTCTATACTCATAATAGCCTCCTCGTAGGTCTGAGGATCAATATACTCAACATCCTCCCCTCTAATATGTCCCACATATCTCTCAGGAGGATGTGATATCAGACCTGCGTAAAGTTGAAACTTGTGTATTAGGTACCTGAACAGACTCGGGCTGTAGAGTGGTGCTTGAGCTTGGTTCTCCAACCTCGCTCAACTCTATCATTCTCCCACTGTCTCCGCCAAGAATGTGTTTCTTCTCAAGGAACACTGCTCTCTTAGCTACAAAGACCTTTTGGTCCTCGAGATGATAGAAATAATACCCACAAGTTTCCTTAGGGTGTCCCACAAATTTGCATCGCTCTGTCCTTGATTCTAACTTGTCGGGATTGTGTCTTTTAATGTGGGCAAGGCAGCCCCAAATCTTAACAACCTTAAGATCGGGCTTCTTCCCTTTCCATATCTCATATGGTGTAGACACTACCGACTTAGTTGGAACTCTGTTCAGAAGGTAAGTTGTGGTCTCTAGGGCATATCCCTATAATAAGATGGGTAGGTCAGCGAAACTCATCATGGACCGTACCATATCTAACAGCGTACGATTCCTCCTTCAAGAGACACCATTGAGCTAAGGTGTATAAGGAGGTGTCCATTGGGATAATATCCCATGGTCCTTGAGGAACTGAGTAAACTATGTACTTAAGTACTCACCTCCTCGATCTGATCGAAGAGTTTTGATACTCTTTCTAGTCTGGTCCTCCACCTCATTCTTATACTCTCTGAATTTCTCAAAAGCCTCGGACTTGTACTTCATTAAGTACACATATCCATACCTTGAGAAATCATCAATAAAGGTAATGAAGTAGGAGTAACCACCAATGGCATGAGTTAACATGGGTCTACATACATCACTATGTATGAGTTCCAACAGCTCAGTGGGTCTCTCTCCAGTTCCACTAAATGGAGAGTTGGTCAGTTTTCCACGAAGGCAAGGCTCGCAAGTTGCATATGACACATAGTCGAATGGATCTAGATATCCATCATTTAGCAACTTTTGAATCATTCTCTCATGGATGTGACCTAGCCTACAATGCCATAGGTATGCACTGTTCACCTCCTCTCGTTTCCTCTTAGACACTTACATTCATTATCTGTGGAGTAGTGTCTTGCATAAACAAACCTTTATGCAATATTCCTCTCATCAATCTCCCCTTAGCTTTGCTAGAATTTACAATAAATTATAGATGTGATAAGCAATATTGGTATCCAATACCAATGCACTATCACAAAAATCTAACAATTGGAGATTGATCATGAATGTACCTGAAACTTCTCCAAGCTTCTTGTTTCGCCCTTTCTGCAAGGTACTCTTTGCAGTTCCTCTTCCAGTGCTCATCTTTACCACAGTGGAAGTACTGGCCTTTATCCTTTGCTGGGTCTTTCTTAGCAACCTTTGCTTTACCTAGTCTGCCCTTGCCCTTTCCCTTCTTTAGGGACCTTTCTGCTTTCCTTTTATTTTTGGTCTCACCAGTGTAGAGAACTGGCTTCTCATTTTTAATAGTACTCTCTGCCTCCCTCAACATATTGAGGAGCTATAGGAGTGTCACCTCAAGCTTGTTCATATTAAAATTCATTATGAACTGTGAAAAGGAATCTGGTAGGGACTGAAGCACAATGTCCACACATAAGTTATCCTCTTGGACCATTCCTAGACCTGTGAGTTTCTCTATCCACTCAATCATCTTTAGGACATGGTTCTGAACCGGTGTCCCCTCAGTCATCCTAGCGCGGAAGAGGCTCTTAGATATCTCATATCGTTGAGTCCTTCCCTATTCCTCAAACAATTTATGGACATGTAGGAGAATGGATCTGGCATCCATCTTTTCATGTTGTCTCTGTAACTCAGGAGTCATAGAGCCCAACATATAGCACTGAGCAAGAGTGGAGTCATCAATGTACTTCACGTAGCGAGCGATCTCATCCTCGCTTGCCCCTTCTTCGGGCGTAGGCATCACTGTATCAAGGACGTACACGATTTTCTCCGCTGTGAGAACAATTCTCAAGTTACGGAGCCAATCCGTATAATTTGGACCAGTGATGCGGTTGACATCAAGTATGCCACGTAAGAGATTTAAAAGCGACATTTTCTGAAAATAAAGATGTAGCAGAAATGAATAATATGTAGATTTTGCAAGAAATAAACTATCAAGATATGGACTTCTATCTTAATATGCTCCCACTATTTTACTAACGAGTCACGCGACACCCTCAGCACGTGAAACGGAAGTCTCCGGCAGACTTCTAGTGGGGATCAGGATCCAATCAGCGTCTTAGTGTAACCTCGAGGGACTCGACCAATCACACTAAGCCTAAAAGGTAGGCAACTCTTGCCGATCACAACTCCTTGTGATTCCCGTCCTGTTCGGCCTCCGAATCACCATGGCCTCGAGGGACTCGACCAACCATGATGCTCGGTTAAGTCAACACCTTCGTTACAAGATGAGTCTGATTTGATGATATACCGTCGAGGGACTCGACCAAGTATACCATGCCCTCAGGTCACCAGTGACATCTCTATGTCGTAAACAAGATAACGAATCGTGATATAGGTGAGTCTCGAGGGACTCGACCAACTCAACCTACACCAGGAATCGGTTCCTACTTATAACGATGGAAGGCCACGTGGGTCAATCTAATTGCCTCACGTTTACCGATTTAATATTATCGAGAGTTGTTTCTAAGATTTGGTCTCCTAATATGACATGTCACACATATACATATTTAATATATATCTACATCGCATGCAAATATATATACTTATCTAGTATGTGTATAATCAATTACACGAGATGATCATGGACCACAACCTAATGTGATTAGGCCCGAGCCAGTAGGCCTAATCACTCACATTAAGATCTATGTGTGCAACGGTGCAAATCCATGCCTTGTGATCGTCCATCTCGTCCTCGTCGGTTCCGTCGACATCTTGATGCATCTTCATGCATCGCGATCGTCCGTCTCATGGGTCCCGCTATCGCATCCACGCTCCCGCTGCGCCTCCTCATGTGATTACAACTTAATCATAGGCACGCAGACCCGATAATAAACGAGAAATATAATGGAGGCTCACAGACCTCAATAATAATAATCACAAGTACACACATCACACGGTTCATGATCATCCGTCCACACATCATACATCACATGTATAAATAATCATCATCATGTAGGACTACTAGATAATAATAAAAATAATAATCAACTAAACCTTTTAATTAATTAATATTTTCTGAAATCAGGGACATGTAGGGAATTTTTGAATTTATAGGGGTATTTTTGTAATTTGGACAAAAGACAGAAACTGAAATTTCTCAAATTCCGAGGGGCAAAACTTTCTTTTGCCCAGAAAACCCTAATGCCCTTTCCCCCTTTCGCTGCTGCCGCCGCCGCCACCCTGCCGGCGACGGCCTATGTGGCGAGGCGAGGGCACTACCCTCGCCTTCAGGCGGCACGCCCGCTCGCGGCGATGCCGCTGCGGGTGGGCGCCCCCTTCGGGCGCTGCTGCCTCCGCAGGCGGTGCTGTCACGCCGACCGGCCGCCCCTATGGGGGGGGTTTCGCCCGCGGGAGTAGTGGCGGCAGGCGCCGCTGCCTTGCGGCGCCTCTGCCCGTGGGCTGCCAGCCCTACCGTCAGCAAGCCTGCTGCAAGCAGGCCACCGGCCAGCTACTGCAGACTCAGCCCTTGTGCTGCCAGCCTTCGGCTGCGCTTCACACACGTAGATCGAGGGCAACAACTATTGCTACACTTTCTCGCTTTTGTGTCAACGATTTTGATGTCAATATTCTTCGTAAACACAACACACGCAGTTCAAAACCAATCATTCGCACGAACAACCTGGCTCTGATATCACTGTTGGGAAATCATGGGGGCGACATCACATGCGCAGCGGAAGAACAAGAAAACAAAATCCCCGATTCCCAAAGAGAAGTTCGTCGTCGTGTGAAGATTGATACGCAAAAATCCGCGAAACATGAAACTACGTATAGAGTAGATTGTGTTACCTAGGGAGATCGTATATCCCTGTTTCCTTACAGATCTTTAGGAGAGGGTGAAGGAGGTCACGCGTCCTCCTCTCTAGCGGTGATCCACACAGCAGGGTTGCGACGATGCTCCTCAAAACTCCAGGCCTGCTCTGAGGTGGAGAGGGAGAGGAGAATAGGAAAGGCAAGCAAAGACTCTAGCCTATGAGGCTTTAAATCCCTCCTTTTTATAAAGGTCCCCTGTCAAACCCTAATGGGTCCTCCCCTAGTGGGTATTGAATCTGCATCCAACAAGACAAGGGCTCCGTCGGATATCTCATATCAGAACCTCTACTCATTACAATACCTGCCATATTTGTGTGACCCTCTAGGCCCAATATCGAGCTGGTCGTGAGTCATACCCGTCAGAACTCCTACTAACTCAGTGAATTATTATCTCTGTAATAATTCACTCGACTCATCGACTATGGACATACTAGGCCACTATGCCGTAGTCCCCAAACGATATAGGGGAATTCAATCCATTGGACATGTTTTCCTCAATTACCATGTACCTATAGTCCCTTATCCATGTAATATCCCAAAGACCGTATATCGAGCATGCTGTTGTCAAACCCATACGGTTTCTACTCGAGTCTCGCTCTAATCGGATTCTCCCGGAGAACTCTTTCTCTCTCAACCCGAATGACCCTGGCCAGGGATTTGTCTGAGCAAGAACACATGGGATATTCCTCTCATGACGCCGAGAGTGGATGATCCTCTATCGACACTCAATAGCCCTCGTAAGGTCAACTACCACTCCCAATGACCAGTTGTACTAGATCTGGGACAGCCAAACCTATAAGTTTGGTATCAAAGAGTGGAGCACTCATACAGGACATCCTTGGTGTCTCAAGTCTAAGGACCAGAGATACACCACTAGGACTACGGAATCGCTGTCTAACAATAAGGCATCATCAACCATCCAGCATTCCGTAAGCGGATCAATCAGTCTCATTCTCCAATGAGCACCTGTACTGTATCCTTAGTGTCCCTACACGAGCAGCTTTGAGACCAACTGCATCCATCATATGGACAGGTATACAGTACACCAGTCTGTCCAGTTATCACGATGTCCCTCTCGAGTAACCTATGACCGGGATTATTTAGGATATGTGTTTAAAGGTGAATCGATCTCATTATCGTGATCTCATCACGATTCGATTCCCATTGCACAAATCCAAGGACATCACAATATATATATGCACATATGCAATAATTATAAAGTGATATACGCCAAAAGCAAAAAGATTCTGTATCAAGTCACACGTGCCATCACTCACGTGATTGGCTTGCTGGGCACCTATGACTAGCATCTGGTCCTTAGACTTGAGGCACTAAGGATGTCCTGTATGAGTGCTCCACCCTTTGATAACAGATAGGTTTGGATGTTCCAAATCTAGCACAACTAGTTTTCGGGAATGGTAGTCAACCTTACGAGGGCTATTGAGTGTCAATAGAGAATCATCCACTCTCGATGTCATGAGAGAAATGTCTCATATATTCTTGCTCAAATAAATCCCAACCTAGGGTCATTCGGATTGAGAGAGAAAGAGTTCTCCAAGAGAATCCGATTATAGTAAGACTCGAGTAGAAACCGTATGGGTCTGACAGCACCATGCCCGGTATATGGTCTCTGGGATATTAGATAGATGAGTGACTATAGGTATATGGTAATTGAGGACAGACAGGTACAATTGATTGGATTGCTAGTCATAGGTGCCCAACAAGCCAATCACGTGAGTGATGGCATGTGTGACTTGATACAGAATCTTTTTGCTTATTATATTTTGGCGTATATCACATTATAACTATTGCATAAATGCATATACATATATTGTGATGTCCTTGGATTTGTGCAATGGGAATCGGATCGTGATGAGATCACGATAATGAGATCGATTCACTTTTAAACACATATCCTAAATAATCCCAGTTATAGATTACTCGAGAGGGACATCGTGATAATCGGACAGACTGGTGTGCTGTATACCCGTCCATATGATGGATGCAGCTGGTCTCATAACTGCTCGTGTAGGGACACTAGGGATACAGTACAGGTGCTCATTGGAGAATGAGTTCACTGATTGATCCGCTTACGGAATGCTGGATGGTTGATGATGCCTTATTGTCAAACAGCAATTCCGTAGTCCTAGTGGTATATCTGGTCCTTAGACTTGAGACACCAAGGATGTCTTGTATTAGTGCTCCACTCTTTGATACCAGACTTATAGGTTTGGTTGTCCCAGATCTAGTACAACTAGTCATTGGGAGTGGTAGTCGACCTTACGAGGGCTATTGAGTGTCGATAGAGGATCATCCACTCTCGGCGTCATTAGAGGAATATCCCATGTGTTCTCGCTCAGACAAATCCCTGGCCAAGGTCATTCGGGTTGAGAGAGAAAGAGTTCTCCGGGAGAATCCGATTAGAGCGAGACTCGAGTAGAAACCGTATGGGTCTGACAACACCATGCTCGATATACGGTCTCTGGGATATTAGATGGATGAGGGACTATAGGTACATGGTAACTGAGGACAGATAGGTCCAATAGATTGGATTCCCTTGTATCGTTTGGGGACTACCGCGTAGTGGCCTAGTACGTCCGTAGTCGATGAGTCAAGTGAATTATTACAGAGATAATAATTCACTGAGTTAGAAGGAGTTCTGACAGGTATCACTCATGGCCAGCTCGATATTGGGCCAAGAGGGTCACACACATATGGTAGGCATTGCGATGAGTAGAGGTTCGGATATGAGATATCCGACGGAGCCCTTGTCTTATTGGATGCAGATCTAATACCTACTTGGGGAGGACCTATTAGGGTTTGATAGGGGACCTCTATAAATAGGAGGGATTCAGAGCCTCATAGGCTAGATCCTTTGCTTGCCTTTCCTATTCTCCTCTCCCTCTCCACCTTAGAGCAGGCCTGGAGTTTTGAGGAGCGTCGTCGCAGCCCTACTGTGTGGATCACCGCTAGAGAGGAGGACGTTTGACCTTCTTCACCCTCTCCTAAGGATCTACAAGGAAACAGGGATATACGATCTCCCTAGGTAACACAATCTACTCTATACATAGTTTTATGTTTCATGGATTTTGCTTACTAATCTTCACACGATGACGAACATCTCTTTGGGAATCAGAGATTTTGTTTTCTTGTTCTTCCGCTGCGCATACGATGTCGGCCCCAAGATTTCCCAACATAGATTCCCCTATATCATTTGTGGACTGCAGTGTAGTGGCCTAGTACGTCTGCAGTCAATGAGTCGAGTGAATTATTATGAAGAGAATAATTCACTGAGCTAGAAGGAGTTCTGACAAGTATGCCTCTTAGCCAGCTCAATATTTGGCCTAGAGGGCCACACACATATGAAAGGAGTTGCGATGAGTAGAGGTTCGGATATGAGATATCCGCCGGAGCCCCTATCTTATTAGATATCCAATAAGCCCCTGAATTATTGGATCCCATGAACAAGATCCAATAAGGGCCAATGAGAGATTATTGGATAGGGATCCACTATTCTAAGAGGCTTGGGTAGTTGGATGGAGATCCAATACCCAATAGGGAATGATCCATTAGGGTTAAGTTGACAGGGGACCTCTGTAAATAGGAGGGATTTAGTAGTTCATAGGCTATTGCCATTACTTGTCTCTCCTATTCTCCTCCCCCTCTCCACCTTAGAGTAAGCCTGGAGTTTTGAGGAGCATCGTCGTAGCCCTACTGTGTGGATCATCGCTATAGAGAAGGGCGCTTGACCTCCTTCACCCTCTCCTTGAGATCTATAGGGATTTAGGGATATACGATCTTCTTAGGTAACACAGTTTATTCTATACGCAGTTTTAAGTTTTGCGTATTTTTGCGCATCAATCATCACACGACGATGAACATATCTTTGGGAATTGATGATTTTGTTTTCTGTTCTTCCGCTATGCATGTCATGTTGCCCCTAAGATTTCCCAAAAGTACTATCAAAGCCAGGTTATTTGTGCGATAGATTGGTTTTGAACTTCCTGTGTTGTGTTTTGGAGATGCTTTTGATGTCAAAATCATTGACACATAAGCGAGAAAGGGAAACTGTTGCTGCCCTTGCTGCCATTGCATATGGTAGTGCTACCGTCTACGTGTAGGCAAGCCGCTTGTAGCGGTAGCCGCAAGGCCGGCCGCGTGCAGGCAGGCCCCCTACAGTAGCGCCCATAGGCACAACGACCACCTACATGCAGGCACTACACCTGATCGCAAGGGTGGCGCTTGCGGGTGCTGGACTTGCGGGTAGACGTGCCACGCGGTAGTGGCCCACCCGCGTGTTTCCTAGAGTAGGGCATGGGGAGTTTTAGGGTTTTGGGTAAAAAGATAGTTTTGCCCTTGTGAATTTGAGAAATTCTAGTTTTGTCCTTTTGTTCAAATTATGAATATACCTCTAAGAAGTCAAAAAATTCCCTACATGTCCCTAACTTCAAAAAATATTAATTAATTAAAATATTTAATTGATTATTATTTTTATTATTATCTAGTAGTCTTAAATAATAATGATTTATATATATGATGTATGATATGTGGATGGATGATCATGGACTATGTGATGTGTGTACATGTGATTATTATTATTGAGGCTTGCGAGCCTCCATTTTATTTCTCATTTTTTGTCGGGCCTATGTGCCTATGATTAAGCTGTAATCATATAAGGAGGCGTAGCAGGAGCATGGAAGCGATAGCGGGACCCATGAGATAGACGATCCCAGACGGACGATCCCGATGCATGGAGATGCGTCGAGATGTTGACGTAACCAACGAGGATGAGATGATGATCATAAGGCATGGAGATGTATCGCTGCACACATAGATCTTGATGTGAGTGATTATGCCCACTAGCTCGGGCCTAATCACATTAGGTCGTGGTCTAAGATCATCTGGTGTGATTGCTTATACACCTACTAGATATGTATATATATTTGCATATGATGTAAATATATATTAAATATGTATATGTGGAATATGTCATATTAGGAGACCAATTCATAGAAACCCTTCTCTCGATAATATTAAGTCGGTAAACGTGAGTCAATTAGATTGACTTACGTGGCCTTCCATCGTTATAGGTAGGGACCGATTCCTGGTGTAGGTTGAGTTAGTCGAATCCCTCGAGGCTCACCTATATTGAAGATTCGCTATCTTACCTATGATATAGAGATATCACCAATAACCTGAGGATATGATATACTTGGTCGAGTCCCTCGAGGGTATATCATCAAATCAGACTCATCTTGTAATGATGGTGTTGACTTAACCGAACATCATGGTTGGTCGAATCCCTTGAGACCATGGTGATTCGGAGGCCGAATAGGATGAGAATCACAAGGAGTTGTGATCGGCAAGAGTTGCCTACCTTTCGGGCTTAGTGTGATTGGTCGAATTCCTCGAGGTTACACTAAGACGCTGATTGGATTCTGATCCCGACTAGAAGTCTATCAAAGACTTCCGTTGCACGTGCTAAGGGTGTCGCGTGACTTGCTAGTAAAATAGTGGGAGCATATTAAGATAGAAGTCCATATCTTAATTATTTATTTTTGTAAAATCTGCATGTTATTTATTTTTGCTGCATCTTAATTTAGAAAATGTCGCTTTCAAATCCCTTACGTGGCATACTTGATGTTAATTGCCTCACTAGTCCAAATTATACAGATTAGCTCCACAACTTGAGAATTGTTCTAACGACGGAGAAAATCACATACGTCCTTAATACAATGATACATACGCCCGAGGAAGGGGCAAGTGAGGATGAGAAAGCTCGCTACGTGAAGGACATTAATGACTCTACTCTTGCTTAGTGTTACGTGTTGGGCTCTTGGACTCTTGAGTTATAGAGACAACATGAAAATATGGATGTTAGATCCATTCTCCTACATGTTCGCAAACTGTTTGAGGAACAAAGGACTCAATGATATGAGATATCCAAGAGCCTCTTCTATGCTAGGATGACTGAGGGGATACCGGTTAAGAACCATGTTCTAAAGATGATTGAGTGGATAGAGAAACTCACTGGTCTAGGAATGGTCCTAGAGGATAACTTGTATGTGGACATTGTGCTTCAGCCCTACCAAATTTCTTTTTACAATTCATAATGAATTTTAATATGAACAAGCTTATGGTGACTTTCTCAGAACTCCTCAATATGTTGAGGGAGGCAGAAAGCACTATAAAAAAGGAGAAGCCAATTCTCTACACTAGTGAGATCAGAAAGAAAAGGAAAGTAGAAAAGTCCCATAAGAAGGGTAAGGGCAGACTAGGGAAAGCAAAGGTTGCTAAGAAAGACTAGGCAAAGGACAAAGGCCAGTGCTTCCACTATGACAAAGATGGGCCTTGGAAGAGGAACTGCAAAGAGTACCTTGCAGAGAGGGCGAAATAGAAGTTTGGAGAAGTTTCAAATATATTCATGATCAATCTCCAATTGTCAAATTTTTATGATAATGCATTGGTATTGTATACCGGTATTGTTTATCACATTTGTAATTTGTTGAAGATTCTAGCAAAGTCGAGGAGATTGGCGAGAGGAATATTGCATAATGGTTTGTTTATGCTAGACACTACTCCATATATCATGAATGTAAGTGTGTCTAAGTGTTAGAACCATTGCAGATTCTAAACTTGGGGTTGATCTCTTTAGGGGATCGGCCTCCTTGGAACTCTATAGGGGTTCCTCCCTCCAAGTTGCTGCTCAAAGGCTGTAGAAAAGATTCATCTATTGCTTGAGAAAAGAGGAGGAATACATGGCTATTTATAGGGCTTCTAAACCCTAACTCCTAATAGAACTCCTACTTAAGACTCTTACTTCTAACCAACTCCTAATAGGACTCCTACTCAAGACTCCTATTCCCTTACAACTCCTAATTCTTCTCTAAGAAAAAACCTCCTACATGAATGTCCCTCTCAATTAGGACTCTCCTAGCTAGAGTCATAACAAACCCGCCCTCTTCAAATCAGCCTTGTCCTCGAGGCTGGCGATTCATTAATTTTGGGAATTTGATCTTCAAGTCATCATAGTTCTCCAAAGTGGCATCTTCTGTTAGTAGGTTTTCCCACTGTATTAGCAATTTAGTAGTGGATCGTCGTCGTCGAGTCATAATCCGTCGATCAATAATGGCACTTGGCTGAGTCTGAAGTCCTCCTTGGGTAGTCATATTTGGTGGGTGGCTTTGGGCTATCTCCAAGCACCTATTTACAACTTCTGTCTGGCCGTCGGTTTGTGAGTGATATGCCATACTCCTTTTCAATTTAGTACTCTTATAGTGTAATTCTTTTGAGTCCCAATTGTAATGAGCTATGGAGCTTGGTGCTTCCTCCAATTTTTTTATAATCTTACTAGTCTCTGAATCTTCCTGCCATTCCATCTTAATATCCTCAAGGAAGTCGCTGGTCGGAAGTGAAATGGCCAAAACTTCAGCTTGCTCGGGTAGCTACGAAAGCGCATCTGCAAGAACATTCTCTTTCCCCTTTTTGTAAGTTATTTCATAATCAAATCCAAGAAGTTTTGTTACCCAGTTTTGCTGCTCAGGGGATGATATCTTTCGCTCCAAAAAGTACTTGAGGCTTTTATGGTCGGTTTTAATTTGAAATCGTCGACCGATCAAGTAAGGTCTCCACCTCATTGCTGCGCGCATAATGGCGAGCATCTCCTTATCATATGTTGACTTATTTTGATGGGAGGGAGATAATGCCTTGCTAGTATATGCGAGTGGTCGACCATCTTGCATGAGAATTGCTCCAATTCCGACTCCAGATGCGTCGACCTCAATAATGAAGGGTCGGTTGAAATCTGAGTGTTAGCACTGGCGTCGTCGTCATGGCTGCCTTAAGTTTGTCGAAGGCAACGGAGGCTCTGTCCGACCATTGGAAGACATCTTTTTTCAGAAAGGAAGTAAGTGGTGCACTGATCTCTCCATAGTTTTTCATGAACTTGCAGTAGTAGACTATTAAACCCAGAAAGCCATGTAGCAATTTTATGTTCCTCGGGGTCAGCCAATTTTGCATTGCTCCAATTTTGAAGGGGTCTACTGCCACACCTTCCTCTGATATGATATGCCTAAGATATTCCACCTTCTTTTGAAGAAAGCAAAAATTCATAGTGGTTATTGTGTGTTCAAAAGGTGGTTTTCGGTATGTCTTCTTCGCATACTCGTATTTGATGATACCCGGATCGAAGGTCTAGCTTTGTGAAGATTTATGCTCCCTTTCATCTTGCAACTCATCTACTACTGGAATAGAGTATTTATCCTTGATGGTTATGCCATTGAGAGTTCGGTAATCAACACATAATCGCCATATTCCATCCTTCTTTCGTATGAGGAGCACCGGTGAAGAGTAGGGGCTACAACATGGCCGAATAACTCCTGTTTTGAGCATCTCTTTTACAATCCTTTCTATGTCATCCTTCTAGAGATGTGGATACTGATATGGCTGAGCATTTGCTAGAGATTGGCCTGGAAGAATCGTTAAACAATGATCATGCCGACGGGTAAGAGGTAGGTTGCGTAGTTCGTCAAATATATCTGAAAATTCAGCAAGCAAAGGAAGTAGATTTGGATCTTCCAATTTTGTTGGCTCTCCCTTAGTTTGCTGCTCAAGTTGTACCAAAAAGCCACTACATGCTTTATGCAAAACCTTCTTCATTTGTTGTGTGCAAATCATCGTTACGTCGCCCCCACGTTTCTCGTGCAATATCACTTGTTTCTCCTTACTGTAAAATTTCATAATTAGTTTCATAAAATTCCAAGAAAAATCACCTAATGTTGTCAACCATTTAATTCTGAGCATGGCCTCATGATCATCAAGAGGGAGAAGGAAGAAATATGCAATTATCTCTTGGTCCTGCAGCAATAGTTTCTCCTGCGGGTGCCTACGATCACACTTCAAAATCCGTCTGTCGGTGACCTTAACATCAAACCTGCAACGATTCTCGATAGGTAATGCCATTCGGATAACAACCTTACTATTTAGGATATTATTAGTGCTGCCCGTGTCGATGAAAACAGTGATCAGTTGTTGTTTGAGAAGGCCTCCAACTTTCATCATTTGCGGGTTTGAGTAGCCGGCTAGTGCGTGCACCGTAACTTCGGTCGGTTGTGGCTCTTCTTCTGCATCTTCTTCTTTATGTTCAATGATATCTTCTGGATGTTCAATGACCTCTTCTTCTACTGGTTTAATGAGAAAAAGTCTCCCTTTACTACAGCGATGCTAATGGCTCCACAGCTCGTCGCAATGCCAACATACCCCTTCGCAGATCGCTCCTGAAGCTCTTCTCTTGTCAACCTTTTTGGTGCAGGGACTTGGTCAATAGTAGGGGGGGCTAAGGGCTTCAATATTACTGGTTGAGGAGTGACCCTAGTCCTTCGAGCTTCATGGTTCAATTGCTCCTCTTGATGTCGTGCGAAAGAGATGGCTGCCATAAGCGTGTATGGTTGTCGCGCTTTAACTTCTCCTCGGATCTCCAGGTTCAAGCCCTCAATATAGGTCCTCAATAGCTATTTTTGAGACCAATCAAGAGTTTGATTAGATAACCTTTCAAACCTGGTTTGGTACTCCTGAATGGTGGAGGTTTGTCGGATCTTTGCTAGTTGTCCGTCAATATTCTCGTAATCGATTGGTCTGAAGCGGATCAGCAGTCCTTCTTTGAATTGTTGCCATGAAAGGACTCCATAAGTATGTTCAAACCAGTCAAACCACTGTATAGCATCCCCTTCAAGATGTATAGCTGCAATTTTCACCATAGATGCATCCGTGGTTTTGTGGTACCGAAAATATCGCTTCGCGTGCAAGATCCAACCAATCGGGTCTCCTTCTTCCCATCTAGGGAAGTCCACCCTTATGCATGGATAGTTGGGATTGATCATAGAGCCTCCCATCCCTTGGAACTCATCTCTTCGGGCCTGGTGCGATTGGGCAAAGCTCTCTCCGTGATATGATTTTTTCGGGCTTAGTAGTCGGCCCAATCTGAGTTCGGTAAAGAGCGTCCGAATCTTATCCTCCATTCGTGCCTCCAAGGCTTCGAATTTAGCATCGATTGCCTCCTTAGATGCCATAGTATATGCCTCCAAATCTATGACATTAAGATCTCTCTTTTGTTGTCAGGTTAAAGGCATATATAGGTTGAGAGAAGTGATGGTCGAAAGGGTTGGTGGATCGGTGGATGTAGGCTACGATTTAGGCTTATTTTGTGGCTGTTTTGGGTGCAGTTAGAGGGTGTGGTTTGGTGGAGTTTTAGGGCTGTGGATGAAAGTTTTGGATCTGTGGTAGATGGCAGCAAAGGTTTGAGAGAAATCAGTGGAAGTTGCAGCAAGTATGTGCTGTCTTATAAGAGCAGAATTGTCGTCGAAGAAACAGCGGTTTCTCGACGTAATTTTCACCAAAAACTTGAGAGAATTGAGGAGGGAATTGATAGCAAAATCACAGTTTATATGATAGCAAGGATGACTAATTTAATCAAGAAAATTTCGGTAGTATAACAGCAAGAAATTGGTGCATGTTGCGATAGTAGAATTCTCATCGAAAAATTTCAATAGTTTACGATGAAAATTTATAGCAACACAAAAATCAGTTTTAGAGATGAATTCCTCAATAGATCAATCTTAGATGGAAGCCAAGATGATCTATAAAGTGTATAAGAAATTTCATTCAAAAAAGATTGCAAATAGATGGGTTAAGGCAACAATATGCGGCTGAAATTTTCTGCAGCATAGATTTTTAAGTATAGCAGATTGGACGTAAAAGATCAGAAGTTTATATTGAGAATTTTTTGATGAAACCAAATGGAAATCTACTATTAGGAAGTTTCAAAGCTATCATAAAAATTTCGTAGAGATTTGGATAGAAACAACGTAGTATCAAGATCAAACAATCAGTGATATGCGGCTGAAATTTTACGGTGCAGATTTTCAAGTATAGCAGATTAGATGTAAAATATCAATGGTTTATATTGAGAATTTTTTGACAAAACCAAAGGAAAATCTGCTATTAGGAAGTGTCAAAGATGTCATAAAATTTCGTGGAGATTTGGATAGAAAAAACATAGTAGCAAGATCAAACAGACAGTGCTATATGGTTGGAATTCTACAATGTATCTTTCGTCGTAGAGATGAAAACTTTATGACGAAAAGTTTATGCAGCAATATAGGAATAATTTTTTGGGATTTTCAAATAAAGATAACTAAATTGCAGCAGCAGTAAGGTAGAAAACCAGAACCTGTTACAATTCACGGGGAGATCAAAAGATGATCCGTGGTGGTGGAGATGATGGCGGAATTCGGCGATGATCTTTTAAGCAATTGTGGGAATTGCTTTGGACGGTTGTGGAGGGTTGATGGATGGCTGTGGAAGGGCAGCAAGACGCCAAGAACGCTGCTCTGATACCATGTGTTAGAACCCTTGCAGATTCTAAACTTGGGGTTGATCTCTTTAGGGGATCGACCTCCTTGGAACTCTATAGGGGTTCCTCCCTCCAAGTTGCTGCAGAAAAGATTCATCTATTGCTTGAGAAAAGAGGAGGAATACATGGCTATTTATAGGGCTTCTAAACCCTAACTCCTAATAGGACTCCTACTTAAGACTCTTACTTCTAACCAACTCCTAATAGGACTCCTACTCAAGACTCCTATTCCCTTACAACTCCTAATTCTTCTCTAAGAAAAAACCTCCTACATGAATGTCCCTCTCAATTAGGACTCTCCTAGCTAGAGTCCTAACAGAATGTCCCTCTCAATTAGGACTCTCCTAGCTAAAGTCCTAATAGTTTTACATAAATGTCCCTCTCAATTAGGACTCTCCTAGCTAGAGTCCTAACACTAAGAGGAAACGAGTTGCGGTGAACAGTGTATACCTATGATATTGTAGGCTAGGTCACATCCATGAGGGAAGGATTCAGAAGTTGGTAAAGGATGGATATTTAGATCCATTCAACTATGAGTCATATGCAACTTGCGAGCCTTGCCTTCGTGGAAAACTGACCAACTCTCAATTTAGTGGAATTGGAGAGAGAGCCACTAAGCTGTTGGAACTCATACATAGTGATGTATGTGGACCCCATGTCAACTTATGTCATCAATGGTTACTCCTACTTTATTACCTTTAATGATGATTTATCAAGGTATAGATATGTGTACTTAGTGAAGTACAAGTCCGAGGCCTTTGAGAAATTCAGAGAGTAGAAGAATGAAGTGGAGAACCAGACTAGAAAGAGTATCAAAACTCTTCGATCAGTTCGAGGAGGTGAGTACTTAAGTACAGAGGTTATCTAGTTCCTCAAGGACCATGAGATTTTATGCCAATGGATACCGCCTTATACACCTCAGCTCAATGGTGTGTCTAAAAGGAGGAATCGTACGCTGTTAGACATGGTACGATCCATGATGAGTTTCGCTGACTACCCATCCCATTCTGGGGATATGCTCTAGAGACTACAGCTTACCTTTTGAATAGAGTTCCAACTAGTGTTTGTCATAACAAACTAGAATAATATTTTATTGATTGATTGATTCCCAAAAGAAAGGGTTACATCACTATTTATAGAGTTCCACCTAGAGTCTACCAAGACTTGAACTTTTAATAATAAATAAATATTAAATAAACCTCTACCTGACTCTAACTGAACTAAACAGACTCAATAAACAACTGAACTAAACAGACTCAATAAACATTACTTAAACACTTATAAAAAGGGTCCTAACGATTCCTCCCTCTCCAAATCAGTCTTATCCTCAAGGCTGAGCAGCATCAAACTCAGGGAACTTCTCTTTTAGCACTTCAGTTATAGCCTATCTGCAACGCATCACAACCCGCTGATCAAGTAAGTATGGTCTCCACTTTTGACAATGTAAGCAACAGATCGGTCTTTCAATGTAGTAATGGTTATAAGAAGCTCCTGGCCCTATATAATCAATTTTATCTTTGAGCATTTGCTATCACAAGTTAAAATCTATCCATCAGCGATCTTTACTTCGAATTTATCACAGCCTTTAATGTGGTAAGCTAATCGGGCTGTAATTTTCTTGTCCATAAAATTATTAGTGTTGTACGTATCAATCAAAACAGTGACAGGCGGATGCTTCAAGGTTCCTCTGATTTTCATAGTTTGTGGGTTAGCATAGCCAACCAATGCATGCACTGTATGTGTGATAGCTTCAATATCTTCATCAGTTTCCACACCTTCATGATCGAAGTCCAACTCTTCTACTTCCAGTTCCTCCTTGATCGGCTCAATCATCAAAAGTTTTTCCTGTTTGCATCGGTGCTCCTTACTCCACTTTTCGTCGCAATGCCAGCACAAACCCTTCGCTGATCTTTCATTAAGTTATTCTCGGGTTAGTTTGCAAGTGATAGGATTTCGACTAGGAGTAGATGGGGTGTGCTGCTTGCTGATCACTTGTTTATTGACACCTTTGTTTTGACGATATTCCATGCTGATTTTTTCCTCATGCAGGTGTGCAAATGAAATCGCAGCTATCATGGTGTGGGGTTGACGAGCCTTAACTTCACACCAAATCTCCAGATTAAGCCCTTCAATAAATGTATCCAGAAGTTATCGTTCCGACCAATCTCTAGTTTGATTTGACAATCTTTCAAACCTGCTATGATATTCCAACACTGTAAAAGTTTGACGAATTTTGGTGAGCTGCTCATCAACATTCTCGTATTCAGATGGTCTAAAGTGAATAATAAGTTTTCTCTTAAATTGCTCCCATGAGGAGACTCCATGGCAAGTTTTGTACTAATCATACCACTGGATTGCATCTCCCTCTAGTTAGATTGAGGCTATTTCCACCTTGGATTCTTCTGGAGTTATGTGAAAACAAAAAAAAAAAATTTCCCTAGAGATCCAATTGGTCGGATCTCCATCTTCCCATCTAGGAAATTTCACCTTCATGTGTGAGTAGTTTGTGTCATAGTCTTGGGGCCCTTTTCTTGTATTTCCATATATGTGCAACGTAGAACTTGAGCCCCCATTTTATTAAAATTTACTGAGGCTCTCTAGTAGGCTCTTTTTGAAATCATTAAGTGTTTCTTGCAGTCAGTTCTCAATTCTGATTTCCAATACTTTCATTTGTACTTTCATCAAGTTATCGGTGGCCATTGCGTAAGACTGTAAATCTGTAATCTCAACTCCTATTTTTGGTGTCAGTCAAGGGCATCAGTCATTGCCCTATTCGGTGCTGCTTTTATGACGTAGTTGGTGGCAACGCTATGGGAATGAAGGGTTACTGTGAGGATGCGGGGATGTAGCTGCGATCGCCGCTTTGTCACAACCTTAGCTGGAATTACCTAAGGCGTGAGGCACCCTTGCGGCAAAGATGCGAACTTAGCTTGCGTTGCCTAAGTCACGAGGCACCCTTACAGCAAAGATGCGAACTTAGCTTGCATTGCCTAAGTCATGCTTCGCCCTTGTGATTTGTGTCCGCAAAGATCAGCCCACTTGCAACCTCTCGCAGGTCTCGAAGGACCTGTAAAAAGATGAAGTTGATTAGTTCAAAGAACGAGCGACGGACAAGTCCCGACGTCTCGCGAAAAGGGGAAGCTTTACAAGCAATTCAGCGAGCACCTCATGTGCATAAGAGAAAAGAGGGATAGGGGGAAAACAAGGACTTTAGAAGGTTAAACGAATAGCTACAAGTCCACAAATAGTTGCTCACCGGGTGCCGGGCGCGACAACAGGTTCCCATAAATGTAACATGCGAACTTACAAAAGATTGTTCAATGCCCAACACTATACTGAAGCCCCATCCAGCCCTATGCCACCTGGGGGCTTCTAGAGTGCTGAGATGGCTAACATTTTGCATGCAGCAGCAGGCTACAAAAATCAGCCCATGGCATGCGAAAATGGATCTATTTTGGGGCTGTTTTGCTCGGTTCGATAAGCGGTCGCACTCTAACACTGCAACATGTTCAAACTTACATTTTTACAAGCAAAAGGAATTAAAACCAAGCCAAAACATGCTGCCAAGCAGCTATACATGTAGACAAGAGCGACGAATAGTTCGTTGAACGGAGTTGTTGTTGGTGCGCGATGACCTTTCGTGACATTCGCCCCCACTCAAACTATTGACGCCCTCGTCGACACTTGTTGATAGTTGTTGATGATTGATTCTTCATGTCGTAGGGCATCTTCAGGCTCCCAACTAACTTCAGTTCGATGAAGCTTTCGCCACTTCACCAAGTACTCGGTTTGCTCAGCTCCAGTGGGTAGCTTTATCTTGCGGTCCGCTAGAATGGTTTCAACTCGCTTCTCATAGGAGGCTATGGTGGGGGGTAGCCAAGTTGGAATACTTTGGGAAGCATCTTGCGGATCCGAATGGTAGGCTTTCAAGTTGCTGGTGTGAAGAACATTGTGAATTTTAAACCACGCCGGCAGTTGCAACTTGTAGGAGTCGTTGCCCACCCTACTAATAATTGGGAAGGGCCCTTCATACTTGCACACCAATCCTTTTTGTACTTTGTTCCTAAAGAATTGGAGTGATGCTGGTTGGAGCTTGACCAACACCAAATCGTCGATCTTGAACTCTTGTGGTTGCCTTCCCAAGTCTGCCACTTCTTCATTCTTTTTGCTGCCTTCTCCAAGTAAGCCCGTACAATATCTGCATTTCGGTGCCACTCCCTTGCAAAGTGGTAACCTGATGGACTACTCCTAGTATACCCAATTACCATGGTGTGAGGAGTTGATGGTTGTTGCCCTGTAATAGTCTCAAAGGGGCTCTTGTTGGACGCAGAGCTCCGCTGCAAGTTGTAGGAGAATTGAGCAATGTCCAACAACTTTACCCAATCTCGTTGGTTGGCACTCACGTAGTGCTGAAGATATTGCTCTAGGAGTGTGTTTATCCTTTCAGTCTAGTCATCCGTCTAGGGGTGGAGGCTTGTGGAGAAGTATAACTTCGACCCCAACAATTTGAATAGCTCGGTCTAGAATCATCCTAGGAACCGAGCGTCTCGATAACTAATGATATTGTGCGAGACATCCCAATACTTCACCACATCCTTCATCATCAGCTTGGCTGCTTTCTCTACTGAACAATGTAGGGGAGCAGCAATGAAAGTTGCATACTTAGAAAATCAATTGACCACCACGATTATCGACCCGAGTCTCCCTACTGTGGGCAAGCTTGATATGAAGTCAGAGGAAATGCTCTCCCATGGCCTTTCTGGTATGGGCAATGGCTCCAAAAGTCCCACCGGCTTCTGTTGCTCCACCTTGTCTTGTTGGCAAGTGAGGCACGTTCAAACATATTCCTCCACATCAGTCCCTATCTTCGACCAATAGAAGGCCCTCTCCAGGAGAGCCAAGGTTCTATGAAGGCTTGGATGTCCAGCCTAAAGGAAATCGTGACACTCTCTTAAGAGTTCACGTCTTAGATTGTCCACTCGTGGAACATAGACCCTATTCCCTTTGGTGTAAACGAGTCCTTCTTGGACCTAAAACTATCGTGCCTTGCCTTCTTTAATGAGCTGTATCAGGGCTTCTGCTTGGGGATCACTGTACAGTACATCCCTGATCCTGGAAAGGAAGTTGGAGTGTAATTGACTCGCTTGGCCTCTGCCTTCCAATCGTATGACATTCATATGCTCCACTTTCCGACTTAGTGCATCAGCCATGAAATTCGCCTTTCCAGGCTTATACTCCATTGCCATATCAAACTCAGCCAGGAAGTACTACCATCGTGCTTGCTTTGGGGAGAGTTTCTTCTGAGTTTGGAAATAGCTCAGAGCGATGTTGTCTGTCCTCAGCACAAATCGCGATCTGAGGAGGTAGTCTCGCCAAACTCATAGACAGTGGATCATCGCTGTCATCTCCTTCTCATGCACTGGATACCGCCGCTCGGTCTTGTTGAGCTTGCGGCTCTCGTAGGCCACCAGATGACCCTCCTGCATGAGTACTCCTCCAATAGCGAAGTATGAAGTATCTATAGGACTTCAAAGGGCTCCCTATAGTCCGATAATTTGAGCACCGGTTCTTCCAAAATTGCAGCCTTCAGATCTTAGAATGTAATTTCACATTTATCAGACCACCTCCAAGACTGCTCCATCTTCAACAACTTCATCAGTGGAGTTGCACTCTTCGAATACTCTGCTATGAAGCATCGATAGTAGTTGACGAAACCAAGGAAGGATCTCAACTCTGGCACCTTCTTTGGAGTTTGCCATCCTGCAACCGCTTGCACCTTCAATTTATCCATTTGAATGGAGTCGTTACCGATTCGATGCCCCAAGAATAAGATCTCTATTTGAGCAAAGTAGCATTTCTCCTTTTTCATGAACAAAGTGTTCTCCCTGAGAACCTTGAAAATTGTCCGAAGGTGCTTGACATGATCCTCGAGCGTTTGATTATAAATGACGATATCGTCTAAATAGATGACCACGAACTTATCCAAATACTCTTTGAATAGCTGATTCATGAGAGTGCAGAACATGGCTGGAGCATTGGTTAAGCCAAAAGGCATCACCAAGAACTCAAACGCTCCATACCTGGTCACACAGGTTGTCTTCACTTCGTCACTTTCAGCAATGCGCACCTGCCAATACCCGATCGAAGGTCGAGTTTTGAGAAATACTTAGTTTTGCCCAATTGGTTGAACAAGTCCGTGATGAGCGGGATGGGATACTTGTTCTTCACTATCACTTTGTTGAGGGCTCGGTAATCGACGCATAGTCAGAGGCTCCCATCTTGTTTCTTTTGAAAGAGAATTGGAGCTCCGAATGGTGCTTTCGAACTACGGATGAGACCACCGCTTAGCAGTTCACCTAATTGCTTTCTAAGTTCTGCCAACTCTAACGGGGGCATGTGGTAGGATGGTCTCACTAGAGGCTTCACTCCTGGCTCCGGCTCGATATTATGGTCCACGCCTCTATGTGGCGGAAGAGTCTTTAGCAACTCGGGTGGCATAATGTCAGTGAACTCTTTCAGGACGTTCGCCACCACAGTAGGTTCATGAATGGCCTTCTCGTCGAGTGGCTCTAGCTTCATAGCAGCCATGAATGTTAGTTAATCTTTTTGTACCCCCTTCTTTAGTTGTAATACCGATATCTATTGGGGTCTTTGGTTCCTCTCCGAGAAATAGGAACCATACAGGGGTCATCACCCCCCATCATGCATAGGGTGTTTAGGAATGGCATTGGCACCAACATCACCGCGTTCATAAACTCCATTCCAAGTATCACTTGGAAGTCATCCAATGGCATCGCCATCATATTCGTGCTCTCGCTCCATGTTCCAATCTTGATGGGGACTCCCTTTGCTAACCCGGAGATTCGCTTGGCCTTTGAGTTCACCGCCTTCATTCGACTTGGGCTATTCTCCAAGATCAACCCAAGTCACTTTGCTTCTCGATCGACAATAAAGTTGTGGGTAGCACCCGTGTCCACCATTGCATGGGTTGTTTGGCCATTTAGCTTGATGTCTACGTACATCAGCTAACCACTTCCAGCTTTTTGTAGCTTTGTCTTCGTGTTCTTCCTCACTTGACCCCACATGGCGTTCAACAAACGCATTGCTCCTATCCGGGGTCCTTGCGACTCCTCGCTGTCGCTGCTGGATTCAAACTACTCGAACTAAGAGCGACAGCCTTGCCCTTATCCATTTTAGGGGGATGGACGGAAGCTGTTAAAGCATTGAGTGCCTATTTTTGTGGGCACTCCCTCACCATGTGCGGCCCTCCGCACAAAAAGCATCCGCCAAGTTTCGGGGCCTTGCCTTTCGAGCTTGGCCCTTTGTGGGAACTCTTCTTCTTTTGTTCGCCCTCGAGCTCCTTCCCTCGAGAATAATTTAGAGGGCGATTGCTTGAAGATTGTTTCTTTCTTCCCGAGTCTTCAGAGGAAATGAAGTCGGTGAGCTTTTCTGTAGCAACAATTGCCCTGATCAAATCGGTGACATTCCTTCAATGTAGTTCTTGTTGTGCCCATGGCTTCAAACCATTAAGGAAGCTGAATAGCTTATCCTTCTTAGACATGTCCTGGATGTCCAGTATTAGTGCAGAAAATTGCTTCACATAGTCTCGGATGGAAGCATTTTGGTGGAGTTGTTTCAATTTCCTTCTTGTGACGAACTTAGTGTTCTCCGATAGGAACTGAGTTCTCAACTCTTGCTTCAAGTCCTCCCATGTGTCAACTCAACACCGACCTTGTTGGATCTCCTCACAATGGGTTCACTACCAAAGTTTTGCATCTCCGTTCAGATACATGATTGCTATAGAAACTTTGGAATTTTCAAAATCAGGCCTCGTAGCTTGAAAGTATTATTCCATATCGAACAAGAAATTCTCGAGCTCTTTTGCATCTCTGGCCCCTCCATAACCATGAGGCTTGGGTGCCCTCAAGTTTTGTGATGGCACAACGCGAGTGTTGCTTCCTCCCACATTTAGTGCCCTTGTGAGCATAGACACCCTTGAAGTGAGTTCCGCCATAACTTCCTATAGGTGTTGCACGGAGTCTTTGGTGTCATCTGACAATCGATCAACTAGAGCCTCAACCTTGTCAATCCTAGACTCCACTTCTTCTTGCTAGCTCTCTACCCCAACAAGCCTTTATTGGCCATGTTAGAGTTTCTCCAAGCTTGCTTCGAGAACGTCCAAGCGGGTTTCCGCCGTTGTGAGTCTCTCCTTATGACTCTTTTTCCCGATTGACGCTTCGGATTGTGCCTCCTCCATTCGTGGAGAGTAGCCAACTTCTCGCTCATCATGTTCGTGTTGGGAAATCTCAGGGGCGACATCACATGCGAAGCAGAAGAACAAGAAAACAAAATCCCCGATTCCCAAAGAGATGTTCATCGTCAGGTGAAGATTGGTGCGCAAAATCCACGAAGCATAAAACTGCATATATAGTAGATTGTGTTACCTAGGGAGATCATATATCCCTGTTTCTTTACAGATCCTTAGGAGATGGAGAAGGAGGTCAAGCGTCCTCCTCTCTAGCGGTGATCCACACAGTAGGGTTGCGACGACGCTCCTTAAAACTCTAGGCCTGCTCTGAGATGGAGAGGGAGAGGAGAATATGAAAGGCAAGCAAAGGCTCTAGCCTATGAGGCACTGAATCCCTCCTATTTATAGAGGTCCCCTGTCAAACCCTAATGGGTCCTCCCCTTGTGGGTATGGGATCTGCATCCAATAAGACAAGGGCTCCATCGGATATCTCATATCCGAACCTCTATTCATCGCAATGCCTACCATATGTGCGTGACCCTCTAGGCCCAATATCAAGCTGGCCGTGAGTCATAATTGTCAGAACTCCTTCTAACTCAGTGAATTATTATCTCTGTAATAATTCACTTGACTAATCGACTACGGACGTAGTAGGCCACTACGCCGTAGTCCCCAGACGATATATGGGAATCCAATCCATTAGACTTGTTTGTCTTCATACGGTTTCTACTCGAGTCTCGCTCTAATCGGATTCTCCCAGAGAACTCTTTCTCTCTCAACCCGAATGACCCTGGCTAGGGATTTGTCTGAGCAAGAACACATGGGATATTCCTCTCATTATGCTGAGAGTGGATGATCCTCTATCGACACTCAATAGCCCTCGTAAGGTCGACTACCACTCCCAATGACCAACTGTACTAGATCTGGGACAACCAAACCTATAAGTCTAGTATCAAAGAGTGGAGCATGTTGAATCTCGTATTTTGATGATGAAACTACTTGATATATGTTTATGATTTAATCTGCGTTTTGAGTGACGCAGGATGCTTCGATTAGGATGAGACAATTAAAGCAGGAAAATCATGTTGTGCCGAAGGAACATGTCAGAAGATTGGACGTCGGGCCGGTGGATCGGTCGACGTATCGACAGAAGGCTTCGGGCCGTGAACTCGGGCATCGGGCCAAGAAGAGCGGGTATTGTGCCAAGGATATCGGAGTTGCGGAGTCAACTGGCCGATTGGGCAATAGGCTGCAGGAGAGGACGATGCGCCGAAGAATCGGACGAAGCGTCGAGGGACCAATGACATGTCGGACAACTTGGTTAATTGCTTAGGATTAATTGTCTCGATCGAAGTTTTGTTTTAGTGTGCAGGATTAACTACGATGAGAGTAAGACAAGCAGCAGGAGTTGCGCCGGAGTCAAGATCATGATCACGTTGGGAGTTCGAGAGTTCGACGGAAGTTCGGACGGTCGTCGGAGGTTCAGAGAGAACAGATCCGAGATGTCCAGAAGCTTGCCAAGCGAAGCTCGTCGGAACTCGCCAAGTGGATCGTCGCAAAGTCCAGGAGTATGCCGGATGTCCGCAGAAGGATCACCGAAGGTTATCGGTTGATCGACGGAAGTTGGCCGGAAACTCGCCGGAAGAAGCGATTGACGCATCGGAGCAAAGCTGCAGAAGTTGTCTTAGAGATATTCGTAGTTAGCATGATGATTAAGCATGAAAATGGGAGGTGATCCCATTAGCTTAATCTTGGGGCAATTGGGCCCCTGAAAAGATTCAAAGTGGGTCGAATGGAGTGAACCATTCGGACCCTGATTGCACCAGGAGGTGCAACCGCCCCAGCCAGGAGGTGCAACCGCCTGGGCTGTGGGGTTGAGAGGTGCAACCGCCCCAGCCAGGAGGTGCAACCGCCAGGGTTGCAAGGCTGGGAGGTGCAACCGCCCCAGCCAGGAGGTGCAACCGCCAGGGTTGCAAGGCTGGGAGGTGCAACCGCTCCAGCCAAGAGGTTGCACCGCCAGAGCTCAAGTTCCGAGCTCTGCCAGGCGATGCAACCACCGAGCTCAGTCTTCGAGCTCTGGCAGAGTGGTGCATCAGCCTGAGCTCAGTCTCGAGCTTTGCCAGGTGATGCATTCACCAAGCTCAGTCTTCGAGCTCTGGCAGAATGGTGCATCAGCTTGAGCTCAGTTTGGAGCTCTGCCAAGTGATGCAACCACCAAGCTCAGATTTCGAGCTCTGCCAGGTGATGCAACCACCAAGCTCAGTCTTCGAGCTCTGCCAGGTGATGCAACCATCGAGCTCAGTCTTCGAGCTCTGGCAGAGAGAAGCAATCGGCAGAGCTTAGTCTTCGAGCTCTGCCAGGCGGTGCCACCTCTCCAGTCGAGAGGTGCAACCGCCTGATCCCAGAATTCTGGGATTTGATCGATTTGATCGTTTTGAGCTCGAATTTTGAATTGGGTTGGGGCCTATAAATACCCCACCCATTCAGCACTGAAAAGATAACAGACCTACACCGAAATCTTGATCTTTTCTGTGATTCTAAGAGCTCAAAAGTGTTGTAAATCCTTTAAGTCTCCTCCTTCTGTTCTTCAAGTTTTCAGTTGTAAAGTGAGGAGATAAAGGTCTGTAAAGGTTGTCTCCTGAGCCTGTCAAAAGGAGAGAAACTGTAAAAGGGCAGTTAGCCTTCGCCCATTGAAGGAAGGCACCTAGTTGACGACGGCAACCTCGTCGGTGGAGGGAGCCAAAAGTGGAGTAGGTCAAGGCTGACCGAACCACTCTAAATCTCTGGTTTGCGTTTATTTTCGAGCACTTTATCATTACTGCAAACCTCCTCCATTGCTACTGCTCTCTGCGCTTTCACGAACAAGTTCTAAGTGCTGTTCTTCCGAATCTGCATTCAGACGTAAATCGGCTTTCCTCGCTCAATCATCAGATTTCAGTTCACGTTTACGTCTTGATTTCAACTGCATACTGCCTTCTGCGAGTATACAAACAAGTTTCAAAGTTTAGACGTAAATCTGCGTCTAGACGTAAAACTGCGTTTAGACGTAAATCTGCGTTTAGACGTAAATCTGAGTTTAAGACGTAAATCTGAGTTTAGACGTAAATCTGCGTTTAGACGTAAAACTGCGTTTAGACGTAAATCTGCGTTTAGACGTAAATCTGTGTAAATCTGAGTTTAGACGTAAATCTGCGTTTAGACGTAAATCTGCGTTTAGACGTAAATCTGCGTTTAGACGTAAAACTGCGTTTAGACGTAAATCTGAGTTTAGACGTAAACTGCGCTTAGACGCAAAACTGCGCTTAGACGCAATCTGCGCTTAGACGCAAACTGCACTTAGATACAAACTGAGAATTTGCTTTTGCATCATAATAGTTTCTTAACGAACGCAGCTTTTGGTTTTTAATCACTGTAAGATTTCCGCTGCACTAATTCACCCCCCCCCCTCTTAGTGCTCTCGATCCTAACAATTGGTATCAGAGCCAGGTTTTTCTCATTTCGGATTTACACCCGAGAGAAATGACTTTTCAAGGGGGCTGTTCGGTCTTTCGTCCACCGTTCTTTAACGGATTGGACTACACTTATTGGAAAACTCGAATGAGAGTTTTCTTAATTTCTCTAAATCTGGATTTATGGAATATCATTGAAAACGGTTTTCAACTTCCCTCCAAACCGATGAACGAATGGTCGGTTTTGGAGAAGAAGAATTTTTCTTTAAACGCAAAGGCTATGAATGCCTTATTTTGCGCATTGGACAAAAATGAGTTCAATCGGATTTCTACGTGTGAAACGGCTTTCGATATTTGGCGCACTCTTGAAATCACGCACGAGGGAACTAGTAGAGTCAAAGACTCGAAAGTTAATATTCTACTGCTTGATCTCGAGCTTTTTCATATGAAACCAAGCGAAACCGTTGTTGACATGTACACCCGTTTTACGGATGTCGTCAATGGTTTAAAATCACTTGGTAAAAGCTTTTCGGATTTTGAACTCGTTAACAAAGTTTTGCGCTCACTTTCTAAAACTTGGGATTCAAAAGTAATTGCTATTCAAGAATCAAAAAACTTGAACCATTTTCCACTTGAAGAACTAATTGGTTCATTGATCACATATGAAATGACGTGCAATGCACGTGAAGAACTTGAGAACCACCTTCCAAAGAACAGGAAGGATTTGGAACTCTGGACAAATGAATGCCACTTGAGCGATGACTCAAGTGATGAGGACAATAATGAACAAACCAACCTTCCAAAGAACAGGAAGGATTTGGGACATAGAACATTTGAAGACCACTCGAGCATAAGCTCAAGTGATGGTGAACTTAAACTACAAATGAAACGAAAATTAAAAAGCAAAAAGAATGGAACTACTTGCTTTAAACGCAAGAAGAAGAACAAAAATTGGGATGAATCGAGCTCCTCCGAAGAAGAGAAAGTCAACATAAGCAAGGCGGCAAACTACGCCTTAACAGCCTACAATGATGAGGTAATCGAAATCCCCCTAATTTACTTCGAAATTACATGATGCTTTTCATGATGCATTTTTCTTTTTCTTTAAATTTTCTTGAAAATTATATTTTTAATAATTTAACAATGAAAATGCAAAAATATGATCATGCTTGTAATCTTGAAAATGATAATGAAAATTGCATGTCTTATGTTAATGCAAGATAGAAATCTAATGATTTTACACCTAGTGAGATTAATCTTATTTATGTGCTTGAGAAGCAAGAATGTATATTTTGATGATTTTCATATTGCTTTTCAATGACGATACATGGCTTTTATTTTTCATTGTCTTTGTTTATTAAATATAATGTATGGTTTTGACATAAGAATAAAGATTTGAGCATGCTATTATAAAGTCAATCATAAATTAAAACTAAAGAAGTTTTAGGCATTTATAAGAATCATTCAAAATTATGTTCAATGAAACCTTGCTTAATGTTGCAATGAAAATTTTAAAGTTATACTTGATGATTTCAGATTTGACAAATGCTACACTTTAAATATGAATCATTCTTCAATCAGATTAAATGCTTCAATCATTTTCTAACTCTAGAGTTCTCGATTTTGGTGAAATACAAGTGATAAATTCATTTATGATATCTTGTAAATCACTTGAATTATGAATGAGTTTTTCTTTTTTATGATGTGTTAAAAGAATCACTTAAAAAGAAAATGTTTTTCCCATTTTATCGAGATTAATGATTTCATGATATTATGTGAATCTCGAAACTGATTTTGATGAAATAGTAATAACATTATTCATGTTATGAATCTTAAAAATGATAATATGCTTCATGTGATAATATGAATACATGAAACACTTATGATATTCTGTGTATTCATAAAATATTTATCTCATCATCCAATAACTCTTCTTGATATTCCTTATGAGATGAAATGAAATAATGCATGAAATACAAATGAGGAGTTAATGATCATGCATAATAGGATGTAATGAATTCTAGATACCATCGTTTGAATATCTATGATCATGTTGCCAAAATGATATATCATGAATGCTTGAATATCATGTTTGATATGCTCATGATGATGATTGATTTTTCGGTATCATGCATAAAATTTTTTGAAATGTAATGTTAATGAATTTGTGCATTGAAACTATAATGATGCACAAATAAGAATGATTACTTACCTTTGTCATGATTTAGAAATTGATGTAAAGGGTTTTTCCCATGTTGACAATGACAAAGGGGGAGATAGCTAGTTTGCACAAGTCAAGAAGATGCAAAAACTTGATTGCCAGCTTGCCTATCGTAAGTAGCAAAGATTGCTAACTTGCTTATTTCAAGAAGCAAAAGTTGTCTTCTTGAACATCACCATCTTGAATATCTCAAGAAGCAAGACTTGCAACTTGCACATTACAATAGGAAGCAATAATCATGAGCCTACACAAGAAAGTTATCTTGCATTTGCTTTCGAAGTTTTTTGCTAGCTTGTATATTGTGAAACTTGTACATCGTAAAAATTGCTAGCTCGTAGTCTAAAGAGAAGCGAAAAGCTGCTATCTCAAAAGAAGCAAATGTGCTATCTTGCCTATCTCAAGAGGCAAAAATGCTAACTTACACATCTAGCAAAACTTGACAAATTTGCATATATCAAGAAGCAAGAGTTGCTTTCTTGAACATCTCAAAATTGCTAGCTTGTGAGCCTTAAAATGTAGAAATTTTTGCTAGCTTGTATATGGTAAACCTGCTATCATACTATCATGATGATGAGTATGTCTTATCTTTATGATTGTATTTGAAAAACTATGGCAAAAATATGTCCTAATGATTGAACGTGTTAAAATTATTTTTCGAACCTTCTTGATTGAATGATCGAATCACTTGATTGGCATAATGATTTTACACAATTACATGTTGAAAATTATGTGCTTGAATACAAAACTTCCATGATAACAAGCATGCTTTACCTTCATGATTGTAATTGAATATCTATAGCAAAACCTTGTCCGAATGGAAGAAAGAGTCAAATTTCATTTTCGGATTCTCTTGAATCTAACATATCAAGTTCACTCTCTTCCAAACTCAACAAGCATATGTCATATCAAGTTTAGTTCATATCATTGATTTTTGACATATGTAATTAACTAGCAAATACATTTCTCATACACACATCATGTGAAAAATATTTTTTGAGAAATGGATTTGATAAATATGGATGAAAGTGTTTTTACTTGCAAGGATTTATTTCACAACAAGCACTTATGCTTAAAATTTGCTTATATCGTTCTCCGTTTTGTTGATGACAAAGGGGGAGAAATATATGAATTGATGCTATGAACGATGATGCTAGGCTTGCATCATCAAGAGATATATGAATTGATATGATTGCCATATTTGCAATGCTTGCATCATTAAGAGATATATGAATTGATGCTATGATTGCCAAACTTGTATTATGCCATGTTTTCATCATGCGTTAAGATATCAAGAACTTGTATCGTAATTTTACGCATTGATATCTTACCATGTGATGAAATGCTACAATTGATAAACACTTGAAATGTTTGCGTTATGATATCAAAAGCTTACATCGTAATTTTTCATGTTGATATTAGCAAACTTGCATGATGATAAAACTTGATACTATCTTTTTCATGCAATGAGTTGAATCTATATCACAAACACTTGATTGTGATACTTCTCCTTTTTGTTGATGACAAAGGGGGAGAAGTATGTTGATGAAAGTATGTTGATGACATGACATGTGATGCATAAAGTTTATGCATATGTTCATGTTGACGTGTTGCAAGTATTCATGATGAATATTGCAATGACTTGAATTCAGTTTGAATTCAAGGTTCTATCAATATGGCATATTGATAGGGGGAGTTTGTTTAAACTCCGGGAGTTAAGTTTAACTCCGTCATCAAGTGGTTGTCATCATCAAAAAGGGGGAGATTGTTGAATCTCGTATTTTGATGATGAAACTACTTGATATATGTTTATGATTTAATCTGCGTTTTGAGTGACGCAGGATGCTTCGATTAGGATGAGACAATTAAAGCAGGAAAATCATGTTGTGCCGAAGGAACATGTCAGAAGATTGGACGTCGGGCCGGTGGATCGGTCGACGTATCGACAGAAGGCTTCGGGCCGTGAACTCGGGCATCGGGCCAAGAAGAGCGGGTATTGTGCCAAGGATATCGGAGTTGCGGAGTCAACTGGCCGATTGGGCAATAGGCTGCAGGAGAGGACGATGCGCCGAAGAATCGGACGAAGCGTCGAGGGACCAATGACATGTCGGACAACTTGGTTAATTGCTTAGGATTAATTGTCTCGATCGAAGTTTTGTTTTAGTGTGCAGGATTAACTACGATGAGAGTAAGACAAGCAGCAGGAGTTGCGCCGGAGTCAAGATCATGATCACGTTGGGAGTTCGAGAGTTCGACGGAAGTTCGGACGGTCGTCGGAGGTTCAGAGAGAACAGATCCGAGAAGTCCAGAAGCTTGCCAAGCGAAGCTCGTCGGAACTCGCCAAGTGGATCGTCGCAAAGTCCAGGAGTATGCCGGATGTCCGCAGAAGGATCACCGAAGGTTATCGGTTGATCGACGGAAGTTGGCCGGAAACTCGCCGGAAGAAGCGATTGACGCATCGGAGCAAAGCTGCAGAAGTTGTCTTAGAGATATTCGTAGTTAGCACGATGATTAAGCATGAAAATGGGAGGTGATCCCATTAGCTTAATCTTGGGGCAATTGGGCCCCTGAAAAGATTCAAAGTGGGTCGAATGGAGTGAACCATTCGGACCCTGATTGCACCAGGAGGTGCAACCGCCCCAGCCAGGAGGTGCAACCGCCTGGGCTGTGGGGTTGAGAGGTGCAACCGCCCCAGCCAGGAGGTGCAACCGCCAGGGTTGCAAGGCTGGGAGGTGCAACCGCTCCAGCCAAGAGGTTGCACCGCCAGAGCTCAAGTTCCGAGCTCTGCCAGGCGATGCAACCACCGAGCTCAGTCTTCGAGCTCTGGCAGAGTGGTGCATCAGCTTGAGCTCAGTCTCGAGCTTTGCCAGGTGATGCATTCACCAAGCTCAGTCTTCGAGCTCTGGCAGAATGGTGCATCAGCTTGAGCTCAGTTTGGAGCTCTGCCAAGTGATGCAACCACCAAGCTCAGATTTCGAGCTCTGCCAGGTGATGCAACCACCAAGCTCAGTCTTCGAGCTCTGCCAGGTGATGCAACCATCGAGCTCAGTCTTCGAGCTCTGGCAGAGAGAAGCAATCGGCAGAGCTCAGTCTTCGAGCTCTGCCAGGCGGTGCCACCTCTCCAGTCGAGAGGTGCAACCGCCTGATCCCAGAATTCTGGGATTTGATCGATTTGATCGTTTTGAGCTCGAATTTTGAATTGGGTTGGGGCCTATAAATACCCCACCCATTCAGCACTGAAAAGATAACAGACCTACACCGAAATCTTGATCTTTTCTGTGATTCTAAGAGCTCAAAAGTGTTGTAAATCCTTTAAGTCTCCTCCTTCTGTTCTTCAAGTTTTCAGTTGTAAAGTGAGGAGAGAAAGGTCTGTAAAGGTTGTCTCCTGAGCCTGTCAAAAGGAGAGAAACTGTAAAAGGGCAGTTAGCCTTCGCCCATTGAAGGAAGGCACCTAGTTGACGACGGCAACCTCGTCGGTGGAGGGAGCCAAAAGTGGAGTAGGTCAAGGCTGACCGAACCACTCTAAATCTCTGGTTTGCGTTTATTTTCGAGCACTTTATCATTACTGCAAACCTCCTCCATTGCTACTGCTCTCTGCGCTTTCACGAACAAGTTCTAAGTGCTGTTCTTCCGAATCTGCATTCAGACGTAAATCGGCTTTCCTCGC
This sequence comes from Musa acuminata AAA Group, assembly GCF_036884655.1. Classification (NCBI taxonomy): domain Eukaryota; kingdom Viridiplantae; phylum Streptophyta; class Magnoliopsida; order Zingiberales; family Musaceae; genus Musa; species Musa acuminata. The sequence continues at coordinate 13,830,088 of NC_088353.1, read as the reverse complement.
TCAATCATCAGATTTCAGTTCACGTTTACGTCTTGATTTCAACTGCATACTGCCTTCTGCGAGTATACAAACAAGTTTCAAAGTTTAGACGTAAATCTGCGTCTAGACGTAAAACTGCGTTTAGACGTAAATCTGCGTTTAGACGTAAATCTGAGTTTAAGACGTAAATCTGAGTTTAGACGTAAATCTGCGGTTAGACGTAAAACTGCGTTTAGACGTAAATCTGTGTTTAGACGTAAATCTGCGTTTAGACGTAAATCTGCGTTTAGACGTAAATCTGCGTAAATATGAGTTTAGACGTAAATCTGCGTTTAGACGTAAATCTGCGTTTAGACGTAAATCTGCGTTTAGACGTAAAACTGCGTTTAGACGTAAATCTGAGTTTAGACGTAAACTGCGCTTAGACGCAAAACTGCGCTTAGACGCAATCTGCGCTTAGACGCAAACTGCACTTAGATACAAACTGAGAATTTGCTTTTGCATCATAATAGTTTCTTAACGAACGCAGCTTTTGGTTTTTAATCACTGTAAGATTTCCGCTGCACTAATTCACCCCCCCCCCTCTTAGTGCTCTCGATCCTAACAGAGCACTCATACAAGACATCCTTGGTGTCTCAAGTCTAAGGACCAAGTACACCACTAGGACTACGTAATCGCTGTCTAACAATAAGGTATCATCAACCTTCCATCATTCCGTAAGCGGATCAATCAGTGAACTCATTCTCCAATGAGCACCTGTATTGTATCCCTAGTGTCCCTACACGAGTAGCTATGAGACCAGCTGCATCCATCATATGGACGGGTATACAGCACACCAGTCTGTCGAGTTATCACAATGTCCCTCTCGAGTAACCTATGACCGGGATTATTTAGGATATGTGTTTAAAGGTGAATCGTTCTCATTATAGTGATCTCATCACGATCCGATTCCCATTACACAAATCCAAGTACATCACAATATATATATGCATTTATGCAATAGTTATAAAGTGATATACGCCAAAATATAATAAGCAAAGAGATTCTGTATCAAGTCACACGTGCTATCACTCACGTGATTGGCTTGCTGGGCACCTATGACTTGCAATCTCCCACTTGACCTAAAGCCAATCACCTATGTGTCTGATCCCCATCAGACCCCTGTGATGCTCAAAGACAATCTGAGACAACGACTTTGTTAGTGGATCTGCAATGTTATCTTCGGATGGAACTCTTTCCACTGCTACATCTCCTCGGGTTACGATCTCTTTGATAAGTTGGAACCTCCTTAGAACATGCTTAGATTTCTGATGAGACCTAGGTTCCTTTATTTGAGTAATCGCACCATAGTTGTCGCAATATAAGGAAGTCGGCTCCTCGCTATCCGGCACGACTCCCAAATCTGTGATGAACTTCTTCACCCAGGCTCCCTCCTTTACTGCATCTGATGCAATAATGTACTCCTCCTCTGTGGTCGAGTCAGCAGTGGTATCTTTCTTGGAACTCTTCCAGCACACTGCTCCTCCATTCAAGGTGTACACGTACCCCGAATTCGACTTGCTATCATCGACATCAGACTGAAAACTTGAGTCTGTGCAGCCTTCAACCTTAAGGCTATTACCTCCATATACTAGTAAAAGATCCTTAGTCCTTCTCAAGTACTTAAGGATACACTTTACTGCTTTCCAGTGCTCCAAGCCTGGATCCACTTGATACCTGCTCGTGACACTCAGAGCATGCGCTATATCAGGCCTAGTACATAGCATGACATACATGATAGACCCTATTGCTGAGGCATAAGGTATCATATTCATGTTCACCCTTTCTTCTGGAGTCTTTGGGGACATACTCGTAGAAAGCGATATCCCATGTCTCATCGGTATGAGACCTCTCTTGAAATTTTTCATGCCAAACCTTTTGACAATGGTTTCTATGTACTTGGACTAGGACAAGCCAAACATCCTCTTGGATCTATCTCTATAGATTCTAATCCCCAAGATATATGATGCTTCCCCTAAGTCCTTCATGGAGAAGTGTCTAGATAACCAAGCCTTTACTGTAGATAGCATTCCTACGTCATTCCCAATGATCAGGATGTCATCCACATATAACACCAAAAAGGTGATAGCGCTCCCACTTACCTTCCTGTACACACAAGGCTCATCTTCGTTCTCAACGAAGTCATAAGATTTGATTGCCTCATCAAATCTTATGTTCCAACTTCAGGAAACTTGCTTTAGTCCATAAATGGATCTAAGCAACCTACACACCTTATCTGGGCAGTTCTTGGACATGAATCCCTCTGGTTGCATCATATACACATCCTCCTCAAGGTTCCCATTGAGGAATGCGGTTTTCACATCCATCTGCCAGATCTCATAATCATAGTGTGCTACAATAGCCAATAGAATTCTGATGGATTTTAGCATTTCTCCGAGTGAGAAAGTTTCGTCGTAGTCAACACATTGCCTTTGACGATACCCCTTAACCACTAGCCTTGCTTTATAGGTCTCTACCTTTCCATCTACTCTGATCTTTTTCTTAAAGATCCACTTGCAACCGATAGGTACAATACCTTCGGGCGCATCAACTAGGTTCCAAACCTTATTGGAGTACATAGAATCCATCTCAGAATAAATGGCTTCTTGCCACTTCCCGGAGTCTATACTCATAATAGCCTTCTCGTAGGTCTGAGGATCAATATCCTCAACATCCTTTCCTCTAATATGTGTCACATATCTCTCGGGAGGATGGAATACTCTATCAGACCTATGTAAAGTTGAAACTTGTGTATTAAGTACCGGAACAGACTCGGGCTGTAGAGTGGTGCTTGAGCTTGGTTCTCCAACCTCACTCAACTCTATCATTCTCCCACTATCTCCGCCAAGAATGTGTTCCTTCTCAAGGAACACTTCTCTCTTAGCTACAAAGACCTTTTGGTCCTCATGATGATAGAAATAATACCCACAAGTTTCCTTAGGGTATGTTAGAACCCATGCAGATTCTAAACTTGGGGTTGATCTCTTTAGTGGATCGGCCTCCTTGGAACTCTATAGGGGTTCCTCCCTCCAAGTTGCTGCTCAAAGGCTGCAGAAAAGATTCATCTATTGCTTGAGAAAAGAGGAGGAATACATGGCTATTTATAGGGCTTCTAAACCCTAACTCCTAATAGGACTCCTACTTAAGACTCTTACTTCTAACCAACTCCTAATAGGACTCCTACTCAAGACTCCTATTCCCTTACAACTCCTAATTCTTCTCTAAGAAAAAACCTCATACTTGAATGTCCCTCTCAATTAGGACTCTCCTAACTAGAGTCCTAACAGAATGTCCCTCTCAATTAGGACTCTCCTAGCTAGAGTCCTAACAGAATGTCTCTCTTAATTAGGACTCTCCTAGCTAAAGTCCTAACAGTTTTACATGAATGTCCCTCTCAATTAGGACTCTCCAAGCTAGAGTCCTAACAGACCCGACCTATTCAAATCAGCCTTGTCCTCGAGGCTGATGATTCATGAATTCTGGTAATTTGATCTTCAAGTCGTCATAGTTCTCCCAAGTGGCATCTTCTATTGGTAGGTTCGCCCATTGTATTAGAACTTCATTAGTGGGTCGTCGTTGTCGAGTCACGATCCGTCGATCAATAATGGCACTTCGCTGGGTTTGGAGTTCTCTTTGGGTAGTCATATTTGGTGGGTGGCCTTGGGCTGTCTCCAAGCATCTATTTACAACTGTCTCACCATCGATTTGTGGGTGATATGCCATTCTCCTTTTCAATTTAGTACCCTGTATATAGAATAACTGTGTCCAAAATCTGCTATTGAAGATGCAAGTAGAATTTGTCACATGAACAATGCGTCCCTTATAGTGTAATTCTTTTGAGTCCCAATGGTAATGAGCCATGGGGCTTGGTGCTTCCTCCAATTTTTTTATAATCTTACTAGTATCTGAATCTTCCTGCCATTCCATCTTAATATCCTCAAGGAAGTCGCTGGTCGGAAGTGAAACGGTCGAAACTTCAACTTGCTCGGGTAGTTGCGAAAGCGCATCTTCAAGAACATTCTCTTTCCCCTTTTTGTAAGTTATTTCATAATCAAATCTAAGAAGTTTTATTACCCATTTTTGCTGCTCAGGGGATGATATCTTTCGCTCCAAAAAATACTTGAGGCTTTTATGGTCGGTTTTAATTTGAAATCGTCGACCAATCAAGTAAGGTCTCCACCTCGTTGCTGCGCGCACAATGGCAAGCATCTCCTTATCATATGTTGACTTATTTTGATGGGAGGGAGATAATGCCTTGTTAGTGTATGTGAGTGGTTGACCATCTTGCATGAGAAGGGCTCCAATTCCGACTCCAGATGCGTCGGCCTCAATAATGAAGGGTCGGTTGAAATCTGGTAGTGTTAGCACCGGCGTCGTCGTCATGGCTGTCTTAAGTTTGTCGAAGGCAGCGGAGGCTCTGTCCGACCATTGGAAGACATCTTTTTTCAATAAGGAATTAATTGGTGCACTAATCTCTCCATAGTTTTTCACGAACTTGCAGTAGTAGCCTGTTAAACCCAGAAAGCCATGTAGCAATCTTATGTTCCTCAGGGTCAACCAGTTTTGCATTGCTCCAATTTTGAAGGGGTCTACTGCCACACCTTCCTCTGATATGATATGCCCAAGATATTCCACCTTCTTTTGAAGAAAGCAAAAATTCATAGTGGTTGTTGTGTGTTCAAAAGATGGTTTTCGGTATGTCTTCTTCGCATACTCGTATTTGATGATACCCGGATCGAAGGTCCAGCTTTGTGAAGATTTGTGCTCCCTTAGCAACTCATCTACTACTAAAATAGGGTATTTATCCTTGATGGTTATGCCATTGAGAGATCGGTAATCAACACATAATCGCCATATTCTATCCTTCTTTCGTATGAGGAGCACCGGTGAAGAGTAAGGGCTGCAACATAGCCGAATAACTCCTGTTTTGAGCATCTCGTTTACAATCCTTTCTATTTCATCCTTCTGGAGATGTGAATACTGATATGGCTGAGCATTTGCTGGAGATTTGCCTGGAAGAATCGTTATACAATGATCATGCCGACGGGTAAGAGATAGGTTGCGCGGTTCGTCAAATATATCTGAAAATTCAGCAAGCAAAGGAAGTAGATTTGGATCTTCAAATTTTGTTGGCTCTCCCTTAGTTTGCTGCTCAAGTTGTACCAAAAAGCCGCTGTATGCTTTATGCAAAACCATCTCCATTTGTTGTATGCAAATCGTCGTTACGTCGCCCTCACGTTTCCCATGCAGTATCACCTGTTTCTCCTTACTGTAAAATTTTATAAATAGTTGTATAAAATTCCAAGAAATATCACCTAATGTCATCAACCATTTAATTCTGAGTATGGCCTCATGATCATCAAGAGGGAGGAGGAAGAAATCTGCAATTATCTCTTGGTCCTGCAACAACAGTTTCACCTGCGGGCACCTATGATCACACTTCAAAATCCGTTCGTCGGTGACCTTAACATCAAACCTGCAGCGATTCTCGATAGGTAATGATATCTGAACAGCAAGCTTACTATTTAGGAAGTTAGTAGTACTGCCCGTGTCGTTGAGAACAGTGATTGGTTGTTGTTTGAGAAGGCCTCCAATTTTCATCGTTTGCGGGTTTGAGTAGCTAGCTAGTGTATGTACCGTAACTTCGGTCGGTTGTGGCTCTTCTTCTGCATCTTCTTCTTCATGTTCAAGGCTCTCTTTTGGATGTTCAATGACCTCTTCTTCTATCGGTTCAATCATAAGAAGTCCCCCTTTACTACAGCGATGCTCACGGCTCCACGGCTCGTCACAATGCCAACATAACCCCTTCGCATATCACTCCCGAAGCTCTTATCTTGTTAACCTCTTTAGTGTAGGGACTTGGTCGACAGTAGGGGGGGCTAAGGGCTTCAATATTACTGGTTGAGGAGAGACCCTAGTCCTCCGAGCTTCATGGTTCAATTGCTCCTCTTGTTGTCGTGCGAAAGAGATGGCTGCCATAAGCGTATACGGTTGTCGCGCTTTAACTTCTCCTCGGATCTCTGGCTTCAAGCCCTCAATGAAGGTCCACAATAGCTGTTTTTGAGACCAATCATGAGTTTGATTAGATAACCTTTCAAACCTGGTTTGGTACTCCTGAATGGTGGAGGTTTGTTGGATCTTTGCTAGTTGTTCGTCAATATTCTCGTAATCGGTTGGTCTGAAGCGAATCAGCAGTCCTTCTTTGAATTGTCGCCATGAAAGGACTCCATAGGTATGTTCAAACCAGTCAAACCACTGTATAGCATCCCCTTCAAGATGTATAGCTGCAATTTTCACCATAGATACATCCGCGGTTTTGTGGTGCCGAAAATATCGCTCCGCGCGCGAGATCCAACCAATTGGGTGTCCTTCTTCCCATCTAGGGAAGTCCACTCTCATGCTTGGATAGTTGGGGTTGGTCATAGAGCTTCCCCTCTCTTGGAAGTCATATCTTTGGGCTTGGTGTGATTGGGCAAAGCTCTCTCCTTGATATGATTTTTTCAGGCTTAGTGGTCGGCCCAATCTGAGTTCGGTAAAGAGCGTCCGAATCTTATCCTCCATTCGCGCCTCCAAGGCTTCAAATTTAGCATTGATTGCCTCCTTAGATGCCATAGTATATGGCCCCAAATCAATGATGTTAAGATCTCTCTTTTGCTGTTGGGTTAAAGGCATGTATAGGTTGAGAGAAGTGATGGTGGATTGGTGGATGTAGGCTGCGGTTTATGCTTGTTTTGTGGCTGTTTTGGGTGCAGTTTGAGGGTGTGGTTTAGTAGAGTTTTAGGGCTGTGGATGAAAGTTTTGGATCTGTGGTAGATGGTAGCAAAGGTTTGACAGAAATCCGTGGAAGTTGCAGCAAGTATGTGCTATCTTGTAAGAGTAGAATTGTCGTCGAAGAAACAACGGTTTCTCGACGTAATTTCCACCAAAAACTTGGGAGAATTGAGGAGGGAATTGATAGCAAAATCACAGTTTATATGACAGTAAGGATATCTAATTTAATAAAGAAAATTTTGGCATTATAACAGCAAGAAAATTGCAGAATTATCGTCGAAAAATTTCAGTGGGTTACGATGAAAATTTGCAGCAACATAAAATTGTTTTTAGAGATGAATTTATTAATAGATCAATCTTAGATGGAAGCCAAGATGATCTATGAAGTGTATAAGAAATTTCATTCAAAATGATTGCAAATAGATGGGTTAAGGCAACGATATGCAGTTGAAATTTTCTACAGCATAGATTTTCAAGTGCAGCAGATTGGACATAAAAGATTAGTAGTTTATATTGAGAATTTTTCGGTGAAACCAAAGGGAAATATACTGTTAGGAAGTTTCAAAGATGTCATAAAAATTTCATAGAAATTTGGATAGAAAAAGCACAGTAGCAAGATCAAATAGATGGTGCTATGCGGCTTGAATTCTGTAATTCAAGTGCAGCAGATTGGACATAAAAGATCAGTAGTTTATATTGAGAATTTTTTGATGAAACTAAAGGGAAATCCACTGTTAAGAAGTGTCAAAGATGTCATAAAAATTTCGTAGAAATTTGGATAGAAAAAGCAAAGTAGCAAGATCAAACAGATGGTGCTATGCGATTGGAATTCTGCAATGTATCTTTCGTAGTAGAGATGAAAACTTTGTGACGAAAAGTTTATGCAGCAATATAGGAAAGAATTTTTTTTTTTTTTTTGGATTTTCGAATAAGGATAACTAAATTGCAGCAGCAGTAAGGTAGGAAACCAGAACCTGTTGCAATTCACAGGGAGATCAAAGGATGATCCGTGGTGGTGGAGATGATGACGGAATTCGGTGACGATCTTTTAAGCAATTGTGGGAATTGCTTTGGATGGTTGTAGAGGGTTAATGGATGGTTGTCGATGGGCAGCGAGATGCCAAGAACGCTGCTCTGATACCAAGTGTTAGAACCCTTGCAGATTCTAAACTTGGGGTTGATCTCTTTAGGGGATCGGCCTCCTTGGAACTCTATAGGGGTTCCTCCCTCCAAGTTGCTGCTCAAAGGCTGCAGAAAAGATTCATCTATTGCTTGAGAAAAGAGGAGGAATACATGGCTATTTATAGGGCTTCTAAACCCTAACTCCTAATAGGACTCCTACTTAAGACTCTTACTTCTAACCAACTCCTAATAGGACTCCTACTCAAGACTCCTATTCCCTTACAACTCCTAATTCTTCTCTAAGAAAAAACCTCATACTTGAATGTCCCTCTCAATTAGGACTCTCCTAACTAGAGTCCTAATAGAATGTCCCTCTCAATTAGGACTCTCCTAGCTAGAGTCCTAACAGAATGTCTCTCTCAATTAGGACTCTCCTAGCTAAAGTCCTAACAGTTTTACATGAATGTCCCTCTCAATTAGGACTCTCCAAGCTAGAGTCCTAACAGGGTATCCCACAAATTTGCATCGCTCTGTCCTTGCTTCTAACTTATCGAGGTTGTGTCTTTTAACGTGGGCAGGGCAGTTGCAAATCTTAACAATCTTTAGATCAGGCTTCTTCCCTTTCCATATCTTATATGGTGTAGATACTACCGACTTAGTTGGAACTCTGTTCAGAAGGTAAGCTGCGGTCTCTAAGGCATATCCCTATAATAAGATGGGTAGGTCGGCGAAACTCATCATGGATCGTACCATATCTAATAGCGTACGATTCCTCCTTCCAGAGACACCATTGAGCTAAGGTGTATAAGGAGGTGTCCATTGGGATAATATCCCATGGTCCTTGAGGAACTGAGTAAACTATGTACTTAAGTACTCACCTCCTCGATCTGATCGAAGAGTTTTGATACTCTTTCCAGTTTGGTTCTCCACCTTATTCTTATACTCTCTGAATTTCTCAAAAGCCTCGGACTTGTACTTCATTAAGTACACATATCCATACCTTGAGAAATCATCAATAAAGGTAATGAAGTAGGAGTAACCACCAATGGCATGAGTTAACATGGGTCTACATACATCACTATGTATGAGTTCCAACAGCTCAGTGGGTCTCTCTCTAGTTCCACTAAATGGAGAGTTGGTCAGTTTTCCACGAAGGCAAGGCTCGCAAGTTGCATATGACACATAGTCGAATGGATCTAGATATCCATCATTTAGCAACTTTTGAATCATTCCCTCATGGATGTGACCTAGCCTACAATGCCATAGGTATGCACTGTTCACCTCATCTCGTTTCCTCTTAGACACTTACATTCATGATATTTGGAGTAGTGTCTAGCATAAACAAACCTTTATCCAATATTCCTCTCGCCAATCTCCCCTCGGCTTTGCTAGAATTTACAATAAATTGTAGATATGATAAGCAATACTGGTATCCAATACAAATGCACTATCACAAAAATCTGACAATTGGAGATTGATCATGAATATACCTGAAGCTTCTCCAAGCTTCTATTTCGCCCTTTCTGTAAGGTACTCTTTGCAGATCCTCTTCCAGTGCCCATCTTTACCATAATGGAAGCACTGGCCTTTCTCCTTTGCAAGGTCTTTCTTAGCAACCTTTGCTTTACTTGGTCTGCCCTTGCCCTATCCCTTCTTAAGGGACTTTTCTGCTATCCTTTTCTTTTTGGTCTCACCAGTGTAAAGAACTGGCTTCTCTTTCTTAATAGTACTATCTGCCTCCCTCAACATATTGAGGAGCTCTAGGAGAGTCACCTCAAGCTTGTTCATATTAAAATTCATTATGAACTGTGAAAAGAAATCTGGTAGGGACTGAAGCACAATGTCCACACATAAGTTATCCTCTAGGACCATTCCTAAACCTGTGAGTTTCTCTATCCACTCAATCATCTTTAGGACATGGTTCTGAACCGATGTCCCCTCAATCATCCTAGCGCGGAAGAGGCTCTTGGATATCTCATATCGCTGAGTCCTTCCCTGTTCCTCAAACAATTTGCAGACATTAGGAGAAAGGATCTGGCATCCATCTTTTCATATTGTCTCTGTAACTTGGGAGTCATAGAGCCCAACATATAGCACTGAGCAAGAGTGGAGTCATCAATGTACTTCACGTAGCGAGCGATTTCATCCTCGCTTGCCCCTTCTTTGGGCGCAGGCATCACTATATCAAGGACGTACACGATTTTTTCCGCCATGAGAACAATTCTCATGTTACAGAGCTAATCCGTATAATTTGGACCAGTAAGGGATTTGAAAGCGACATTTTCTAAAAATAAAGATGCAGCAAAAATGAATAAGATGCAGATTTTGCAAAAAATAAACTATCAAGATATGTACTTCTATCTTAATATGCTCCCACTATTTTACTAACGAGTCACGCGACACCCTCAACACATGAAACGGAAGTCTCCGGTAGACTTCAAGTGAGGATCAGGATCCAATCAGCGTCATAGTGTAACCTCGAGGGACTCGACCAATCACACTAAGCCTAAAAGGTAGGCAACTCTTGTCGATCATAACTCCTTGTGATTCCCGTCCTATTCGGCCTCCAAATCACCATGGCCTTGAGGGACTCAACCAACCATGATGCTCGGTTAAGTCAACACCTTCATTACAAGATGAGTCTGATTTGATGATATACCATCGAGGGACTCGACCAAGCATACCATGCTCTCAGGTCATCGGTGACATCTCTATGTTGTAAGCAAGATAGCGAATCACGATATAGGTGAGTCTCGAGGGACTCGACCAACTCAACCTATATCGGGAATCGGTTCCCACTTATAATGATGGAAGGCCACGTCGGTCAATCTAATTGCCTCACGTTTACCAACTTAATAGAGATATTTCTATGATTTGATCTCCTAATATGACATGTCACACATATACATATTTAATATATATCTACATCGCATGCAAATATATATACATATCTAGTATGTGTATAAGCAATCACATCAGATGATCATGGACCACAACCTCATATGATTAAGCCCGAGCCAGTAGGCCTAATCACTCACATCAAGATCTATATGTGCAACGGTGCATCTCCATGCCCTGTGATCGTCCATCTCGTCCTCGTCAGTTCCGTCGACATCTTGATGCATCTCCATGCATCACGATCGTCCGTCTCGTGGGTCCCGCTATCGCATCCACGCTCCCACTACGCCTCCTCATGTGATTACAACTTAATCATAGGCACGCAGGCCCGACAATAAACGAGAAATATAATTGAGGCTCGTAGACCTCAATAATAATAATCACAAGTACACACATCACACGATCCATGATCATCCGTCCACACATCATACATCACATGTATAAATAATCATCATCATGTAGGACTACTAGATAATAATAAAAATAATAATCAACTAAACCTTTTAATTAATTAATATTTTTGGAAATCAGGGATATGTAGGGAATTTCTGAATTCCTAAGGGTATTTTCATAATTTGGACAAAAGATAGAAACTGGAATTTCTCAAATTCACAGGGCAAAACTATCTTTTTTTTGCCCAAAACCCTAATTCTCTCTTACTGTTGCTGTCGCCGCCACCCTACTAGCTCTCTACCCCAACAAGCCTTCATTGGCTATGTTAGAGTTTCTCCAAGCTTGCTTCGAGAACGTCCAAGCGAGTTTCCGCCGTTGTGAGTCTCTCCTTATGACTCTTTTTCCCAATTGATGCTCCAGATTGTGCCTCCTCCGCTCGTGGAGAGTAGCCAACTTCTCGCTCATCATGTTCGTGTTGGGAAATCTCGGGGGCGACATCACATGCGCAGCGGAAGAATAAGAAAACAAAATCCCCGATTCCCAAAGAGATGTTCGTCGTCATGCGAAGATTGGTGCGCAAAATCTGCAAAGCTTAAAACTACGTATAGAGTAGATTATGTTACATAGGGAGATCGTATATCCCCATTTCCTTGTAGATCCTTAGGAGAGGGTGAAGGAGGTCAAGCGTCCTCCTCTCTAGCGGTGAACCACACAGCAGGGTTGCGACAACGCTCCTCAAAACTCCAGGCCTACTCTGAGGTGGAGAGGGAGAGGAGAATATGAAAGGCAAGCAAAGGCTCTAGCCTATGAGGCTCTGAATCCTTCCTATTTTTAGAGGTCCCCTGTCAAACCATAATGGGTCCTCCCATAGTGGGTATTAGATCTGCATCCAATAAGACAAGGGCTCCATCGGATATCTCATATCCGAACCTCTACTCATCGCAATGCCTACCATATGTGTATGACCCTCTAGGCCTAATATCGAGCTGGCCGTGAGTCATAACTATCAGAACTCCTTCTAACTCAGTGAATTATTAGCTCTGTAATAATTCACTTGACTCATCGACTACGGACGTACTATGCCACTACACCGTAGTCCCCAGACGATACAGGGGAATCCAATCCATTGGACATGTCTGTCCTTAGTTACCTTGTACCTATAGTCCCTCATCCCTCTAATATCCCAGAGATTGTATATCGAGCACGGTGCAGTCAGACCCATACGGTTTCTACTCGAGTCTCGCTCTAATCGGATTCTCCCGAAGACTCTTTCTCTCTCAACCTAAATGACCCTGGCCAGGGATTTGTCTGAGCAAGAACACATGGGATATTTCTCTCATGACGCCGAGAGTGGATGATCCTCTATCGACACTCAATAGCCCTCGTAAGGTCGACTACCACTCCCAATGACCAGCTGTACTAGATATGGGACAACCAAACCTATAAGTCTGGTATCAAAGAGTGGAGCACTCATACAGGACATCCTTGGTGTCTCAAGTCTAAGAACCAAATACACCACTAGGACTACGGAATCACTGTCTGACAATAAGGCATCATCAACCATCCAGCATTCCGTAAGCGGATCAATCAGTGAACTCATTCTCCAATGAGCACCTATACTGTATCCCTAGTGTCCCTACACGGGCAGCGATGAGACTAGCTGCATCCATCATATGGATGGGTATACAACACACCAGTCTGTCCGGTTATCACGATGTCCCTCTCGAGTAACTTATGACCGGGATTATTTAGGATATGTGTTTAAAGGTGAATCGATCTCATTATCGTGATCTCATCATGATCTGATTCCCATTACACAAATCCAAGGACATCACAATATATATATGCATTTATGCAATAGTTATAAAGTGATACACTGTTAGAACCCTTATAGATTCTAAACTTGGGGTTGATCTCTTTAGGGGATCGGCCTCCTTGGAACTCTATAGGGGTTCCTCCCTCCAAGTTGCTGCTCAAAGGCTGCAGAAAAGATTCATCTATTGCTTATGAAAAGAGGTGGAATACATGACTATTTATAGGGCTTCTAAACCCTAACTCCTTATATGACTCTTACTTAAGACGCCTACTTCTAAACAACTCCTAATAGGACTCCTACTCAAGACTCCTACTTCTAACCAATTCCTAATAGGACTCCTACTCAAGACTCCTATTCCTTTACAACTCCCTATTCTTCTCTAAGAAATAACCTCCTAACCCTAGCCGGCCTCTTCACCTCTTTAATAGGGGTCGGCTTAGGTAGGTTTTACATGAATGTCGCTCTCAATTAGGACTCTCCTAGCTAGAGTCCTAACAGACCCGCCCTCTTCAAATCAATCTTGTCCTCGAGGCTGACGATTCATGAATTTTGGGAATTTGATCTTCAAGTCATCATAGTTCTCCCAAGTGACATCTTCTGTTAGTAGGTTTGCCCACTGTATTAGCAATTCAGTAGTGGATCGTCGTCGTCGAGTCACGATCCGTCGACCAATAATAGCACTTGGTTGAGTTTGAAGTTCTCCTTGAGTGGTCATATTTGGTGGGTGGCTTTGGGCTGTCTCCAAGCACCTATTTACAACTTTCGTTTGGCCTTCGGTTTATGGGTGATATGCCGTACTCCTTTTCAATTTAGTACCCTGCATATGGAATAACTTTGTCCAAAATCTGCTCGTGAAGATGCAAGTAAAATTTATCATAAGCACAATGCGTCCCTTATAGTGTAATTCTTTTGAATCCCAATTGTAATGAGCCATGGGGCTTGGTGCTTCCTCCAATTTTTTTATAATGTTACTAGTATATGAATCTTCCTGCCATTCCATCTTAATATCCTCAAGGAAGTCGCTGGTCGGAAGTGAAACGGTCGAAACTTCAACTTGCTCGGGTAGCTACGAAAGCGCATCTGCAAGAACATTCTCTTTCCCCTTTTTGTTAGTTATTTCATAATCAAATCCAAGAAGTTTTGTTACCCATTTTTGCTGCTCAGGGGATGGTATCTTTGGCTCCAAAAAGTACTTGAGGCTTTTATGGTCGGTTTTAATTTGAAATCGTCGACCAATCAAGTAGGGTCTCCACCTCGTTGCTGCACGCACAATGGCGAGCATCTCCTTATCATATGTTGACTTATTTTGATGGGAGGGAGATAATTCCTTGCTAGTGTATATGAGTGGTCGACCATCTTGCATGAGAATGGCTCCAATTCCGACTCCAGATGCGTCGGCCTCAATAATGAAGGGTCGGTTAAAATCTGGTAGTGTTAGCACCGGCGTCGTCGTCATGGCTGCCTTAAGTTTGTCGAAGGCAGCGGAGGCTCTATCCAACCATTGGAAGACATTTTTTTTTTTAGTAAGGAAGTAAGTGGTGCGCTGATCTCGCCATAGTTTTTCACGAACTTGTAGTAGTATCCTGTTAAACCCAGAAAGCCATGTAGCAATTTTACGTTCCTCGGGATAGGCCAGTTTTGCATTGCTTCAATTTTGAAGGGGTCCACTGTCACACCTTCCTCTAATATGTTATGTCCAAGATATTCCACCTTCTGTTGAAGAAAGCAAAAATGGTTGTTGTATGTTCAAAAGGTGGTTTTCGGTATGTCTTCTTCGCACACTCATATTTGATGATACCCGGATCAAAGGTCCAGCTTTATAAAGATTTGTGCTCCCTTTCATCTAGCAATTCATCTACTATTGGAATAAGGTATTTGTCCTTGATGGTTATGCCATTGAGAGCTCGGTAATCAACGCATATTCACCATGTTCCGTCCTTCTTGTGTACAAGTAGCACCGGTGAAGAATAGAGGTTGTAACTTGGCCGAATAACTCCTGTTTCAAGCATTTCTTTTACAATCCTTTCTATTTCATCCTTCTGGAGATATAAATATTAATATGGCCGAGTATTTGCTGGAGGTTTGCTTGAAAGAATCATTATATAATGATCATGCCGACGGGTAAGAGGTAGATTGTACGGTTCGTCAAATATATCTGAAAATTCAGCAAGCAAAGGAAGTAGGTTTAGATCTTCAAATTGTATTAGCACTCCCTTAGTTTGCTACTCAAGTTGTATAAAAAATCTGCTGCATGCTTTATGCAAAACCTTCTCCATTTGTTGTGTGCAAATCGTCGTTATGTCACCCCCATGTTTCCTGTTCAGTATCACCTATTTCTCCTTACTGTAAAATTCCAAGAAATATCACCAAATGTCATCAACCATTTAATTATGAACATGGCCTTATGATCATCAAGAGGGAGAAGGAAGAAATATGCAATTATCTCTTGGTCCTGCAGCAATAGTTTCTCCTACGGGCGCCTACGATCATAATTCAAAATCCGTCCGTCGACGACCTTAACGTCAAACCTGCTGCAATTCTCAATAGGTAAGGCCATCTGGATAGTAACCTTACTGTTTAGAAAGTTATTAGAACTGCCCGTGTCGATGAGAACAGTGATTGGTTGTTGTTTGAGAAGGCCTCCAATTTTCATCGTTTCCGGGTTTGAGTAGCCGGCTAGTGCATGTACCGTAACTTCAGTCGGTTGTGGCTCTTCTTCTGCATCTTCTTCTTCATGTTCAAGGCTCTCTTTTGGATATTCAATGACCTCTTCTTCTATTGGTTCAATAATAAGAAGTCTCCCTTTACTACAGCGATGCTCACGGCTCCACGGCTCGTCACAATGCCAACATAACCCCTTCGCATATCGCTCCCGAAGCTCTTCTCTTGTTAACCTCTGTGGTGTAGGGACTTGGTCAACAGTAGGGGGGGCTGAGGGCTTCAATATTATTGGTTGAGGAGCGACCCTAGTCCTCCGAGCTTCACGATTCAATTGCTCCTCTTGATGTCGTGCGAAAGAGATGGCTGCCATAAGTGTATACAGTTGTCGCGCTTTAACTTCTCCTTGGATCTCTGGCTTCAAGCCCTCAATGAAGGTCTTCAATAGCTATTTTTGAGACCAATCATGAGTTTGATTAGATAACCTTCAAACCTAATTTGGTACTCCTGAATGGTGGAGGTTTGTCGAATCTTTGTTAGTTGTTCGTCAATATTCTCGTAATTGGTTGGTCTGAAGCGGATCAGCAGTCCTTCTTTGAATTGTCACCATGAAAGGACTCCATAAGTATGTTCAAACCAATCAAACCACTATATAGCATCCCCTTCAAGATGTATAGCTGCAATTTTCACCATAGATGCATCCATGATTTTATGGTACCGAAAATATCGCTCCACGCACGAGATCCAACCAATCGGGTCTCCTTCTTCCCATCTAGGGAAATCCACTCTCATGCATGGATAGTTGGGGTTGGTCATAGAGCTTCCCCTCTCTTGGAAGTCAAATCTTTGGGCTTGGTGCGATTGGGCAAAGCTCTTTCCTTGATGTGATTTCTTCGGGCTTAGTGGTCGGACCAATCTGAGTTCGGTAAAGAGCGTCCGAATCTTATCCTCCATTCGTGCCTTGAAGAGTTCGAATTTAGTATTGATCACCTCCTCAAATGCCATAGTATATGCCGCCAAATCTATGATGTTAAGATCTCTCTTTTATTATTGGGTTAAAGGTGTTAGGATCAAGAGCACTAAGAGGGGGGGGGTGAATTAGTGCAGCGGAAATCTTTCAACGATAAAAAAACGTTCGAACGATAAAAACGATTTCGGTGTGAAAGCCGATTCTAAGATTACTTTAACTTAAGATCAAGCAAGATGACGTTAAAGTCAATCTATGAAGGCAGTTTGCAGTTATGATGAAAACCAGAATATAAACGTAAACTGAAATACGACGTTCGTACGATAAAAGCGATTTCGATGTGAAAGCCGATTCGTAAACCACATTAACTTGAGATGAAGCAAGATGTAGTTAAAGCAAAGATATAAAGGCAGTTTGTAGTTATGATGGAAATCAGAACGTAAGCGCAAACTGAAATATGATGTTCGTACGATAAAACTGATTTGTGTCTAAATGGTGATTCGGAAAGCACTGAACTTTGAAACACGTTCGTAAAAATACAGAAGGCAGTAAGCTATTGAGGAGGTTTGTAGTAAAGATAAGATGTTCAAAGTAAATGCAAACCATGATTTAGAGTGGTTCGGTCAATCTTGACCTACTCCACTTTTGGCTTCCTCCACCGACGAGGTCACCGACGTCAACTAGAGGACTTCCTTCAATAGGCGAAGGCCAACCACCCTTTTATAGTTTCACTCCTTTTGACGGGCTTAGGAGACAACCCTTACAGAATTTTCTCTCCTCTCTTTAAAGCTCGGAACTTGGAAGAAAAGAGGGAGAAGAACTTTTGGCCTTTACAACAATTTTGAGCTCTAAAAATCACATAACAAGACCAAGATTTTGGTGTATGTTCAGTGCTCTTTCAGTGCTGAATGGGTGGGGTATTTATAGGCCCATACGGTTGCACTTCCTAGAATTGGTGTGATTTCAAATTTGGAGCTCAAAACTGTCAATTCCTAGAATTCCGGGATTTAGCGGTTGCACTTCCTGATTGGAGCGGTTGCACCGCTTGGCAAAGCTCCAAGACTGAGCCTCTAGGCGGTGCCACCTCCTGTCAGGGGCGGTTGCACCTCTTGCCAGAGCTCAGGCGGTGCCACTTCCTGACTGAGGAGGTTGCATCGCTCAGCCAGAGCTCGGAGACCGAGCCCAAGCGGTGCCACCTCCTGTCAGGGGAGGTTGCACCGCCTAGTCTCGCTCTGAGACTGAGCCCAGGTGGTGCCACCTCCTAGCTGGGGCGGTTGCATCGCCCAGTCTCGCTCAGAGACTTAGCTCAAGCGGTGCCACCTCCTGGCTTGGGCGGTTCAACCGCTTGGCAGAAATCAGGGTCCGAATGGGTTGATCCATTCGGCCCAATTTGGGTTTTTCAGGGGTCCAATTGCCCCAAGATTAAGTTAATGGGATCACCTCCCATTTTCAACTTAATCATTGTGCTAACTAGGATATTCCCTAAGACATTTAATGCAACTTGCTCCGGTGTGTCAATCGCTTCTTTTGGCGAGCTTCCGGCGAACTTCCGTCGATCATCCGATGAACCCTCGGTGATGCTCCTACGGACTTCCGGCAAACTCCTGGACTTGCGACGATCCACTTGGCGAGTTCCAACGAGCTTCTTTGGCAAGCTCATGGACTTCTCGGATTTGTTCCTGCAGAACCTCCAACGACTGTCCGAACTTCCGTCAAACTCTCGAACTCCCAACGTGATCATTGTCTTGACTCCGACGCAACTCCTGCTGCACGTCTTTCTTCTATCGTAGTTAATCCTACACACTTATCTCAACATATAGATTAGATAACAAATGACAATTGACTTCATCATCAAAATCCGAGATTCAACAATCTCCCCCTTTTTGATGATGACAATCAATTGATAATGGAGTTAACCTTAACTCCCCCTATCTATATGCCATACTTGAGACAAGTCATTTTTGAATTCAAAACTTTTGAATTCAAGAGACATATTGATAAGTTAAAATCATTTAAACTTATCAATACTCCCATCATGATTCCCATCATGATGTATCTCACTGAAGATGATGTCAAGGCTTGACATTCATTTTCAAATTTTACATTACAAGTTTGAATGATGGTAATAGTAGCAATTCATCATATTATAAGATATCAACATGTAAAACTGCGAAGTAAGATTTTGATATCATTACATGATGCACACATTTCAAATGTTTTAGCAATTATTGCATTTCATCATATGGTAAGATATCAATATGTAAAATTTCGATGCAAGTTTTTTGTTTGATATCTTGACATGATACAAACAAGGCATAATGCAAATTATAGCAATCATATCATCTCTTAGTGATGCAAGCATGATATTAATACTCATATATTTCTCCCCCTTTGTCATCAACAAAAAGTATGGTAATTGTGATACCAGGAGAACAATATAAGCAAATTTTGAGCATAAGTGTGATAGTCGTTCATGCCTCTACTAGGTTCAAGTTATTTTCCAATAGTAAGTGATAGGAAATCAATTGTACAAGCATGATATGTAGATCACTTTGAATACTTCTTCCTTTGTATTTGTTATAATCTTTTTGCATGAAGGAGGAAGGCCATTTGTGATACCAGCTATTTGTGAGTTTACTTTGAGTGAAGTTAAATCCGATGAGAGATTAAATCATGAAGTTAAAATTGATGAGAGATTGAATCATGCTTCATTTTTACAAGTATCAAGATATGTATGTGAAACAAATCTTTGCAAGTAAAAACACTATCATCCATATTTCAAGATGAAATTCATAAGCAGGAATCATTTCATCAAATCCATTTCAGAAAAATATTTTTCATAAGTGTATGAGAAAATCTGATTGTTAGGATACCAATTGTTAAGCGAATCCGAAAATGAAATTAACACTTTCATGCATTCGGACAAGCCTATGCTACAGATTTTCAAATACAATCATGAAGACAAAACATACTTATTGTTATGGAAATTTTATATTCAACACATAATTTCCAACATGTTATTTAGGCATGTAATGGTAGTCAAGTGATTTGATCATTCAATAAAGTCCGAAAGATAATTTTAACTAGTTTATGTACTCGGACACATCAACATTCCTAATTCTCTTCTTATGAAATCAAATTGTTCTTCACTTAGAGGTTTTATAAAAATATCAGCTAGTTGATGTTTAGTATCAATGAATTCTATGATTACATCATGATTAGTAACATGATCTCATATAAAGTGATGTCTAATATCAATATGTTTTATTCTTGAGTGTTGTATAGGATTTTTCGTTAAGCATATTGCACTTGTGTTATCACATTTAATGGAAATATTTTTAAGATGAATTTTATAATCTTCTAAGGTGTTTTTCATCCATACAACTTGTGCACAGCATGCACTTGTTGCAATATATTCAGCTTCGGTTGTTGATAGTGCAACCGAGTTTTGTTTCTTAGATGACCAGGAAACAAGGGCATGTCCTAAAAATTGACATGTTCCTGATGTGCTTTTTCTATGTAGTCTACAGCTAGCAAAGTCCGCATCAGCATAAGCAATTAACTCAAGATTCTCTGATTTTGGGTACCATAATCCTAGATTTGTGGTACCATTAAGATATCTAAGTATTCTTTTAACTGCTTTTAGATGAGATATCTTAGGGTTTGATTGAAATATAGCACAAAGTCCTACACTGAACATGATATATGGTCTAGTTGTAGTGAGGTAAAGTTAACGTCCTATCATACCCCTCTAAGTTTTTTGATCGAAGCTTTCTCCACTTTCATCAATTTCTAACTTAGTAGAGGTGCTCATAGGAGTGTTAATAGCTTTTGAGTTATTCATATTAAACTTTTTCAGCAAATTCATAGCATATTTAGTTTGACTAATAAAGATGTCATTGCTTAGTTGTTTGATTTGTAAGCCTAAAAAGAATGTTAATTCTCCCATTAAACTCATTTCGAATTCAAGACTCATAGTTTTAGCAAAAGATTCACAAAGAGATTCATTTGTAGAACCAAAGATAATATCATCAACATAAATCTGAACAATGAGAAAATTATTTTCAAAATTCTTGATGAACAATATAGTATCAACTTTGCCTTTTGTGAAATTATTTTCAATAAGAAAAGAACTAAGTCTCTCGTACCAAGCCCTCAGAGTTTGTTTTAAACCATAGAGAGCTTTAGTTAATCTAAACACATGATTAGGGAGGCTATTATTTTCAAATCCAGGAGGTTGTTCAACATAGACTTCTTTGGAAATAAAGCCATTAAGAAAAGCGCTTTTAACATCCATTTGAAACAACTTAAAATTATTACTGCTAGCGTAGGCAAGGAGCATCCGTATGACTTCTAATTGAGTCACAGGAGCGAAGGTTTCTTCGTAATCGATACCTTCTTCTTAGTTGAAACCTTTGGCCACTAATCTAGCCTTGTTTCTAACCACGATACCATATTCATCTTACTTGTTTTTAAAAACCCATTTAGTACCAATAACTAAATGGTCATTGAAAAAATACAGATTCATAACTTTATATCAAAACGAAAGAAGGTTTGGTTCTCAGTTGAAATCTTTCAAATTTTGCAGAATAAAATTGGAAACAGAGATTAAGGTTACTGTGGGATGGGGTTAGAACACTTCCCTTAAAATTATTTGAATCCCAAATGTGAGAAAAATTGATGAAAAACCTCAAGCTCTTCTTCTTCTTCTTCTTCTTCTTCTTTTCTCAAACTCACGTTGGCTGCAACTCTTCAGGTTTGTTTTCTTTAACCTTTCATCTAATTATTTGGGTTTTGACTAATGCAAAAATTGCAAGGTGTCATGCATGCATGAAAGGGGCTAGGTGTCATCTTTAGAGCAAAGATAAGTGGCACCAACCTTAGGATAGCTAGTGACACATGTCCACTATATATTTTTTTTTTTAACTTAAATCTGAATCTTTCATAAATTATATCAAACTTCTAATATTTACTCTTAGGTCCCTAGCCATAAACTTTTAATATAATATTATTGAATATAAAATAATGATTAAATAATCCTTATTTTTACAAACAAACCTTTTACTAAATTTTTAAAAATGGGGGATGTTACACTCTCCCCTCCTTAAAAAAAAAATTTAGTCCTCTAAATTTATCATACCTCATTCGACAAAAAGATGAGGATAAGCTTTCATCATTTATTCCTCAAGCTCCCAAGTTGTTTCTTCTCTAGAATGATATCTCCAAATCACTTTAACTAGAGCGATAACTCGATTCCTCAAGATCTTTTCTTTTTTTATCAACAATCTGAGTGGGCTCTTCCACATAAGACAAGTCTTTATCAATCACCATCGGCTCATACTTAATGATATGAGAGGGATCAGGTATATACTTTCTGATCATTGAAACATGAAACATATCATGGATATGGTACAATGATGGTGGCAAGGCAATCCTGTAAGCAACAAAACCAACCCTCTCAAGAATCTCAAAAGGTCCAATAAATCTTGGGCTTAACTTTCCTTTCTTCTCAAATCTTACAAATCCTTTAGAAGGGGAGACCTTTAGGAATACAAAATCCCCGATTTGAAACTCAATATTTCATCTTCTGTTATTAGCATAAATATTTTGACGAGTCTGAGCAGTCTTTAACCTTTTTTCTTATAAGTTGATTTTTCTCAGTAGTCTCTTGTACTTTTTCTGGTGCTAATAACTTTCTGTCACTAATTTCTTCCCAACATATACTCGTCCTGCACTTTCGCCCATATAAAGCTTCAAAAGGAGCCATCTGAATACTTGAATGTTACTATTATTGTAAGTGAACTCAATAAGAGAGATATCTTTATCCCATTCACCTTTCCAATCCATAACATAGGCTCGAAGCAAATCCTCAAGTGTTTAAATGGTTTTTTCTGATTGACCATTAGTTTGAGGGTGATAAGCAGTGCTAAACTTGACTTTAGTACTAATAGATTCCTGTAACCTTCTCCAAAATCTAGATAAAAATCTGGAGTCTCTGTCAAAGATTATCTCCTTCGGAACACCATGAAGTCTTACTATTTCATTTATATATAAATCTGCAAGCCTATCAAGAGAATAAGTCATATTGATCGGTAGGGAATGTGCAAATTTCATTAACCTATCAATGATAACCCAAATAGCATCATGCTTTCTAGAAGTTCCGGGTAGTCCTGAAATAAAGTCCATGGTAATACATTCTCATTTCCATTCAGGAATATCTAAAGGTTGCAATAAACCTCCAAGTATTTGGTGTTCTACTTTGATTTGCTGACAAGTCAAACACTTTGAAACATATATTGCAATATTCTTCTTCATGCCTTCCCACCAATAATGAATTTGGAGATCTCTATACATCTTAGTGCTACCAGGATGCATGGTGTACTTTGAATTATGACCATCCCTTAGGATTTGAGTTTTTGATATCTGAGTCATTTGGAACACATATTCTATCCCCAAATCTCAATAGGTCATCCTCTGAAACTCAAAAATTCAGTTTCAATCCCTTTTCTACTTCATTCCTTAAGCAAATCAAGCGTCGATCTCGTAGTTGTCCTCCTTTAATTTGTTGAATGAGATCAGATTGCACTTGGATGGAGGCCATTAATATCATTGAGTCTTGCCCTTTTCTCATAACATTCGAATCATAATTCTCTTCTAATAACATCCATTGCTTCACAACCAAAGTCGCCATAAAACTTGTAGATTTTCTACAAAGGGCATCTACTACAACATTAGCTTTACCCGGGTGATAACGAATGGTACAATCATAATCCTTTAGAAGTTTTATCCATCTTCTTAACTAACACCGGAGCACCCTATGATGAAACACTGGCACCGGAGCACCCTTATTTAATAGTCCTTGTAGTTGGTTTTTCAATTCCACTTACTCAAATGGTGTCATTCTATAAAGAGGCTTAGATATTGGAATTGTCCTAAGGACCAAATCAAAAGCAAATTCATCCTCTCTGTCTAGAGATAATCTAGGCAAGTCATCTTAAGATACATCAGGCAAGGAGGTGAATCATGCCCAATACTCTTAAAATAAAAGATGGGATGATCTAGTATACAAAAAGTGATCATTTTGTATAACAATCTATATTGGTATGATTGGAAGATAGTCAATTCATACTTAATATAATATCAAAACTCCAAATATCTAGGAGAACTAAATCAGCAAGAAGTTCATGTTCTCCAATAGAAATCAAACAAGATGACCAGATCGAGTTTGTTATCAAACAATCCCTAATAGTCGTATTTACATATAGCAAACAATCCGGTGGTTTAGGTTGAATGCTCGTGTGATAAGCAAAATATTGCAAATCAAATCATCGATGAGACACATGATCAAACATATATTTACATTCTTTCAGAAATATTAATAGTACCATCGACCACTAATTCAAAAGCTTTAGAATCATATTCCGTGATAACATACATTCTGACATGGGCTGATGATTTATGAGGCAGTGATTCTTTCTTCTTGTCCAAAGGGCAGTCTTTTATTTTATGATCCAAATTTTTATAAGCAAAATAGGCTCCAGTCACCTACAAATATAAACTTATTTCATAATTTAACTCGCATCATACATAGGATTGAATCTTTTGTGGTGACTTTCCTTTTCAAATCGATGATGTCTTGACCCTCTTATTATCACAGATTCATTTCTAATATTTTTTTTTTTTTTGGTAAACTTGTCCTTTCTATTCCTGTCCTTGATCTCTAGAAATTCTTTTGATCATCAGAACAATTTTATGCATCAAATATCTTCTCCAATTGCATCATCTATTTTTCTGCTACCAATGTATTAGGTTCATCACACTTCTACTACGCTACTCTGATTTAATATCCTCGATCAACCCTTTTATCACACTTAGTTAATCAAAAGCATATGAAGTAGGAGGACTAAATGTCCTCGTCATCCTAGATTCCTAAAATGCATCAAAGAAAATTTCTACCGATCACTATAGTTCACTAGACCTTAATATATTTTGCACATCAACATATCAAATATTTCAGTGATCCTCAAACCATGCTCTGATACTACTCTGTCACGCCACCCCCGAATATAATTCTCATTCAGGAGGTGTGAACCTAACTCAAGATTGATAATATTATAATTCAACAAACAATCCAAGATCCAATCACACATTTGAGGTCACTAAGAAAAACATTCAAGTCATTCATCTCTACAATCCACAATTCACAAAAACTGTGTAATTTATAATCATACATCATGTCACTAGAAGATTCTTAAAATCCAAAAGCAACTTAACTAAACCATAACTATATCATAAATCCATAAGCGCGGCAATTAATGCAATCACAAAACCAACATGTACTACATGTTTATATCAGTACACAGTTTAGACTTAACATTTCCAAAATCCTGACATAAGAGGTACTTTTCAAATATTTATAAGATACATCAATTTAGATTTGTCATTGATATTTCATTACTCTCAAAAAGAACTTATACAACATCAACCTATCAAGTACAAAATATTTGCCCCAAAATCTTCTAGTCTTCCACTGCCTCAACCCAATTTACACATTTTAGTGAGCGATAAGCTATCCTGAAAAATTTATATAGCAACGGGGTGAGCATATAAAGCTCAGAAAGTGACTAACATATCCATAGCAAAGAGACAGGTTTTAAACAAATAAGGTATCAAAATATAAAGCAGAGATACAAGATGAAACAGTAGCATGTTTTGTTTGAATGCAGAATTACAATGTCATATCGTTCGAAGCACGTTTTGTTCATCCAATCGAGAAAAGGTAATTGGAGCATATCATTAGCATAAGGAGCATATCGATGACATATGGTAATTTCAAGGCATAACAAAGCCGTAGGGAGCATTTTGGATATCATGAATGCAGAATTACGATGTCATTTCGTTTGAATCACGTTTTGTTCATACAATCGAGGAAAGATAATTGGAGCATATCATTGGCATAAGGAGCATATCGATGACATATGGTAATTTCAAGGCATAACAAAGACGTAAGGAGCATTTTGGACATCATGAATGCAGAATTACGATGTCATTTCATTCGAAGCACGTTTTGTTCATACAATCGAGGAAAGGTAATTGGAGCATATCATTGGCATAAGGAGCATATCGA
Organism: Musa acuminata AAA Group; assembly: GCF_036884655.1. Lineage (NCBI taxonomy): Eukaryota > Viridiplantae > Streptophyta > Magnoliopsida > Zingiberales > Musaceae > Musa > Musa acuminata. The sequence goes on along the minus strand of NC_088353.1, from coordinate 13,804,318 downwards.
TGACATATGATAATTTCAAGGCATAACAAAGATGTAAGGAGCATTTTGGATATCATGAATGCAGAATTACGATGTCATTTCGTTCGAAGCACGTTTTGTTCATACAATCGAGGAAAGGTAATTGGAGCATATCATTGGCATAAGAAATAGTTCGAAACATATCAATGGTGAATGAAATGCTTCAGAACGTATCAATGGCATATGGAAATATTTTGGAAGCATAAGAAGCATTTCAGAACATATCAAAGAACAAATACGAAATAGAAGCTCAAACGTCGTACTCTAGCATAGTGCATGTGAGGTTTAACTCAGTGGTGGCTCCACGCCGTGATGAGTTCTCAACTCCATCCACGGGTAGCCCTTTCCTACTGGAGCCCTATCACCCTACCCAAGTGCTAGGTCGGCTCTGAATTTCATATCAAACAGATAGAAGGTGAAGTGGGATTCCAAACATAATATGGTCCATCCATTTCTGAATGACCACCAAACATAATCTAGAGCATCGCGGGCTCTAAGCACATACCCTTTACCATTTCTAGCAAAGGTCCAAATAATCCCACAAACACCAGAGTACAAAAGGGTATTGTGAATAATGAATTGGGACATATCGGAAGCACATGCGGAACAACGAAATGTACATATGCCTTTCGAGTCAATACGATACAAACATAATCTTTCATAAATGTATTCAGATTTGAAAGAAAACAAAAGCAAGAGCATACAAGGATTTCAAAAAATCACATATAGCTCAATTGAAATAAGAAAGTTAGGTGAATTCAATGTCCAATGAAATGAAACTGGAAGAGGCACATATTGAAAGCAAATGCGGAACAATGGGATGCATGTGCCTAATCATTACGATGCAAACATGATCTTTAGATGATAGCTGCAGATGTACAAATAAATAAAGGACAAAAGTATACAGGAATTTAAGGTAATAATGTAAAGCTTAACTGAAGTAAGAGTTTTTGCCGAAATCGATTTCCAAAGAGAATAAACAAGGAAAGCCGAAATCGACCAAAGCTCAATTCTGGCAGAATTTGATAGGAACATTGTATGAACTATTTGGATAACCTATTATGCTCCGATTTATACAAAATATATGTCATTAGAAAGCTTTGTCAATCTAGTTTTAGGCAAATCAAGTTTAACAAGAATTGAAATTTACAACAGGGAGTTACAGATAATTTCGTAGCGAAAGGTCTGAAAATATTAGCTCTATTTTACTAAATCCATAGGGTCGATTAATGCAGATGTTTCAGTTAGCAATTTTACTCCAAAAATTTCAAATCAGGAATAAAGAGAAAGAATTTTGAGTCTAGCTTCAAATAAATCATACTTTGTATGAATCTGAGTTCACAGCAGAAAGTTATAAGTAGTTAAGCAACAAGAGGTCAGAAATTTCAGTCCCTGTTTTGCAGAATCTGTAGGGTTAATTTAAACAGAAGTCTTAGTAGGCATTTAAACTCCAAATCATTCGATCTTAGTATCAAAATAAATATTTTTTTGTCTAATTTCAAATGGAATAGGTTTTGTCTAAATCAGAGTTTATTACAAAATGTTATGACAAAAAAATTGCATAGAAGTCAGATTACCGAAAAATTACATATTCATAGTTTTATATCAAAACGAAAGAAGGTATGGTTCTCAGTTGAAATCTTTCAAATTTTGCAAAATAAAATAGAAATAGAGATTAAGGTTACTGTGGGATGGGGTTAGAACACTTGCCTTAAAATTATTTGAATCCCAAATGTGAGAAAAATTGATGAAAAACCTCAAGCTCTTCTTCTTCTTCTTCTTCTTCTTCTTCTTTTCTCAAACTCACGTTGGCTGCAACTCTTCAGGTTTGTTTTCTTTAACCTTTCATCTAATTATTTGGGTTTTGGCTAATGCAAAAGTTACAAGGTGTCATGCATGCATGAAAGGGGCTAGGTGTCATCTTTAAAGCAAAGATAAGTGACGCCAACCTTAGGTTAGCTAGTGACACATGTCCACTATATTTTTTTTTTTAAACTTAAATCTGAATCTTTCATAAATTATATCAAACTTCTAATATTTACTCTTAGGTCCCTAGCCATAAACTTTTAATATAATATTATTGAATATAAAATAATGATTAAATAATCCTTATTTTTACAAACAAACCTTTTACTAAATTTTTAAAAATGGGGGATGTTACAGGTTTGAACATACTTATGGAGTCCTTTCAGGGCAACAATTCAAAGAAGGATTGCTGATCTGCTTTAGACTAACCGATTACGAGAATATTGACGGACAACTAGCAAAGATCTGACAAACCTCCACCATTCAGGAGTACCAAACCAGGTTTGAAAGGTTATCTAATCAAATTTGTGATTGGCCTTGAAAATAGCTATTGAGGACCTTCATTGAGGGCTTGAAGCTGGAGATCCGAGGAGAAGTTAAAGCGCGACAACCGTATACGCTTATGGAAACCATCTCTTTCGCATGACATCAAGAGGAGCAATTGAACCATGAAGCTCGGGGGACTAGGGTCGCTCCTCAACCAGTAATATTGAAACCCTTAGCCCCACCTACTGTCGACGAAGTCCATACACCAAAGAGGTTAACAAAAGAAGAGCTTCGAGAGCGATATGCGAAGGGGTTATGTTGGCATTGTGACGAGCCATGGAGCCGTGAGCATCGCTGTAGTAAAGGGAGACTTCTTATGATTGAACGAATAGAAGAAGAGGTCATTGAAAATCCAGAAGAGAGCCTTGAACATGAAGAAGAAGATGCAGAAGAAGAGCCACAACCGACCGAAGTTACGATACATGCACTAGCCGGCTACTCAAACCCGCAAACGATGAAAGTTGGAGGCCTTCTCAAACAACAACCGATCACTATTCTCATCGACATGGGCAGTACTAATAACTTTCTAAACAGTAAGGTTACTATCCAAATGCCCTTACCAATCGAGAATTGCAGCAAGTTTGACATTAAGGTCGCCGATGGATGGATTTTGAAGTATGATCGAAGGCGCCCGCAAGTGAAACTATTGCTGATCATGAGGCCTTACCAAGAGATAATTACAAATTTCTTCCTTCTCCCTCTTGATGATCATGAGGCCATGCTCAGAATTAAATATTTGATGACATTAGGTGACATTTCTTGGAATTTTATGCAACTAATTATGAAATTTTAAAATAAGGAGAAACAGGTGATACTGAACGGGAAACGTGGGGGTGACATAACGACGATTTGCACACAACAAATGGAGAAGGTTTTACATAAAGCATACAGTGGCTTTTTGGTACAACTTGAGCAGCAAACTAAGGGAGAGCCAATAGAATTTGAAGATCTAAACCTACTTCCTTTGCCTGCTGAATTTTCAGATATATTTGACAAACCACACAACCTACCTCTTACCCGTCGGCATGATCATTATATAATAATTCTTTCAGGAAAACCTCCAGCAAATACTTAGCCATATCAGTATCTACATCTCCAGAAGGATGAAATAGAAAGGATTGTAAAAGAGATGCACGAAACAGGAGTTATTCGGCCAAGTTGCAGCCTCTACTCTTCACCGGTGCTACTTGTACACAAGAAGGATGGAACATGGCGAATATGCATTGATTACCGAGCTCTCAATGGCATAACCATCAAGGATAAATACCCTATTCCAGTAGTAGATGAATTGCTAGATGAAAGGGAGCACAAATCTTCACAAAGTTGGACCTTTGATCCGGGTATTATCAAATACGAGTGTATGAAGAAGTCATACCGAAAACCGTCTTTCGAACATACAACGGCCACTACGAATTTTTACTTTCTTCAACAAAAGGTGGAATATCTTGGGCATTGTTAGGATCAAGAGCACTAAGAGGGGGGGGGGGGTGAATTAGTGCAGTGGAAAATTTTCAACGATTAAAACGAAAGCTGCGTTCGTTCGATAAAAACGATTTCGATGTGAAAGCCGATTCTAAGATTACCTTAAATTGAGATTAAGCGAGATGACGTTAAAGTAGATCTACGAAGGCAGTTTGCAGTTTATGATGGAAAGCATAATACAAGCATAAACTGAAATGCGACGTTCGTACGATAAAAGTCGATTTACGTCTAAACGCAGATTTAGAAAGTTCTGAACTTAGAAACTTATTTCAAAAGATCGCAGAAGGCATTAGACAGTTATGATTGAAATCAAAATGTAAACGTAAACTGAAATATGATGATCATACGAGAAAAGCCGATTTACGTCTAAACGCAGATTCGGAAAGTTCTGAACTTAGAAACTCGTTCGTAATATCGCAGAAGGCAGTAAGCTATTGAAAAGTTTGCAGTGAAGGTAAAATGCTCAAAGGAAACGCAAACCGAGATTTAGAGTGGTTCAGTCAATCTTGACCTACTCCACTTTTGACTTCCTCCACCGACGAGGTCACCGACGTCAACTAGAGGCCTTCCTTCAATAGGCGAAGGCCAACCACCCTTTTACAGATTCACTCCTTTTGACGGGCTCAGGAGACAACCCTTACAGAAGTTTTCTCTCCTCTCTTTACAACTCAAACTTTGAAGAACAGAAGGAGGAGAACTTTTGGTCTTTACAACAGGTTTGAGCTCTAAGAATCACAGAAAGATATCAAGATTTCGAGTGTAAGTTGCTACTTTTCAGTGCTGAATTGGTGGGGTATTTATAGGCCCCAACCCAGTTCAAATTTGGAGCTCAAAACTATCAATTCCCGGAATTCCGGGATCAGGCGGTTGCACCTCCTGACTAGGGCGGTTGCACCGCTTGGCAGAGCTCAAAGACTGAGCCTCTGGGCGGTGCCACCTCTGTCAGGGGCGGTTGCACCTCTTGTCTAGGGCGGTTGCACCGCCTGGCAGAGCTCAAAGACTGAGCCTCTGGGCGGTGCCACCTCTGTTAGGGGCGGTTGCACCTCTTTGCCAGAGCTCGAAGACCGAGCTCAGGCGGTTGCACCTCCTGACTAGGGCGGTTGCACCGCCTGGCAGAGCTCGAAACATGAGCTCAGGCGGTGCCACCTCTTGTCAGGAGAGGTTGCACCGCCCAGTCTCACTCGGAGACTGAGCCCAGGCGGTTGCACCTCATGGCTGGGGCGGTTGCACCGCCCAGTCTCCCTGGGAGACTTAGCCTAGGCAGTGCTACCTCCTGGCTTGGGCGGTTGCATCTCCCACAGTAACCAGGGTCCGAATGGGTTCATCCATTCGGCCCAATTTGGGTTTTTCAAGGGCCCATTTGCCCCAAGATTAAGCTAATGGGATCACCTCCCATTTTCAACTTAATCATTAGTGCTAACTACGATAAATCCTAAGACAATTTCTGCATCTTGCTCCGGTGCGTCAATTGCTTCTTCCGGCGAGTTTCCAGCGAACTTCCGTCGATCATCCGATGAACCCTCGGTGATACTCCTGCGGACTTCCGGCAAACTCCTGGACTTGCGACGATCCACTTGGCAAGTTCCGACGAGCTTCTTTGGTAAGCTTTTGGACTTCTCGGATTTGTTCCCGCAGAACCTCCAATGACTGTCCGAACTTCCGTCGAGCTCTCGAACTCCCAACGTAATCATTGTCATGACTCCGGCGCAACTCCTGCTGCATGTCTTACTTTCATCGTAGTTAATCCTACACACTTATCTCAACACATAGATTAGACATCAAATGACAATTGACTTCATCATCAAAATCCGAGATTCAACAATCTCCCCCTTTTTGATAATGACAATCAATTGATAATAGAGTTAACCTTAACTCCCCCTGTCCATATGCCATACTTGAGATAAGTCATTCTTGAATTTAAAACCCTTATAAATTCAAGAGACATATTCCCATCATGATTCCTATCATGATGTATCTCTTTGAAGATGATGTCAAGGCTTGACATTCATTTTCAAATTTTACTTTACAAGTTTAAATGATGGTAATAGTAGCAATTCATCATATTGTAAGATATCAACATGTAAAGCTGTGAAGTAAGATTTTGATATCATTACATGATGTACAAATTTCTTATATTTTAGCAAGTGTTGCATTTCTATATATGGCATCTTTTCATATATCTCTTGATGATGCAGGCATGGCATAATCATAGCATCAGTGTTTACAGCATCAAATCAATTCATATATTTCTCCCCCTTTGTCATCAACAAAAAGCATGATAGATGTGATACCAGGAGAACAATATAAGTAAGTTATCAAGCATATAAAGGAAGGCATGATAAGTATAATGCTTTGAATACTTCTTCTCCTTGTATGTTATAATTCTTTGTGTATGGAGGAAAGTCATTTTATCAAATCCATTTCGAAAAAATATTTTTCATAAGAGTGTGTTTGATTTTTGTCATTCCAGCTGTTAAGCGAGTCCGAAAATGAGATGAATTCTTTCATGCATTCGGACAAGATTATGCTACAAAAATCAAAACATTTCAACACATGGCAATCAAGTGATTTGATCATTCAATAAAGTCTGAAAAGTAATTTTAACTAGTTTAAGTATTCGGACACATCAACATTCCTAATTCTCTTCTTATAAAATCAAATTATTCTTCACTTAGAGGGTTTGTAAAAATATCGGCTAGTTGATGTTTAGTATCAATGAACTCTATAATTACATCATGATTAGTAACATGATCTCGTATAAAATGATGTCTAATATCAATATGTTTTGTTCTTGAGTGTTGTATAGGGTTCTTTGTTAAGCATATTGCACTTGTGTTATCACATTTAATGAGAATATTTTTAAGATTAACTTTATAATCTTCTAAGGTATTTTTCATCCATACAACTTGTGCACAGCATGCACTTGCTGCAATATATTCAGCTTCGGTTGTCGATAGTGCAACCGAGTTTTATTTCTTAGATGACCAGGAAACAAGGGCATGTCCTAAGAATTGACATGTTCCTGATGTGCTTTTTCTATCTAATCTATAGCCAGCAAAGTTCGCATCAGCATAAGCAATTAACTCAAGATTCTTTGATTTTGGGTACCATAATCCTAGATTTGTGGTACCATTAAGATATCTGAGTATTCTTTTAACTGCTTTGAGATGAGATATCTTAGGGTTTGATTGAAATCTAGCACAAAGTCCTACACTGAACATAATGTCTGGTCTAGTTGCAGTGAGGTAAAGTAAACTTCCTATCATACCCCTATAAGTTTTTTGATCGAAGCATTCTCCACTTTCATCAATTTCTAACTTAATGGAGGTGCTCATAGGAGTGTTAATAGCTTTTGAGTTATTCATATTAAACTTCTTTAGTAAATTCATAGCATATTTAGTTTGACTAATAATGATGCCATTACTTAGTTGTTTGATTTGTAAACCTAAGAAGAATATTAACTCTCTCATTAAACTCATTTCGAATTCAAGACTCATAGTTTTAGCAAAAGATTCACAAAGAGATTCATTCGTAGAACCAAAGATAATATCATCAACATAAATTTGAACAATGAGAAAATTATTTTCAAAGTTCTTGATGAATAATATAGTATCAACCTTGCCTTTTATAAAATTATTTTCAATAAGAAAAAAACTAAGTCTCTCATACCAAGCCTTTGGAGCTTGTTTTAAACCATAGAGAGATTTAGTTAATCTAAACACATGATTAGGGAGACTATTATTTTTAAATCCAGGAGGTTGTTTAACATAGACTTCTTCGGAAATAAAGCCATTAAGAAAAACGCTTTTAACATCCATTTGAAATAACTTAAAATTATTACTACTAGCATAGGCAAGGAGCATCCTTGTGGCTTCTAATCGAGCCACAGGAGCGAAGGTTTCTTCGTAATCGATACCTTCTTCTTGGTTGAAACCTTTGGCCACTAATCTAGCCTTGTTTCTAACCACGATACCATTTTCATCTTGCTTGTTTCTAAAGACCCATTTAGTACCAATAACTAAATGGTCATTTGGCCTAGGAACAAGCGTCCACACCTCATTTCTCTCAAATTGATTCAATTCATCTTGCATTGCGATAATCCATGAATCATCTTTCATGGCTTCATCAACACATTTGGGTTCAATTTGGGAGAGAAAAGTGGCGTTGGCACAAAAAATTTTAAGAGAAGATCGTGTTTGAACCCCCTTTGATGTGTCTCCTAAGATTAGCTCCTTAGGATGAGCATCTACATACTTCCAATCCTTGGGTAAGGAAATCTGGGAAGTGGATGCATCCAAGTTGCTAGTTGGAGACGGGGTTTCATTTAAATTCAAAGAATCAAAATTAACATCATCATCAAGATCATTTTTCCTAATTTCGGAAATCTCATTTAAAACAACATGAATGGATTCTTCAATAATTAAAGTTCTTTTATTGAAGATACGAAAAGCTTTAGAAACCGAAGAATAACCAAGAAAGATTCCTTCATCGGATTTAGTATCAAAATTTCCTAAGTTATCCTTTTCTTTCAAGATAAAACACTTACACCCAAAGACTTTAAATTATGAAACATTGGGTTTTTTGTTATTCCATAACTCATAAGGAGTTTTGGTGAGTAAGGGTCTTACTAGAACTCTATTCAAAACATAGCATGCAGTGTTTACAGCTTCGGCCCAAAAGTATTTGGGTAGGCTATGTTCATTCAACATGGTTCTTGTCATTTCTTGTAAATTTCGATTTTTTCTTTCTACTACCCCATTTTGTTGAGGATTTCTTGGAGTAGAGAAATTATGGTTGTATCCATTGAGTTCACAGAATTCTTGGAAATCATGGTTTTGAAATTCTCCACCATGATCACTTCTAATTGACGAAATCATAGAACCCTTCTCATTTTGAACAAGTTTACAAAACTTGGTAAAATATCTAAAGCATTCATTCTTCTGTTTTCAGAAGTAGGTCAATGTATATCTGCCATAGTCATCAACAATGACAAAGGCGTATTTGCTACCTCCTAGACTCGATGTAGAGATTGGTCCGAACAAGTCCATAAGGATCAATTGTAAGGGCCTAGAGGTGCTTATTTGATTCTTAGTTTTGAAACTACCCTTAATTTGTTTACCTAATTGGCAAGCATCACATACATTATCTTTGATGAACTTGATATGAGGAATTCCTCTTACAAGTTCTTTAGATGATATTTGAGTGATTAGTTTCATGCTGGCATGACCTAATCTTCTTTGCCATAGCCAAGCATCCTCATTCAAAACCGAAAAACACGTTTCATTACACAAATCATTGATGTCAATAGTGTATATGTTATTTTGTTTTAATGCAATCATAGACATGTTTTTATGTAGTTTTTCAATGATGTATCCTTTATCACATAATTGACTAATGCTCAAGAGGTTATGTTTTAAACCATCAACTAACAAAACATCTTCAATAAAGAAGTTGGATTTGTTACCTATGGTTCCTTTGCCAATGATTTTACCCTTGTTGTTGTCTCCAAAGGTGACATAGCCTTCGTCTATGCTAGCGAGCTTAGAGAATTGAGATGGATCTCCAGTCATATGCCTTGAGCATCCACTATCAAGGTACCATCTCTTGCTCCTAGCTTGCAATGGTGTGGGTTTCTACAAGAAAGGATGATTTTTAGGTACCCATTTGCTTTTGGGCGCCTCAAAGATAGATCTACATTGTCTATCATGTTGCATAGAATTTATCATGGTTCCTTTAGGAACCCAAATCAATTTGTTTGGACTAATTTTCTTGAATGGACAATAGTGCGTATTGTGTCCAAGTTTGCAACAAAAGTTGCATTTGGTTTGGTGTTGAACATGTAAGATGGGGCGGGGCCTTTTATGAAGGTGGTTGGATTTTGGTGAGAACTTCTCACAAATGCAATTCCACTCCTTTTTGGAACGTGACTCTTGTTTGCAAGGATCATGTTTAATGACTTTCTACCAACCTCGAATTTCTTCAAGGTGTTTTTAAGTAGCAAGTTTTCTTTTTGGAGATTTTCTATATCATGGCATTTGATGCATGGATCTAAACTATCATGATATTCAGTTTTTAACTTATCAAAATCACAAGTAAGACTATCATGCTCCTTTTTTAGCAATTTATATTTTCTATTGATAATCTTGTATTCATCAAATAAGTCATGGAATGCATTTAATAATTTATCGAAAGATAAATCTGCATCTAATAAATTTGTTACCTCCTCTCCGATGGCCATTAAGGCATAATGAGCAACTTGCTCGGTGTTGGACTCCTCTTCTTCGGACGTGCTCGAATCATCCCATGTTGCTTTGAGCGCCTTCTTCTTTGTTGTTCTCTTTTTGGCTTGGGGACAATCACTCTTGTAGTGTCCCGACTTTTTGCACTCATAGCAAATAACTTGGTCCTTCTTGGGTTCAAGTTTATTTTTAGTGTCATTCTTAATCTTGTTTCTTTTAATGAATTTTTTAAATTTTCTTGTTAGAAGTGCCAAGTCATCGTCACAGTCCTCATCACTTGAGTTTTCTTTCAAGTGGTCTTCCAAAGTTCTAAGTGCCATATCCTTCCTGTTGTTTGGAAGGATGTCTTCTTGCTCTTCATGAGCTTTGCAAGTCATCTCGTAGGTCATTAATGACCCAATTAGTTCTTTAAGAGGGAAGTTGTTTAGATCTTTCGCCTCTTGAATAGCAGTGACTTTAGGATCCCAACTATTAGGAAGGGATCTTAGAATCTTATTTACGAGCTCAAAATCCGAAAAAAAAATTTCGAGTCCTTTTAGACCGTTAACAACATCCGTGAAACGGGTAAACATGTCGCCAATAGTCTCACTCGGTTTCATCTGGAAAAGTTCGAAAGAGTGTAACAAAAGATTAATTTTTGACTCTTTCACTCTACTTGTGCCTTCATGAGTCACTTCGAGTGTGTGCCAAATATCAAATGCGGTTTCACAAATCGAAACACAACTAAACTCGTTTTTATCAAGTGCACAAAATAAGGCATTCATAGCCTTTGCATTAAGAGCGAAAGCCTTCTTCTCCAAATCATTCCAATCGATCATTGGAAGAGATGACTTCAAAAAACCATTCTCGACAAGATTCCAAAGTTCAAAGTCCATAGAAATAAGAAAGATCCTCATTCGGGTCTTCTAATAGGTGTAGTCCGTCCCATTAAACATGGGTGGACGTGTAATAGAATGGCCCTCTTGGTTTCCGGCGTAAGCCATCTCTCTTGGGTTTTAATCCGTTTGAGAGTTAACCGAGCTCTGATACCAATTGTTAGGATCAAGAGCACTAAGAGGGGGGGGGGGTGAATTAGTGCAGCGGAAATTTTTCAACGATTAAAACGAAACCTGCGTTCGTTCGATAAAAACGATTTCGATGTGAAAGCCGATTCTAAGATTACTTTAACTTGAGATTAAGCGAGATGACGTTAAAGTCGTTCTACGAAGGCAATTTGCAGTTTATGATGGAAAGCAAAATACAAGCGCAAACTGAAATGCGACATTCATACGATAAAAGCCGATTTACGTCTAAACGCAGATTTAGAAAGTTCTGAACTTAGAAACTTATTCGTAAGATCGCAGAAGGCAGTAAACAGTTATGATTGAAATCAAAACGTAAACGTAAACTAAAATATGATGATCGTACGAGAATTGCCGATTTACATCTAAACGCAGATTCGGAAAGTTCTGAACTTAGAAACTCGTTCGTAAAATCGCAAAAGGCAGTAAGCTATTGAAAAGTTTGCAGTGAAGGTAAAATGCTAAAAGGAAATGCAAACCAAGATTTAGAGTGGTTAGGTCAATCTTGACCTACTCCACTTTTGGCTTCCTCCACCGACGAGGTCACCGACGTCAACTAGAGGCCTTCCTTCAATAGGCGAAGGCCAACCACCCTTTTATAGATTCACTCCTTTTGACGGGCTCAGGAGACAACCCTTACAGAAGTTTTCTCTCCTCTCTTTACAACTCAAACTTTGAAGAACAGATGGAGGAGAACTTTTGGTCTTTACAACAGTTTTGAGCTCTAAGAATCACAGAAAGATATCAAGATTTCGAGTGTAAGTTGCTACCTTTCAGTGCTGAATGGGTGGGGTATTTATAGGCCCCATCCCAGTTCAAATTTGGAGCTCAAAACTATCAATTCCCGGAATTCCGGGATCAGGCGGTTGCACCTCCTAACTGGGGTAGTTGCACCACCTGGCAGAGCTCGAAGACTAAGCCTCTGGGCGGTGCCACCTCTGTCAAGGGCGGTTGCACCTCTCTGCCAGAGCTCGAAGACCGAGCTCAGGCGGTTGCACCTCCTGACTGGGGCAGTTGCACCGCCTGGTAGAGCTCGAAACTTGAGCTCAGGCGGTGCCACCTCTTGTCAGGAGAGGTTACACCGCCCAGTCTCGCTCGGAGACTGAGCCCTGGCGGTTGCACCTCCTGGCTGGGGCGGTTGCACCGCCCAGTCTCCCTGGGAGACTTAGCCCAGGCGGTGCTACCTCCTAGCTTGGGCGGTTGCACCTCCCACAGCAACCAGGGTCCGAATGGGTTGATCCATTCGGCCCAATTTTGGTTTTTCAGGGGCCCAATTGCCCCAAGATTAAGCTAATGGGATCACCTCCCATTTTCAACTTAATCATTAGTGCTAACTGCGATAAATCCTAAGACAATTTCTGCAGCTTGCTCCGGTGCGTCAATCGCTTCTTCCGGCGAGTTTCCGGCGAACTTCCGTCGATCATCCGATGAACCCTCGGTGATACTGCTGCGGACTTCCGGCAAACTCCTGGACTTGCGACGATCCACTTAGCAAGTTCCGACGAGCTTCTTTGGTAAGCTTCTGGACTTCTCGGATTTGTTCCTGTAGAACCTCCACGACTATCCGAACTTCCGTCGAGCTCTCGAACTCCCAACGTGATCATTGTCATGACTCCGGCGCAACTCCTGCTGCATGTCTTACTTTCATCGTAGTTAATTCTGCACACTTATCTCAACACATAGATTAGACATCAAATGACAATTGACTTCATCATCAAAATCCGAGATTCAATAGGCATATCATATCAGAGGAAGGTGTGACGGTGGACCCCTTCAAGATTGAAGCAATGCAAAACTGGCCTACCCTGAGGAACATAAAATTGCTACATGGCTTTATGGGTTTAACAGGCTACTACCATAAGTTCATGAAAAACTATGAAAAGATCAGTGCACCACTTACTTCCTTACTGGAAAAAGATGTCTTCCAATGGTTGGACAGAGCCTCCGCTGCCTTCGACAAACTTAAGGTAGCCATAACGACGACGCCAGTGCTAGCGTTACCAGATTTCAACTGACCCTTCATCATTAAGGCCGATGCATCTGGAGACAAAATGGGAGACGTTTTCATGCAAGATGGTCGACCACTCACATACATTAGCAAGACATTGTCTCCCCCCTATCAAAACATGTTAACATATGATAAGGAGATGCTCGCCATTGTACATGCAGCAATGAGGTGGAGATCGTACTTGATCAGGCGATACTTTCAAATCATGACCGACCATAAAAGCCTAAAATATCTCTTGATGTAGAAGATATCTTCCCCCGAGCAGCAAAAATGGGTAACAAAACTTCATGGATTTGATTATGAAATAACTTACAAAAAGTGGAAAGAGAATGTTGTTACAAATGCGCTTTCGCAGCTACCTGAGCAAGCTGAATTTTCGGTCGTTTTACTTCCAACCAGCGACTTCCTTAAGGATATTAAGATGGAATGACAAGAAGATTCGAAGACTAGTAAGATCAAAAAAAAATTGGAGGAAGTACCAAGCTCCATGGCTCATTACAATTAGGACTCAAAAGATTTATACTCTAAGGGATGCATTGTGCTTATAATAAATTCTACTTACATCTTCACGAGCAGATTTAGGACAAAGTTATTCCATATGCATGGTACTAAATTGAAAAGGAGTATGGCATATCACCCACAAATCAACGATCAGACAGAAGTTGTAAATAGGTGCTTGGAGACAACCCAAAGCCACCCACCAAATATGACTATCGAAGGAGAACTCCAGACCCAACCAAATGCCATTATTGATCGATGGATCAGGACTCGACGACGACGACCCACTGCTAAAGTGCTAATACAGTGGGTAAACCTACTAACAGGAGATGCCACTTGGGAGAACTATGACGACTTGAAGATCAAATTTCCAAAATTCATGAATTGTCAGCCTCGAGGACAAGGCTGATTTGAAGAGGGTGGGTCTGTTAGGACTCTAGCTATGAGAGTCCTAATTGAGAGGGACATTCATGTAAAACCTACCTAAGCCAACCCCTATTAAAGAGGTGAAGAGGCCAGTTAGGGTTAGGAGGTTGTTTCTTAGAGAAGAATTAGGAGTTGTAAAGGAATAGGAGTCTTGAGTAGAAGTCCTATTAGGAGTTGGTTAGAAGTAGGAGTCCTATTAGGAGTTAGGGTTTAGAAACCCTATAAATAGCCATATATTCCTCCTCTTTTGATAAGCAATAGATGAATCTTTTCTGTAGCCTTTGAGCAGCAACTTGGAGGGAGGAACCCTTATAGAGTTCCAAGGAGGCCGATCCCCTAAAGAGATCAACCCCAAGTTTAGAATCTGCAAGGGTTCTAACGTACGTGTACACCTTGAATGGAGGAGCAATGTGCTGGAAGAGTTCCAAGCAAGATACTACTGTTGACTCGACCATAGAGGCAGAGTACATTGCTGCATTAGATGTAGCAAAGGAGGGACTCTGGGTGAAAAAGTTCATTACAGATTTGGGAGTCGTGCCAGGTAGCGAGGAGCTGATCTCCTTATATTGCGACAACAATGGGGCGATTACTCAAGCAAAGGAACCTAGGTCTCATCAAAAATCTAAGCATGTTCTGAGGAGGTTCCACCTTATCAGAGAGATCGTAACCCGAGGAGATGTAGTAGTGGAAAGAGTTCCATCTGAAGATAACATTGCAGATCCACTAACAAAGCTGTTGTCTCAAATTGTTTTTGAGTGTCACAGGGGTCTGATGGGGATCAGACACATAGGTGATTGGCTTTAGGTCAAGTGGGAGATTACTAGTCATAGGTGCCCAGCAAGCCAATCACGTGAGTGATGACACGTGTGACTTGATATAGAATCTTTTAGCTTATTATATTTTGGCATATATAACTTTATAACTATTGCATATATGCATATATATATTGTGATGTCCTTGGATTTGTGCAATGGGAATCGGATCGTGATGAGATCACGAAAATAAGTTCGATTCACCTTTAAACACATATCCTAAATAATCCCGCTCATAGGTTAATCGAGAGGGACATCATGATAACTGGACAGACTGGTGTGCTATATACCCGTCCATATGATGGATGCAGCTGGTCTTATAGCTGCTCGTGTAGGGACACTAGGGATACAGTACAGGTGCTCATTGGAGAATGAGTTCACTAATTGATCTGCTTACGGAATGCTAGATGGATGATGATGCCTTATTATCAGACAGCGATTCTATAGTCCTAGTTGTATATATGGTCCTTAGACTGTTAGGATCGGAGCGGCACTAAGAGTGCAGCGGTAAAGTGTGATAAACTTTTGACGATTTAAACACTTTCGGAAACTTCGTATGATAAAAGTAACGTTTTCGTTTGAAACCGTTTCGATTGCATTTTAATTTGAAGAGATAAGTAAGACGGAGACAAAGAAGTAGAGCATTAAAGTGCAAATGGTTTGCAGTAATATAAATGACAATAAGTAAATGCAAACCAGAGATCACTCCGATTTTACAGTGGTTCGGTCAAATGACCTACATCCACTTGCGAGGCCCCTCTTTGATGAGGATCCCACCTTCCACTAGCAAATCTCTTGAAATGGAAGGGCAAATACCCCTCTTACAACTTTTTACAAGCGGTTCACTCTCTTACAGATTTTCAGTAAGAAAGAAGGAGGTGAACACTAGCAAATTGAAAACAAGACTAGCAAAGACTTTTCTAAGACCTTTCTCTTAAACAATTGCTGCTCAAAAAGTTGTAATCTCAGCTGAGATTTTAGGGGTATTTATAGGCCTCAAGAGGATTCAAATTTGGGCTCCAAAATTTGAATTCTCTTTGGGTTCCCGATGCTGGCGGTGCCACCGCCTGTCAGTGGCGGTGCCACCGCCTGTCACTGTTAGACATTGACAGTGCTGAGTGGTGCCACTGCCCAGTCAAGCGGTGCCACCGCCTAGGCCAATTCAGCTCACTGGTTGGGCTCCAATACTTGGCCCAAACTAGTCCGAACTCGGGCCCAATTGGCTCATACTTGGGTTATAGGATTAACACCTAATCCTAACCCTAATTAATGTGCTAACTACAAATTTAAAGACATTTTCTAAGCTATTACAAAGTCCGTAAGTCAAGACTTCTTCCGGCGAGCTTCCGGCAAACTTCCGATGGTCTTCCGATAAACTCTCGGAAACCATTTTGCGGACTCCCGGCAAGCTCTTAGACTTCACAATTTGATCTTGGCGAGTTCCGATGAGCTTCTTTGGCAAGCTCCGATCTTTCTCGACGAGCTCCGTGAACTTCCAACGAACCTTCCGGCGAGCTTCCGAAAAACCCTTCGGCAAGCTCCCAACTCATTCTTGGCTAGTTCCGGTAGCATTCTCGACGAACCTTCGGACTTCCATCGAACTCTCGAACTCGCAATGAATCCTTCGTGCTTGACTCCGACACTTTGTTTTTCTTTATATCTTCATCGTTATCGTAGTTAATCCTGCACACACAAACCAAAACTCAACTCCGATCTAGACAATTATTATAACGCGAATTGACATTCCGTTGCCCGGCACGTCATTGATTGGCGCTTCGTCCGATTATTCGGTGCATCGTCCTCTCTTGCAGCTTGTTGCCCAATCGGTGGTTGACCTCCGCAACCCTAATATCCTTGGCGCAATTTCGCTCTCCTTGGCCCGATGCCCGACGTCCGAAGCATTCAGCCATCCAATATCCTGACGTGATCTCTTCTGGTGCAATGTCAATTCCTCCTGCGTCAACTGTCTAAACCTGATCGAGTAGACCTGCATTGCTCAAAATGCAGTTTAAATCATAAACACATATCAAGTGGTTTCATCATCAAAATACGAGATTCAACAATCTCCCCCTTTTTGATGATGACAACCACTTGATGACGGAGTTAACCTAAACTCCCGGAGTTTAAACAAACTCCCCCTATCAATATGCCATATTGATAGAACCTTGAATTCAAATTGAATTCAAGTCATTGCAATATTCATCATGAATACTTGCAACACATCATCATGAACATATGCATAAACTTATGCATATCATGTCATCAACATACTTCTCTCCCTTTGTCATCAACAAAAAGGAGAAGTACAACTATTCTTTGTGTTTGTAATATAAGTTCAACTCATTGCATGAAAAACATAATATTAAGTTTTATCATCATGCAGTTATGAAGCTAGAAAATTTAGCAAGTAATGCATCATGCTTAGGACATTCAAGCTATCAAGTTTTAGATATGCAAGTTTTACAGCATACAAGATAGCACTTTTGGTAATGTTCAAGATAGTAAGTTCTACATCATGTAAGCTAGCAATATTGAGATGTTCAAGAAAGCAACTCTTGCTTCTTGAAATATGCAAATTTGTCAAGTTTTGCTAGATGTGCAAGTTAGCATTTTTGCCTCTTAAGATAGGAAAGATAGCACATTTGCTTCTTTTGAGATAGCAACTTTTTGCTTCTCTTTAGACTACAAGCTAGCAATTTTTACGATATGTAAGTTTCACAATATACAAGCTAGCAAAAATTTCGAAAGCAAATGCAAGATAGTTTTCTTGTGTAAGCTCATAATTCTTGCTTCCAATTGCAATGTGCAAGTTGCAAGTTTTGCTTCTTGAGATAGGCAAGATAGCACTTTTGTAATTTTTGTTTCTTAAGATAGACAAGCTTGTGATGTTCAAAATAACAAGCTCTTTCTTCTAGAAGTGCCATTTTTGCTTTCTTTGCAAAATGTAAGCTAGAAAAATGTTTGAAAAAGTGATCAAGTTTTGCAACATACAAGCTAACAAAAATGCCAAACTAGCAAGAGATAATGTTTTACATGAGGCAAGCAAACAATTTGGCAAATGTTACATTTGCATCTTCTATTTTGAGAAGTGCAATTTTTGCTTTCATCTTGAATTATGCAAGCTAGTTAGTTTGCCTCTTTTCATGATGTCCATGCTAGAAATTCTTGCTCCCCCTTTGTCATTGTCAAAAAGAAGGGAAGACCCTTATATCAATTTTCATATTATGACAAAGGTAAGTATCATTCTTATTTGTGCATCATTATATATTCAAATTAAAACATACACAATTTCAATAACCTTATTTTTCATGCACGATACCGAAAAATAAATCAATCATCATTAATAAGCATATCATACATGATACTCAAACATTAAAATTTTCAAGCATTTATCAACATGTTGATCATGATACCAAACATTCATCATTTAAAGCATTCATGATACACATCATATGCAATAAATACATCATGTACATCATTATCATAAGTATTGCATACATCATTTTAACTTTATGAATATTTCAACATTGCATGCATCATACCAAAACATTTCAAGTCATGCAAGCCATAAATACAAAGAAATCATGTCATGAAGGATAAAATCATTTGAATACCAAAAGACATGATTCATAAATATCTTCTTTAAATAAAATATCAAGAAAAATCATAGGAGTACAAAGAAGAGATCTTGTTTTAATAGAAAAATCAAGTAATAACTCCAAGAACTCACAAGGAAAAATCATGATTCATTTAGAAAATCTCCTCTCAAGAGAATATCAAGTAAAATCGTAGAAGATCGATTAATGAGAAATTTTGATTTATAATAAAATCTCATGTATCGAATGTCAAGAAATCAAAATGATGATTTATATAAAAAAAATATCACAAGTTATATTCAAGAGAAAAATCATCATTCATTTTCAATTTATTCAATTTGTCACATCAATATTTCTTAGATATGCATGATACCAAAACATGGTTTTAAATCTTTAACATATAATATGCATAAATTGAAAGGAGAAGGGAAGAATTCAAACGTACAAAGATTTCAACCATCTCATAGACAAATGTAAGACCAAGTCATGAATCCAAAATTCCATGAATCAAAATGATCATCAAAGGTAATCTCATGTTATTCCAAGAAATCAATATCATGATTTTGATAAAACTCATTTCAAATTTAAATCATCAAAATATCAACATTACTTTCAAGAGATTCAAAATGGTATATATAGATTTATCATAATAAACATCAAGATCAATAGGATAGAGAAAAATAATTTTTCAAGGAAAAAATATTTTCCTCTTTTTAGTTGTTTCAATTCATATGATTTTATTTCACTTATACCAAATAAAAACATGTAAAATGTTTAAAACTAAAAGTGTAAGATTTATTACTACAAAGATTAATAAGGCACTTTCATTATGGTAAAAATCAATAATCCATTAATCACAAGATTCATATGCATAATTTTGAAATTTATTAAGCATGATCATTATGCATGACACTAAAACATGGTTTCAAAATGTTTAATATTTTCATTACATCATTATGCAATGGTTTCATTGAACATAATTGTGAATGATTCTTATAGATAACTAAAACTTCTTTAGTTTTAATTTATGTGATTGACTTTATATTAGCATGCTCAAGTTTTGTTCTTATGTCAAAAACATACATCATGTTTGAAAACCAAAGACAAGGTTTAAAAAAAATATCATCAAGCCTTCCATATAAAAACCATGCATCATCATTGAAAGTTAATATGGAAATCATCAAAATACACATTCTTGCTTCTCAAGCACATATATATGATTATTTAAATCTAACATTTTATTCTATTAACATAAAACATACAATTTTCAAGAAAAATAATTATTCAAAAGAAAAGAGAAAATGCATCATGGAAAACATCAAGTAATTTCAAAATAATTCAAGAGAGTTGAGTTACTTACCTTGTAGTCGAAGCCCGTCAAAGCCCAATTCTCCGTTTCACCTTTGGAAGTTCTTGATTCATCCTTGGTTGCCTTCCTCTTCTTTGGCCTCTCCCTCCGTTCAAGTTCATTGTTTATTTTAGATTTTTGTTTAATAAACTTATTAAGATTTAGTGTTCGAAGTTCAAGTTCATCATTGTCCTCATCACTTGAGTCATTGCTCAAGTGGTATTCATTTGTCCGGGGTTCCAAATCCTTCCTGTTCTTTGGAAGGTGGTTCAAGTGTTCATCGTGTTCATCATGTGCATTGCGCACCATTCCATATATCATCAACAAACCAATTAGTTCTTCAAGTAGAAAAATATTTAAATCTTTTATTTCTTGTATTGCGGTTATTTTAGAGTCCCACCTTTTTAGAAGGGATCTTAAGATCTTGCTTACAAGATCAAAATTAGAAAAAGATTTACCAAGAACTCTTAGATTATTGACGACATCCGTGAAACGGGTGTACATGTCGCCTATAGTCTCGCTTGGTTGCATTTGAAAAAGCTCAAAATCATGCAATAAAATGTTAACTTTTGAGTCTTTGACTCTACTAGTTCTCTCGTGCGTGATTTCAAGTGTTCGCCAAATATCGAAAGCCGTTTCGCACGTAGAAATCCGATTGAACTCATTTTTCTCCAAAGCGCAAAATAAGGCATTCATAGCCTTTGCATTTAAAGAAAAATATTTCTTCTCTAAATCCGACCATTCATTCATCGGTTTAGAGGGAAGTTGAAAACCATTTTCAATGATATTCCATAAATCAAAATTCATAAAAATCAAGAAAACTCTTATTCGAGTTTTCCAATAAGTGTAGTCTAATCCGTTAAACAACGATGGACGAACAACCGATAAGCCCTCTTGAAAGCCATGAAGAGCCATTTCTCTTAGGTGTAAATCCGAAATGAGAAATACCGGGCTCTGATACCAATTGTTAGGATCGGAGCGGCACTAAGAGGGGGGGGTGAATTAGTGCAGTAGTAAAGTGTGATAAACTTTTGACGATTTAAACACTTTCGGAAACTTCGTACGATAAAAGTCACGTTTTCGTTTGAAACCGTTTTGATTGCATTTTAACTTGAAGAGATAAGTAAGACGGAGACAAAGAAGTAGAGCATTAAAGTGCAAATGGTTTGCAGTAATGTAAATGACAATAAGTAAATGCAAACCAGAGATCATGCCGATTTTACAGTGGTTCGGTCAAATGACCTACATCCACTTGCAAGGACCCTCTTCGATGAGGCTCCCACCTTCCACTAGCAAATCTCTTGAAATGGAAGGGTCAATACCCCTCTTACATTACAAGCGGTTCACTCTCTTACAGATTTTCAGCAAGAAAGAAGGAGGTGAACACTAGCAAATTGAAAACAAGACTAGCAAAGACTTTTCTAAGACCTTTCTCTCAAACAATTGCTGCTCAAAAAGTTGTAATCTCAGCTGAGATTTGAGAGGTATTTATAGGCCTCAAGAGGATTCAAATTTGGGCTCTAAAATTTGAATTCTCTTTAGGTTCCCGATGCTGGCGGTGCCACCGCCTGTCACTATCAGACATTGACAGTGCTAGGCTGTGCCACCGCCTAGGCCAATTCAGCTCATTGTTTGGGCTCCAATACTTGGCCCAAACCAGTCCGAACTCGGGCCCAATTGGCCCCTACTTGGGTTATAGGATTAACACCTAATCCTAACCCTAATTAACGTGCTAACTACGAATTTAAAGACATTTTCTAAGCTGTTACAAAGTTCGTAAGTCAAGACTTCTTCCGGCGAGCTTCCGGCGAACTTCCGACGGTCTTCCGATAAACTCTCGGAAACCATTCTGCGGACTCCCGGCAAGCTCCTAGACTTCACGATTTGATCTTGGCGAGTTCCGATGAGATTCTTCGGCAAGCTCTGTGAACTTCCAACGAACCTTCCGGCGAGCTTCCGGAAAACCCTTCGGCAAGCTCCCTACTCATTCTTGGCTAGTTCCGGTAGCATTCCCGACGAACCTTCGGACTTCCGTCAAACTCTCGAACTCGCAATGAATCCTTCGTGCTTGACTCCGACAATTTGTTTTGCTTTATGTCTTCGTCGTTATCGTAGTTAATCCTGCACACACAAACCAAAACTCAACTCCGATCTAGACAATTATTATAACGCGAATTGACATTCTGTTGCCCAGCACGTTATTGGTTGGCGCTTCGTCCGATTCTTCGGTGCATCATCCTCTCTTGCGGCTTGTTGCCCAATCGGCGGTTGACCTCCGCAACCCTGATATCCTTGGCGTAATTTCACTCTCCTTGGCCCGATGCCCGACGTCCGAAGCATTCAGCCATCCAATATCCTGACGTGATCTCTTCTGGTGCAACGTCAATTCCTCCTACGTCAACTATCTAAACCTGATCGAGTAGACCTGCATCGCTCAAAATGCAGTTTAAATCATAAACACATATCAAGTGGTTTCATCATCAAAATACGAGATTCAACATAGACTTGAGACACCAAGGATGTCCTGTATGAGTGCTCAACTCTTTGATACCAGACTTATAGGTTTGGCTATCCCAAATCTAGTACAACTGGTCATTGGGAGTGGTAGTCGACCTTACGAGGGCTATTGAGTGTTGATAGAGGATCATCCGCTCTCGGCGTCATGAGAGGAATATCCCATGTGTTCTTGCTCAGACAAATCCCTGGCAAGGGTCATTCGGGTTGAGTGAGAAAGAGTTCTCTGGGAGAATCCGATTAGAGCGAGACTCGAGTAGAAACCGTATGGGTCTGACAGCACCATGCTCGATATACCGTCTCTGGGATATTAGATGGATAAGGGACTATAGGTACACGGTAACTGAGAATAGACAGGTCCAATGGATTTGATTCCCCTGTATCGTCTGGGGACTATGACGTAGTGGCCTAGTACGTCCATAGTCAATGAGTCGAGTGAATTATTATAGAGATAATAATTCACTGAGTTAGAAGGAGTTCTGATAGGTATGACTCACGGCCAGCTCGATATTGGGCCCAGAGGGTTACACATATATGGTAAGCATTGCGATGAGTAAAGGTTCAGATATGAGATATTCGACAAAGCCCTTGTCTTATTGGATATCCAATAAGCCCCTGAATTATTGGATCCCATGAACGAGATCCAATAAGAGCCCATGAGAGATTATTGGATAGAGATCCACTAATCTAAAAGGCTTGGGTTATTGGATGCAGATCCAATACTCACTAGGGGAGGATCTATTAGGGTTTCATAGGGGACCTCTATAAATAGAAGGGATTCAGAGCCTCATAAGCTAGAGCCTTTGCTTGCCTCTCCTATTCTCCTTCCCCTCTCCACCTCAGAGCAGGCTTGGAGTTTTGAGGAGCGTCGTCGCAGCCCTATTGTGTGGATCACTACTAGAGAGGAGGACGCTTGACCTCCTTCACCCTCTCCTAAGGATATGCAAGGAAACAGGGATATAAGATCTCCCTAGGTAACACAATCTATTCGATACGCAGTTTTTCAATTCCACGGATTTTGCACACCAATCTTCGCACGACGACAAACATCTCTTTGGGAATCAGGGATTTTGTTTTCTTGTTCTTCTACTACGTATGTGATGTCACCCCCAAATATTTTCTCAACAAGAGTCAAAGTCATTGGCGAGTTAAAGCAGCATGGCAGATCAAAAGTTCGACTACTCAACAATAGCAGTGGAGAGCAGTTGGGAGCCAAGAGGCGTATTGCAATTAGAACAGAAGATTGAAGACTTAGCAAAGATGAGGAGTTGCAGTGTCAGCAAAGGCTTCGACGAGGATGTAGAAGGAATAAGTGGGGGAGAATGTCACGGACCAAATTCTAAATAGGATGTTTGATGTAATGCTTATGTATGTTTGTATCCTTTAGTTTCATCATGCTTTGCACTGCATATATAGGGATAGTCGATGGCTTAACAGTTCCATTTTAGTTGGATTTGGTAGTCATTTTAGGCTTATAAATAAAATTTGTGTCATGTGGACACTTATGAGAGATATTTGGTCTGTGGTAGACTATTTTGACCCTTTGTTATGCAACCATTCGAAGCTTGTAAAATCTATTTATAATTTATAGTATTTTCAAAAATGTTTGCTTGTGGATCCCGAGTGAGACACTTTCTCTAACCTATTTTCTCTTTTGTAGGTCCTAAGAGACCATGGAAGGTTTCGGGGAAGCTGACCTTTGTGATCGGACACGCAAGGGTGTCGCATGACTTAGGCAAAGCCAGCTAAGTCCGTGATAGAACATTACTTTCGCTAGTACCAAATGTCAAATGATGCTATGGTGGAATTTACTATCATCCACCTTGAAGGAGATGCTATTCAAGGGTAAAATTGGCTGGAATACAATCATGGGGCTCCGATGTGGAATTAATTTAAAAACGCATTGCTGAATCATTTCAGACCAACGGCGTATGAAAATATCGATGGCCAACTCGTAAAGATTCAACAAACCTCTACGATTCAAGAGTACCAAACCATGTTTGAGAAGCTATCCTACCTTGCTTGTGATTGGACTGATTGTTAATTGTTAGGAACATTCATAGAAGGACTCAAGCTAGAGATAAAAGGGGAGGTTAAGGTGCGGCAACCCCGTACCGTGACAGTTACAATTTCTTTCGCCCGAATACAAGAAGAACGGCTCAACCAAGATGCTCAAAGGATGAGAACTTCTTCTAGGCCCATGGCATATAAACTTTCTTCTACTCCCAGCCGTCCTTTGTTGCCATAAAAATTGACAAGAAAATAACTATGTGACCGATCAGCAAAGGGTCTTTGTTGGCATTGCAACGAGCCATGGAACCGCGATCATCGCTACAAAAGGGGCCGCCTCCTACTAATTGAACCTCTTGAAGACTTGGAGGAGGAGGTCTAGGAGCATGAGCAAGAGGCCGCAAATGAAAAATAGTAGTTGGTCGATATTACGATGCATGCCCTTGCCGGTTATGCAAACCCGCAAACGATGAAAGTGGGAGGACTTCCGAAGCAACAACCTATCACCATTCTTATTGACAACGAGAGCACTAATAATTTTATAAACAGTTAGGTTACTATCCGGATGGCCTTACCTATCGAGAATTGCAGTAAGTTTGATATTAAGGTCGCCGACGGACGAATTTTGAAGTGTGATCATAGATGCCCGTAGGTGAAATTATTGCTGCAGGATCAAGAGATAATTATAGATTTCCTCCTCCTCCCTCTTGATGATTATGAGGTTGTACTCAACATCGAATGGCTGATGATATTAGGTAATGTTTTCTGAAATTTTATAAAACTAATTATGAAATTTTACGGTAAGGGGAAACAAGTGATACTGCGTGGGAAATGTGGGGGTGACGTAACAATGATTTGCACACAACGAATGGAGAAGGTTTTGCATAAAGCATGCAATAGCTTTTTGGGACAACTTGAGTAGCAAACTAAGGGATAGCTAATGGAGTTTGAAGATCCAAACCAACTTCCTTTACTTGCTGAATTTTCAGATATATTTGACGAACCACACAACCTACCTTCTACCCATTGGCATGATCATTGTATACTGATTCTTCCATGCAAACCTCTAGCAAATACTCAACGATATCAGTATCCACATCTCCAGAAGGATGAAATAGAAAGGATTGTAAAAGAGATGCTCGAAACAGGAGTTATTAGGCCAAGTTGTAGCCCCTACTCTTCACCGGTGCGCCTCGTATGAAAGAAGGATGGAACACGACGAATGTGCTTTGATTACTAAGCTCTCAACAGCATAACTATCAGAGGCAAATACCTTATTCTAGTAGTAGATGAATTGCTTGATGAATTGAAGGGAGCATTAGTCGTCACAAAGCTAGACCTTCGATTCGGGTATCATCAAATACGAGTGTATGTAGAAGACATACCGAAAACTGCCTTTTGAACACACAATGGCCACTACGACTTTTTGGTAATGCCCTTTAGTCTCACCAATGCTCCCTCCACCTTCCAAAGCCTTATGAATGATATTTTCCAGAATTATCTTCATAAGTTTGTGTTGGTTTTCTTCGACGATATCCTTATTTATAGCCCTTCTCTTGAAAGTCATTTATGTTGAATCTCGGATTTTGATGATGAAACCAATTGATAGTATTTATGTATCAATCTGCGTTTTGAGTGATGCAGGATGCTTCGATCAGAATGAGACAATTAAAGCAGGAAAAATCATGTTATGCCGGAGGAAAATATGTCAAAAGATTGGACGTTGGGCCAAAGGAATGATCGACGTATCAACAGAAGGCTTCGGGCCGGGGATTCGGGCATCAGGACAAGAAGAGCAAATATTGTGCCAAGGATATCAGAGTTGCAGAGTTAATTGGCCGATTGGGCAATAGGCCGCAAGAGAGGACGATGCGCCGAAGAATCGGACGAAGCGTTGAGGGACCAATGACATGCCGGACAACTTAATTAATGCTTAGTATTAATTATCTAGATCGAAGTATGTTTTTACATATGGAGGATTAACTATGATAGCAAGGCATGAGGCAAAATGAAGTCCCGGAGTCAAGGACGTGACTTCGTTGGGAGTTCGAGAGTTCATCGAAAGTCCGGATGTTTATCAGAAGTTATGGCGGAACCAGCCGAGAAGTCTCAGAGCTTGCTAAAGAAGCTCATTGGAACTCACCAAGAAGATCATCATGAAGTCCAGGAGCTTGTCGGGAGTCTGCTAGAACATTACCGAGAGATCGTCGGAAGTTCACCGGAAGATCGTCGAAAGCTCGCCGAAAGAATAGACATAGGGACTTACTTAGCTTAGCAAATGTCTTAGGATTTCGTAGTTAGTACATAATTGGGCTTAGATTTAGGCCAACTCAATTAGGGGATACTTAGACCCATGTAAGGACTGTGTTGGACCCAATAAGAGGCCCAAACAGTGCCTCAAGAAGTCTCACCATCATGGCACAATCTTCGAGACTATATCAGGCGGTGGTACCACTAGTCTGGGCGGTTGTACTGCCCCTGGTAGGGTGCTAGGTGGTGGTACCACCAGTCTGGGAGGTGGTACTGCCCAGCACTACCCCCAGGTGGTGGTAACGCTAGACCTGGGCAATGGTACCGCCCAGGACAATGTCAGCGTCAACTGACATTAGGTGGTGGTACTGCCCAATGCAAGCGGTAGTACCGCTCGTGCCCAGGGAACCCGGGATGAAAAAGTTTTAGGCTCTAAGTTTGAATCAACTTGAAGCCTATAAATACCCCTCTCATCCTTAGTTAAAGTACACAAGCATAGAGAGATTAAAAGAGAGAAAACAATGCTGCAATCATAAGTGTATTCCCTCCTCTGGCTTAAACTTAGATTTCTATTTAGAGATGAGAGTAAGTACTTGTAAGAGTTATCTCCTAAACCCAGTAAACGGAGAAGACGGGTGTAAAAGGTGATTGGCCTTCACCTATTGAAAGAAGACCTCTAGTGGACGATGGTGACCTCGTCAGAGGTGGAACCGAAAGTGGATGTAGGTCACGTTGACCGAACAACTCTAAAATTATTGTGTTCTCTGGTTTGCATTTACTTCCTGCCATTTATCTTTACAGCAAACCTCTTTAATATCTTATTGTCTTCAATACATTTATGTATGCTTTTAAGTTAAGTTCCTGAAATCGATTTTTCGTCGGAAACGGTTTTATCACAACGAAGTTTTTGAAGACGTAATTTTTATCCGCTACACTAATTCACCGCCCCCCCACCTCTTAGTGCAAAACCTGATCCTAACAATTGGTATCAGAGCCTCGTTATTTCTCATTTGGTTTAACACCCAAGAGAAATGGCTCATTTCGGCTTTCAAGAGGGATTTTCTCTTATTCGTCCTCTCTTTTTCAATGGGATGGATTTAAATTTATGAAATATTGTCGAGAACGGTTTTCGAATGTCTTCTCTTCCAATGAACTATTGGAATGATTTAGAGAAGAAGACGTTTTCTTTAAATGCTAGAGCTATGAATGCTCTATTTTGTGCCTTAGACAAAAATGAGTTTAATCGGGTTTCTCTATGCGAAGCGGCTTTCGACATTTGGCATATTCTTGAAACCACTCACGAAGGCACAAGTAGATTAAAATATTCAGAAATCAACTTTTTAATGCATGATTTTGAGCTTTTTCATATGAATCCAAGCGAAACCGTTGTTGACATGTACACCTGTTTTACGGATGTCGTCAATGGTTTAAAAGCACTTGGTAGAATTTTTTCAGATTTTGAACTTGTAAACAAGATTCTGTATTCTCTTTCTAAAGATTAGGATTAAAAAGTAACTACGATATAAGAGGCTAAAAACCTAGACAACCTACCACTTGAAGAACTAATTGATTCATTGATGACATATGAAATGGTGCACAATGCACATGATGAACATGATGAACAAAACTACCTTCCGAAAAATAGGAAGGATTTGGGACATAGAACAATTGAAGACCACTTGAGCATAATCTCAAGTGATAGTGAACTTGAATTACTCAAGAAATTTAAAAAGTTAATAAAACAAAAAATTAAAGACCAAAAAGAATGGAACTACTTGCTTCAAACGCAAGAAGAAGAATATAAATTGGAATGAATCGAGCTCCTCCGAAGATGAGGAGAAAATCAACAAAGGCGAGGTGGCAAACTACGCCTTAACGGTTTTCAACGATGAGGTAATCGAAACTCCCTTAATTTATTGCGAAATTACATGATGCTTTTCATGATGTATTTTCTTTTTTTATTTAGTTTAAAAAAAATATTTTTCTTAAAAATTGCATATTTAATAATGTTATGAAAATGTAAAAAATTAGGAATCATGTTTATCATGCTAGTAATTTTGAAAATAATCATGAAAATTGCATGTGTTATTTTAAATGAACAAAATGTTAGATTTAAATCTAATGATCCTATGTATATTTTTTCAAGAATAAATAATGTGTATCTTGATCCAAATTTGAGTGAAACCATGCTTGATGTCTTAATGAAAATATTAAGAAGTTTGATATCATGCTTAATGATGATGCATGGCTTTTGTATGAAAAACTAAGTATGAAAAGTTGATTCACCTAAAAAGAAAATTGCTTTATGAAATCAATTTCGATGATGCAATTATGCAATGAAAATATTGAATATTTTGAAATCATGTTTGATTTGAAGTAATGCATAATGATCATGTTTAATGATTTTTTCTTTCGAAATTATGCATGATGATTTTTGTGATTATCGAAATTTGTGATCTTTTGAAAATTCTTTTTCGGCGTTAATGAATGATGCATGGATTTGGCATAAAAGAAAAGAACATGCATGTATGAAATCAATCAATAAGTTGAAATACAAAGAGAGGAAAGTATTTTTCTTGAAAACTTTTCAAATCCCTACCTTATCGATTTTTCACTAAGAGATCAATAAAATTATTTATGTCATTTTGAATCTTTTGAAAGTAATGTTGAGATTTTGATGATTTGAATTTAAAATGAGTTTGATCAAAATCATGATCTTGATTTCTTGAAATAACATGAGATTTCCTTTGATGATTTAAAAGGAGATTTGTCGAAATGATTCATGGAATTTTGGATACATGACTTGGATACATGACTTGATCTGTCATTTGTTTATGAGATGGTTGAAATCTTTATACCTTTGAATTCTTCCCTTCTCCTTTCGATTTTTGAAATTATGCATGTTATATGTTGAAGATTTAAACTATGTTTTAATATCATGCATACCCAAGAAATGTTGATTTGCAAATTGAATGAATTGAAAATGAATGATGATTTCTCTCTTGAATATAACTTGTGAAATTTTTTAATCATCATCTTGATTTCTCGATATTCAATACATGAGATTTTTCTATGAATCAAGATTTTTTCATGCTATGATTCTTCTTGGTATTCACTAAAAATGATGTATTCAAATTAACCATGATATGCTACTTGACATCTTGAGAATTTATGACTTGAATTTTATTATATAAAATTCCTTGTATTCATGAAATGTTTATCTCATCACCAAAATTCTCTTGATATTTTGAATGTGATGAAATGAAATATGCATGAAAAATGAAATGTAAAGTTTTAAAATTATTCATGTTGTAAATTGAAACTAGAATGATGCACAAACATATTGAAAAAGGATTAACTCTTTACCTTTGTCACAATATGAAGATTGACATAAAGGATCTTCCCTTCTTTTTGCCAATAACAAAGGGGGAGAAAGAATTTCTATCATGCACATCATGGAAAGAGGCAAACTTGTTAGCTTGTACAAGTCAAAAAGATGCAAAACATACTAACTTGCACTTTGCAACGGAAGCAAAATTGCTAGCTCAAATATTGCAAAGGAAGCAAATATTTGCTAGCTTGCAACTTGCATATTTCAAGAAGCAAGAGTTGCTTTTTTGAACATCTCTAATTTGCTAGCTTGCATGATGTAGAACTTGCTATCTTGAACATTACAAAGAAGTGTTATATTACCTATCTCAAGAAGCAAAAATGTTAAACTTGCACATCTTTAATAATTGCTAGATTGCACAATGATAAAACTGGAGATCATATTTATTATGCAATGACTTGAACTTTTATGTTTAAACACTTAATAGTGGTACTTCTCATTTTTGTTGACGACAAAGGGGGAGAAGTATGTTGATGTTATGCATGATTTGATCGTGATATATTGCTTGGATTTTTGAATCCAAGAGTTTCTATCAATGTGACATATTGACAGGGGGAGGTTGTTTAAACTCTGGGAGTTAAGGTTAACTCCGTCGTCGATTGGTTATCATCATCAAAAAGGGAAAGATTGTTGAATCTCGGATTTTTATGATGAAACCAATTAAAAGTATTTATGTTTTAATCTACGTTTTGAGTGATGCGAGATGCTTCGATCAGGATGAGATAATTAAAGCAAGAAAAATCATGTTGTGCTAGAGGAAACCATGCCAGAAGATTGGATGTCGGGCCGGAGGAATGGTCGATGTATCGACAGAAGGCTTCGGGACATGGATTCGGGCATTGGACCAAGAAGAGCGGATATTGCACCAAGGATATCGGAGTTGTAGAGTCAACTGGACAATTGGGCAATAGGCCGCAAGAGAGGATAATGCGTCGAAGAAACGGACGAAGCGTCGAGGGATCAATGACATGCCGGACAACTTGATTAATGCTTAGTATTAATTGTCTAGATCGAAGTATGTTTTCAAATGTGCAGGATTAACTTTGATAGCAAGGCATGAAGTAAAATAAAGTCCCGGAGTCAAGGACACAACTTCGTTGGGAGTTCGAGAGTTCGTCGGAAGTCTGGATATTCGTCGGAAGTTCTGGCGGAACTAGTTGAGAAGTCTTGGAGCTTGCTCGAGAAGCTCATCAGAACACGCCAAGAAGATCGTCGTGAAGTCCATGAGCTTGCCAGGAGACCGCTAGAATATTGCTGAGAGATCGTTGAAAGTTCGCTGGAAGATCGCTGGAAGCTCGTCGGAAGAATAGACATAAGGAAGTGTTTAGCTTAGCAAATGTCTTAGGATTTCATAGTTAGCACGTAATTGGGCTTAGATTTGGGCCAACCTAATTAGGGGCCAGCTAGGCCTATGTAAGGACTATGTTGGGCCTAATAAGAGGCCCAAACAGTGCCACAAGAAGTCTCACCGTCGTAGCATAGTCTTCAAGACTGTGTCAGGCGGTGGTACCACTAGTCTGGGCCGTTGTACTGCCCCTAGCAAGGTGCTAGGTGGTGGTACTACCAGTCTGGGCAGTGGTACCGCCCAGCATTAGGTGGGAGGGGGGTGAATTAGTGCAGCGGATTAAAACTCGTAGGTTTGAAATTGATTTCATAAATGTGTAGAGATTTTGATTCGACGAATGATGACTTAGCTAAAATAGCTCGAGTAAAGGTAGTCAAGAGTACGGAGATGAAAACCGAATGATTTGCAGCTAAGTAAAGAAATGGTTCAGAAAATTAAACACTCACACATTCAAGGAACACCACGATGTATAGTGATTCAGTCAAATGACCTACATCCACTTTCAAAGCCTTCTTCGATGAGGCTCCCAACTTCCACTAGCAAATCACTTTGAAGGGGAAGGACCAAATACACCTCTTACAACCTTCTTACAAGTGGTTCACACTCTTACATATTTTTCAAAGAGAAAGTGGGAGGTGAATAGTTAAGCTATTGAAAACAAGACTTTGCTAGAGCGTTTTCTCACTTTCTAACTTGTCAAAAAGGTGTGTTCTCTGTTGAGAATTAAGGGGTATTTATAGACCCCAAGAGGATTTTGTTAGGATCGGAGCGGCACTAAGAGGGGGGGGTGAATTAGTGCAGCGGATAAAAACTTCGATTTTAATCAAAATCTTTCGTACGTTAAGAACGAAACTTGAGAAATTTAACTTGAAGGCGTATTCTTGAAGTTGCGCAACAAGAGTAATAAGGAACTAAAGCAGTAAGAAGATTTGCAGTAATGTAAATGACAATAATAAAGAGCAAACCAGAGATTACGCCGATTTTTAGAGTGGTTCGGTCAAATGACCTACTCCACTTGCGAGGCCCCTCTTCGATGAGGCTCCCACCTTCCACTAGCAAGTCTCTTGAAATGGAAAGGTAAACACCCCTCTTACAACCTTTTACAAGCAGCTCAACCTCTTACAAATTTTCAATAAGAAAGAAGGAGGAGAACTCTCTAGCAAATTGAAAACAAGACTTGCTAAGACTTTCTAAGACTTTTCTCTCAATCAAAATGCTTCTCAAAAGTTGTAACCTCAGTTGAGATTTGAGGGGTATTTATAGGCCTCAAGAGGATTCAAATTTTGGGTTTCAAAATTTGAATTCTTTTAGGGTTCCCGGTGCTGGAGGTTCCACCGCCCAGCCAGGCGGTGCCACCGCCCAGCACTCGGGTACTGGACGGTGCAACCGCCCAGCCAAGGAGGTGTCACCGCCCAGCACTCGGGTGCTGGGCGGTTCCACCGCCTACAGTGTTTTCAGCCCAACTACAGTGTTTTCAGCCACTAGTTGGGCTTCAATCTTGGCTCTCTAGTTCGCTGGTTTAGCTTAATTTTTAGCCTAAACCAACTCTGACTTTGGGCCCAGTTGGCCCCTAACCAGGATATAGGATTATCTCTTAATCCTAATCCTAATTACAAGTGGACTACATAACTAAAACACATCCTAAGCAAATTTTCAACCGCGAACGTCGAGTCTTGTTCCGGCGAGCTTTCCGACGAACTTCTTCCGACGGACTCCCTGCAAGCTCCCAATCTTTGTGATGACTTTTAACGAGTAGCCGAGCCTTCTCGGTGATCTCCGTGAGCCTCCGACGATTTCTTCGGCGAACTTCCGACACGTTCCCGATTTCTTCTCGGATGGTTCCGGCAGCATCTCCGATGATTCTTCGGTCTCTTAAACGTCCATCGAGCTCGACTCCGGTATCCTTGCTTTATGTTTTCTGGTTATCGTAGTTAATCCTGCACACTTAACTCAATAATATGGATTAGATCAATTAACCCACCAATTGATTATATCATCAAAATCCGAGATTCAACAATCTCCCCCTTTTTGATGATGACAATCAATTGATGACGGAGTTAAACATAACTCCCCCTATCTATATGCCATATTATGAGAAGATAAAAAAACACTTGAATTCCATCCCATTGGATTCAAGCATAACCCGATAAGTTCTAATCGTAGAACTCTATCGTTATCCTCATTAAACAATAGTAAGTACGAAACTTTGATGAAAATCTTTTTCAAGTCGAAAGATAAGAGACAAATTTTACTATGACAAGAGATAAAGATTTTCAACTTGAATTGCATGATTATACATTTTAGACATGCATTCAATATGATCAATCAATCTTACGATATTTTCAAGGATTTTGCAAGGCATATAAGATAATCATCGATCGATCACTTTTCTCAAGGATTTTGCAATTCATATTTTGTCATGCTATTAAGAATGATATAAGTCATCACTTTTCTCCCCCTTTGTCATCAACAAAAAGGAAAATGAGACTTGAAGCACATATTTTGTCATACAACGATTTTATCATTGAAAATTAAGTATGCAAAAATATTTACGCAGAGTTCATTTTAGAGGAAAATTCAGCATGCATTCATATTATCTAATCTCTTCTTTCTATGAATAATAGAAATTGTAGATGTATAAGAGAGAGATTGGGATAAAAAATTCAAGTAGTAATTTCACGAAGTCAAGATCATAATTCGAATACAAACTCATTCAAATCGTCAAATTCATGAAAATCTCAACATTATTTTTAATCATCACATAAGGCATTTAAAGAATTTTTGAAACATAGGAGAATGATGAATTTAAGCATACAATGTTTCAATCAAATTCAAGTCATGAATGCCAATACTTTCATATTTGTAAGTATCAATTCATGAATGCCAAGAGATATTATTTGTGATTCCAATTTTGCAAGATCAAGATTATGATTTAGATAAAACTTATTTAAATCAAATCGCTAACTTGAAATTCATAATCAAGTCATCAAAGTCGATTTCGAGATTTCACAACATGTCATATGGAATTTGAAGGAGAATGAGAGATGGAAAGAAGATGAAAAACTTTACGAAAAATCCAATCAAACAAGTTTATTGTTTATGGACAATTTAACATACCTAATTCCCTTCTAATGAATTCAAATTGGTCTTCATTCAAGGCTTTTGTGAATATATCTGCTAATTGATGCTTTGTGTCAATGAATTCTAGAACAACATTATTGTTAAGGACATGATCGCGTATGAAATGATGCCTAACGTCGATGTGCTTAGTTCTAGAATGCTGAATTGGATTTTTAGTAAGGCATATGGCACTAGTATTATCGCATTTTATGGGAATATTTTCAAGGTGAATTCCATAGTCTTCTAATGTATTTTTCATCCAAATTACTTGTGCACAACATGCACTTGCAGCAATGTATTCGGCTTCCGCCGTAGATAGTGCAACTGAATTTTGTTTCTTGGAAGTCCAAGAAACAAGTGCATGTCCTAAAAATTGGCATGTTCCGGATATACTTTTTCTATCTATCCTGCATCCGCCAAAATCGGCATCTGCATAAGCTATTAGATCAAATTTTTCAGATTTTGGATACCACAATCCTAAATTTGGAGTTCCTTTAAGATACCTAAATATTCTTTTAACACTCTTAAGATGAGATAATTTAGGATTAGATTGAAACCTAGCGCAAAGTCCTACACTAAACATAATATCCGGTCTAGTCGCAGTGAGGTAGAGTAGACTACCTATCATTCCCCTATATGTTTTTTGATCGAAACTTTCACCATTTTCATCCATATCTAACTTAGTCGTAGTACTCATAGGGGTGTTTATTGCTTTTGAATTATCCATGTTAAATCGTTTTAACAATTCTAATGTATATTTGGATTGGTTAAGAAATATACCATCACTAAGTTGTTTGATTTGTAATCCCAAAAAGAAAGTTAATTCACCCATTAAACTCATTTCAAATTCAAGACTCATACATTTGGCAAATGATTCACATAGGGATTCATCCGAAGAGCCAAACACAATATCGTCAACATAAATTTGCACAATAAGAAAATTATTTTCAAAATGTTTAATAAACAATGTAGTATCAACCTTGCCTTTGGTAAAATTATTTAAAATAAGAAAGGAACTAAGCCTTTCATACCAAGCTCTAGGAGCTTGTTTTAAGCCATAGAGAGCTTTAGTCAATTTGAATACATGATTAGGAAGAAGAGAATTTTCAAATCCGGGAGGTTGTTCGACAAATACTTCTTCGGAAATAAAACCATTCAAGAAAGCACTTTTAACATCCATTTGAAATAGTTTAAAATTATTACTACTAGCATAGGCAAGGAGCATCCTTATGGCTTCTAATCGAGCCACGGGAGCGAAGGTTTCTTCGTAATCGATACCTTCTTCTTGGTTGAAACCTTTGGCCACTAATCTAGCCTTGTTTCTAACCACGATACTGTTGAATCTCGTATTTTGATGATGAAACTACTTGATATATGTTTATGATTTAATCTGCGTTTTGAGTGACGCTGGATGCTTCGATCAGGATGAGACAATTAAAGCAGGAACATCATGTTGTGCCGGAGGAACATGTCAGAAGATTGGACGTCGGGCCGGTGGATCGGTCGACGTATCGACAGAAGGCTTCGGGTCGTGGACTCGGGCATCGGGCCAAGAAGAGCGGGTATTGTGCCAAGGATATCAGAGTTGCGGAGTCAACTGGCCGATTGGGCAATAGGCCACAGGAAAAGACGATGCGCCGAAGAATCGGACGAAGCGTCGAGGGACCAATGACATGCCGGACAACTTGGTTAATTGCTTAGAACTAATTGTCTCGATCGAAGTTTTTGTTTTGTTGTGCAGGATTAACTACGATGAAAGTTAGACAAGCAGCAGGTGTTGCGCCGGAGTCAAGATCATGATCACGTTGGGAGTTCTAGAGTTCGACGGAAGTTCGGACGGTCGTCGGAGGTTCAGCGAGAACAGATCCGAGAAGTCCAGAAGCTTGCCAAGCGAAGCTCGTCGGAACTCTCCAAGTGGATCATCGCAAAGTCCAGGAGTTTGCCGGAAGTCCGCAGAAGCATCACCGAGGGTTCATCGGATGATCGACGGAAGTTCGCCGGAAACTCGCCGGAAGAAGCGATTGACGTACCGAAGCAGAGCTGCAGAATTTGTCT
This sequence comes from Musa acuminata AAA Group, assembly GCF_036884655.1. Lineage (NCBI taxonomy): Eukaryota > Viridiplantae > Streptophyta > Magnoliopsida > Zingiberales > Musaceae > Musa > Musa acuminata. Next base: position 13,767,793 of record NC_088353.1, on the reverse strand, counting down.
TAGATTTAATCGTAGTTAGCACGGTGATTAAGTTAGAAATGGGAGGTGATCCCATTAGCTTAATCCTGGGGCAATTGGGCCCCTGAAGAACTCAAGTTGGGTCGAATGGTTCAACCCATTCGAACCCAAGTAGCTGTGGGAGGTGCAACCGCCCAGGCAGGGAGGTGCAACCGCCCAAGCTAAGTCTCCCAGCGAGACTGGGCGGTGCAACCGCTCCAGCCAGGAGGTGCAACCGCCCACGGCTCAGTCTCCAAGTGAGACTGGGCGGTGCAACCTCCTCTGTCAAGAGGTAGCACCGCCAGAGCTCAAGTTCCGAGCTCTGCCGAGAGGTGCAACCACCGAGCTCGGTCTTCGAGCTCTGGCAGAGTGATGCAACCTCCTTGGACAGGTGATGCATCGCCTGAGCTCGGTCTTCGAGCTCTGGCAGGAAGGTGCAACCACCCCTGACAGAGAGGTGCATCCGCCTGAGCTCAGTCTTCGAGCTCTGCCAGGCGGTGCAACCTCTCCAGTCAAGAGGTGCAACCGCCTGATCCCGGAATTCCGGGATTTGATGGTTTTGAGCTCGAATTTTGAACTGGGTTGGGGCCTATAAATACCCCACCCATTCAGCACTGAAAAGATACAGACCTACACCGAAATCTTGATCTTTTCTGTGATTCTAAGAGCTCAAAAGTGTTGTAAAGCCTTTAAGTCTCCTCCTTTTGTTCTTCAAGTTTTCAGTTGTAAAGTGAGGAGAGAAAGGTCTGTAAAGGTTGTCTCCTGAGCCTGTCAAAAGGAGAGAAATTGTAAAAGGGCAGTTTGGCCTTCGCCTATTGAAGGAAGGCCCCTAGTTGACGTCGGCAACCTCGTCGGTGGAGGAAGCCAAAAGTGGAGTAGGTCAAGGCTGACCGAACCACTCTAAATCTCTGGTTTGCGTTTATTTTCGAGCACTTTATCATTACTGCAAACCTCCTTCATTACTACTGCTCTCTGCGCTTTCACGAACAAGTTCTAAGTGCTGTTCTTCCGAATCTGCATTCAGACGTAAATTCGTATTTTCGTACATTACAGTTTACGTTTACGTTTGATTCTGCAGAACTGTCTTCCGTGCTTTTACGAACGAGCTTCTTTGCAGTTTACACTTACATTTTGATCCTATTGATAACTGCAAACTGTCCTCTACAATTTTACGAACGAGTTTTAACATTTAGATATAAAACTGCATTCAGACGTAAATCGGCTTTCCTCGCTCAATCATCAGATCTCAGTTCACGTTTACGTCTTGATTTCAACTGCATACTGCCTTCTGCGAGTATACAAACGAGTTTCAAAGTTTAGACGTAAATCTGCGTCTAGACGTAAAACTGCGTTTAGACGTAAATCTGCGTTTAGACGTAAATCTGAGTTTAAGACGTAAATCTGAGTTTAGACGTTAATCTGAGTTTAGACGTAAATCTGCGTTTAAACGTAAAACTGCGTTTAGACGTAAATCTGCGTTTAGACGTAAATCTACGTTTAGACGTAAAAATGCGTTTAGACGTAAATCTGAGTTTAGACGTAAACTGCGCTTAGACGCAAAACTGCGCTTAGACGCAATCTGCGCTTAGACGCAAACTGCACTTAGATACAAACTGAGAATTTGCTTTTGCATCATAATAGTTTTTGAACGAACGTAGCTTTTGGTTTATAATCGCTGTAAGATTTCCGCTGCACTAATTCACCCCCCCCCCCCTCTTAGTGCTCTCGATCCTAACAATTGGTATCAGAGCAAGGTTAACTCTCTAAAGGATTAAAACCCAAGAGAGATGGCATACGCCGGAAACCAAGAGGGGCATTTGATTACACGTCCACCCATGTTCAGTGGAACGGACTACACTTACTGGAAGACCCGAATGAGGATCTTTCTTATTTCTATGGATTTTGAACTGTGGAACCTTGTTGAAAACGGATTTTCAAAGTCTTCTCTTCCAATGATCGATTGGAATGAGTTGGAAAAGAAGGCTTTCGCTCTTAATGCAAAGGCTATGAATGCCTTATTTTGCGCACTTGATAAAAACGAGTTTAATCGTGTTTCAACTTGCGAAACTGCTTTTGATATTTGGCACACACTTGAAGTGACCCACGAGGGCACAAGTAGAGTGAAAGAGTCAAAAATCAATCTGTTGCTGCATTCTTTTGAACTTTTCCGAATGAAACCGAGTGAAACCATTGGCGACATGTTTACCCGTTTCACGGATGTCGTCAACGGTCTAAAAGGACTCGGAAAAAGTTTTTCGAATTTTGAACTCGTAAATAAAATACTAAGATCCCTTCCTAAAAGTTGGGATCCTAAAGTCACTGCCATTCAAGAGGCAAAGGATCTGCGCAACTTCCCTCTTGAAGAACTAATCGGGTCATTAATGACCTACGAAATGACTTGCAAAGCTCATGAAGAGCAAGAAGACATCCTTCCAAAGAACAGGAAGGATATGGCACTTAAAACTTCTGAATGCCACTTGAGAGAAAACTCAAGTGATGAGGACTGTGATGATGACTTGGCACTTTTGACAAGAAAGTTTAAGAAATTCTTCAAAAGAAACAAGTTTAAAAACGATGTGAAAAATAAACTTGAACCCAAGAAGGACCAAGTGATCTGCTACGAATGTAAAAAGCCGGGACACTACAAGAATGATTGTCCCCAAGTCAAGAAAAGAACAACAAAGAAGAAGGCGCTCCAAGCAACATGGGATGATTCGAGCGCATCTGAGGAAGAGGAGTCCAACACCGAGCAAGTTGCTCATTACGCCTTAATGGCCATCGAAGACGAGGTAACAAATTAAATAGATGCTGATTTATCTTTCGATGAATTATTAAATGCCTTCAATGACTTATTTGACGAATGCAAGAGTATAAGTAGAAAATATAAATTGCTGAAAAAGATGCATGATAATCTTACTTGTGAGTTTGATAAGTTAAAAGTCGAACATCATGATAGTATAAATTCATGTATCAAATGTCATGACTTAGAAACTATGCAAAAAGAAAATCTGCTACTCAAGGACACCTTGAAGAAATTTGAGGTTGGTAGCAAGTCATTAAACATGATCCTTACAAACAAGGGTCATGCTCCCAAAAGAAGCGCGATTGGATTTGTGAGGAGTCCTCACCGAAATCCAACTACCTTTGTAAAAGGCCCAATCTTACATGTTCAACACCAAACCAAGTGCAACTTTTGTTGCAAATCTGGACACAAGACACATTGTTGTCCATTCAAGAAAATAAGTCCAAACAAATTAATTTGGGTTCCTAAAGGAACCATGATAAACTCTATGCAACATGATAGAAAATGTAGATCTATTTATGAGGCACCCAAAAGCAAATGGGTTCCTAAAGATCATCCCTTCCTATAAAAACATTAAAAGTCTAGGCCGGAGCAAGAAATAATATTCTGCTCCTTGACTCTCAATGGTCATAAACCAAGAATCAAAAAGGAACTCGCAACGCTTAAGTAACAAGTGGAAGTTGTGAAATCACAAATACGATACAACCTTATTAGAAACGTATGATATCCAAATATGTCATGATCTTAAAAGGGATACCAAACAAACATACGTATGCACGTTAAAAGATCTATCTTGATCGTACAAGAGCTTCTTCCTTAAATAAAAACTCATACGAAATCATCTAACAAACATTAATTGCTCTGAAACTCTCCTCAAGGCAAAGGCTCCCTAATCAAATCATATTATGTGCTCACTGGCTACAGGCGGTGGCACCTCTCCAGCTGGCGGTGACACCTCCAGCTATCACGGGTTGCCAGAGGTTGCACCGCTCCAGCCAGAGGTGCAACCGCCAGCAGCTCTGCCCTTTAAACCCATACTAGGGCCGGCTAAGGAACCGACCCCAACTCACCCCCATTTCCTCCTCTACTCTTCCAAGTCTCCTCCATTCCCATTTCACTCCTCTAAGCCTTCCAAATACCTCCCATTTCGAAGCAAAACATCAAGAATCCTTCCTTCTCTTGAAGATTTCACAAAGGTACTCTCTAAGAAGCTTTTAAATTCTGTTTTGTTCTTCATTTACTTTAGCTTATCATCATCCCTCTAAACAGCAGTAGTTATGGGATCTAAAGATCCTCAAGGGACAAGGGAAAGAGGAGATTAGTAGAAGAGTTTGATTTCACTCTTTTCGATTCAAAATACCATGCTGAAAAATTTCCCTCTTTCGAACTTAGATGTATTACTAAGGGAAAATACGTAGATCTAAATGAACTAAGAAACTTAGAGACCATCCAATGGTTTGCGAACCTAGATCTACTTCCAATCTTGCAGATTAATGAACCCATCTATCCTAGGCTTGTTAGATTATTTTACAATAACATACAAATAGATGATGAAGGAAGAATGTCCACCTATCTTTTGGGACAACACATCTCAATCACTGATAAATTCATTTGTGATATGATAGGCATTCCCATAAAAAGCATAGGACTCTACTTTAGAGGATCATGGGATGATGAAAGTATTGGAACATCCTATGTTGAAGCCTTAGGAACAATCTTTGCCAATCCTAACATAGCATTGGTTCCTAAAAGTTGTGAACATCTATTGCCTTTGAACACTAAGATACTTCATTATATCATGACTAGTATAATTCTTCCTAAACAATACCATCATGATGAAATAAGTCAACTAGAATTAGGAACTATGTACTCTATCTTGAAGGGACATGACATCTGTCTTGGCTATCTTATTCAACAAAATATGTTAGAATTATCTAAGAAAGATATGATGCTCCCATATGGTGGTATAATCACTAGAATAATAAAAGCTTACGACATTCTAATATCACCAGAAGAAGAAGTAATGAAAGTAGATCGATACAGCATAATAAACAAAAATCTACTTCACCGACTAAGATGCTACTATAGAAACGGTAACTGGGTTAGACTCCCTAGAAGGACAGATTCCCCTCAGCCTGAACCTGAACCTGAACCAGAGCCGGAAACCCCAGTCTTTAGGAGTACCCAATCTCCTCCGATCCTTCCCCTTGAGGAAACACATCCAGCTGAGCAAACTCATACATCCATCGAAGAAATTGGGATTCGTATGGATCGATTCGAACAGAGACAAGAACGGATTGAACAAAGACAAGATCAAATCCTATCTGAGCTGCAGCAAATTCATAGTCAATTTGACTCTTTGTTTAGGCACTTTAATTTTCCACCGCATCAATGAACTTATTGAACACCTGTTGTTGTTGTAAACTTCTTATGATACTCACTTCTGATGAACTGGCTGTAAACATCTATTGTGGTAAAAGTTACTGTTTGTGATACTCACTTCTTATCATTACTGTTTGTAATGTGTCCAAATTAAGAATGTTGTGCTTTGAAACTAAAAGTTCTGAAAATCTTGTGTTTTAATTTCATTCGAAGAAAACTAGGAATGTTGATATGTCCGAACAGATAAATTTGTTAAAAAAAATTTTTCGGACTAAGTTGTATGATCAAATCACTTGATTTCCATGATTATATGTGAAAATCTGCAACAAAATCTTGTCCGAATGCATCTTATTTATGAAACAGATTTTCTCGTACACCTTCATGTAAATTGAGTTTCTGAAATAGATTTGATGAAGTGATTCATGTGTATGTATTCCATCTTGCAAAATCTTTACAATGGATTATAACACAAAGGGGAAGAAGTATTTAAAGCAATCTATGTAAAATTCCTCTATAAGCTTGCTATTATTATTTTCTGGTATCATAGTTACTATGCTTTTTGTTGATGACAAAGGGGGAGATATATATATGAATTGATAAACACTGCCATGATGAGAAATATATGAATTGATATTTGATATGATTGCCAAACTTGTATTATACCATGTGATGAAATGCTATAATTGATAAACACTTGAAATGTTTGCATTATGATATCAAAAGCTTACATCGCAATTTTTCATGTTGGTATTTGATATTAGCAAACTTGCATGATGATAAAACTTGACATTATGATTTTCATGCAATGAGTTGAACCAATATCACACACACTTGATTGTAGTACTTCTCCTTTTTGTTGATGACAAAGGGGGAGAAGTATGTTGATGACATGACATGTGATGCATAAGTTTATGCATAAGTTCATGTTGTCGTGTTGCAAGTATTCATGATGAATATTGCAATGACTTGAATTCAGTTTGAATTCAAGGTTCTATCAATATGGCATATTGATAGGGGGAGTTTGTTTAAACTCCGGGAGTTAAGCTTAACTCCGTCATCAAGTGGTTGTCATCATCAAAAAGGGGGAGATTGTTGAATCTCGTATTTTGATGATGAAACTACTTGATATATGTTTATGATTTAATCTGCGTTTTGAGTGACGCAGGATGCTTCGATCAGGATGAGACAATTAAAGCAGGAACATCATGTTGTGCCGGAGGAACATGTCAGAAGATTGGACGTCGGGCCGGTGGATCGGTCGACGTATCGACAGAAGGCTTCGGGTCGTGGACTCGGGCATCGGGCCAAGAAGAGCGGGTATTGTGCCAAGGATATCGGAGTTGCGGAGTCAACTGGCCGATTGGGCAATAGGCCACAGGAAAAGACGATGCGCCGAAGAATCGGACGAAGCGTCGAGGGACCAATGACATGCCGGACAACTTGGTTAATTGCTTAGAACTAATTGTCTCGATCGAAGTTTTTGTTTTGTTGTGCAGGATTAACTACGATGAAAGTTAGACAAGCAGCAGGTGTTGCGCCGGAGTCAAGATCATGATCACGTTGGGAGTTCTAGAGTTCGACGGAAGTTCGGACGGTCGTCGGAGGTTCAGCGAGAACAGATCCGAGAAGTCCAGAAGCTTGCCAAGCGAAGCTCGTCGGAACTCGCCAAGTGGATCGTCGCAAAGTCCAGGAGTTTGCCGGAAGTCCGCAGAAGCATCACCGAGGGTTCATCGGATGATCGACGGAAGTTCGCCGGAAACTCGCCGGAAGAAGCGATTGACGTACCGAAGCAGAGCTGCAGAATTTGTCTTAGATTTAATCGTAGTTAGCACGGTGATTAAGTTAGAAATGGGAGGTGATCCCATTAGCTTAATCCTGGGGCAATTGGGCCCCTGAAGAACTCAAGTTGGGTCGAATGGTTCAACCCATTCGAACCCAAGTAGCTGTGGGAGGTGCAACCGCCCAGGCAGGGAGGTGCAACCGCCCAGGCTAAGTCTCCCAGCGAGACTGGGCGGTGCAACCGCTCCAGCCAGGAGGTGCAACCACCCACGGCTCAGTCTCCAAGTGAGACTGGGCGGTGCAACCTCCTCTGTCAAGAGGTAGCACCGCCAGAGCTCAAGTTCCGAGCTCTGCCGAGAGGTGCAACCACCGAGCTCGGTCTTCGAGCTCTGGCAGAGTGATGCAACCTCCTTGGACAGGTGATGCATCGCCTGAGCTCGGTCTTCGAGCTCTGGCAGGAAGGTGCAACCACCCTTGACAGAGAGGTGCATCCGCCTGAGCTCAGTCTTCGAGCTCTGCCAGGCGGTGCAACCTCTCCAGTCAAGAGGTGCAACCGCCTGATCCCGGAATTCCGGGATTTGATGGTTTTGAGCTCGAATTTTGAACTGGGTTGGGGCCTATAAATACCCCACCCATTCAGCACTGAAAAGATACAGACCTACACCGAAATCTTGATCTTTTCTGTGATTCTAAGAGCTCAAAAGTGTTGTAAAGCCTTTAAGTCTCCTCCTTTTGTTCTTCAAGTTTTCAGTTGTAAAGTGAGGAGAGAAAGGTCTGTAAAGGTTGTCTCCTGAGCCTGTCAAAAGGAGAGAAATTGTAAAAGGGCAGTTTGGCCTTCGCCTATTGAAGGAAGGCCCCTAGTTGACGTCGGCAACCTCGTCGGTGGAGGAAGCCAAAAGTGGAGTAGGTCAAGGCTGACCGAACCACTCTAAATCTCTGGTTTGCGTTTATTTTCGAGCACTTTATCATTACTGCAAACCTCCTTCATTACTACTGCTCTCTGCGCTTTCACGAACAAGTTCTAAGTGCTGTTCTTCCGAATCTGCATTCAGACGTAAATTCGTATTTTCGTACATTACAGTTTACGTTTACGTTTGATTCTGCAGAACTGTCTTCCGTGCTTTTACGAACGAGCTTCTTTGCAGTTTACACTTACATTTTGATCCTATTGATAACTGCAAACTGTCCTCTACAATTTTACGAACGAGTTTTAACATTTAGACGTAAAACTGCATTCAGACGTAAATCGGCTTTCCTTGCTCAATCATCAGATCTCAGTTCACGTTTACGTCTTGATTTCAACTGCATACTGCCTTCTGCGAGTATACAAACGAGTTTCAAAGTTTAGACGTAAATCTGCGTCTAGACGTAAAACTGCGTTTAGACGTAAATCTGCGTTTAGACGTAAATCTGAGTTTAAGACGTAAATCTGAGTTTAGACGTTAATCTGAGTTTAGACGTAAATCTGCGTTTAAACGTAAAACTGTGTTTAGACGTAAATCTGCGTTTAGACGTAAATCTGCGTTTAGACGTAAAACTGCGTTTAGACGTAAATCTGAGTTTAGACGTAAACTGCGCTTAGACGCAAAACTGCGCTTAGACGTAATCTGCGCTTAGATACAAACTGAGAATTTGCTTTTGCATCATAATAGTTTTTGAACGAACGCAGCTTTTGGTTTATAATCGCTGTAAGATTTCCGCTGCACTAATTCACCCCCCCCCCCTCTTAGTGCTCTCGATCCTAACAGATACCATTTTCGTCTTGCTTGTTTCTAAAGACCCACTTAGTACCTATGACTAAGTGGTCACTTGGTCTAGGAACAAGCTTCCATACCTCATTCCTCTCAAATTGGTTCAATTCTTCTTGCTTTGCAATGATCCAAAAATCATCTTTTAAGGCTTCGTCAATGCATTTAGGTTCAATTTGAGAAAGGAAAGCGGCGTTAGCACAGAAATTTTTGAAAGAAGAACGAGTTTGAACCCCTTTTGATGTATCTCCTATAATTTGCTCTTTTGGATGAGCATCTACATACTTCCATTCTTTTGGTAAAGAAATTTCGGAAGAAGATGCATTCAAATGGCTATTTTGAGGAGAGGGTTCATTTAAATTCAAATTATCAAAACCAAGATCATCATCAAAATCATTTTTCTTTAAATCGGAAATTTCATTAAAAACTACTTGAATAGACTCTTCAATTACTAAAGTTCTTTTATTAAAAACCCGAAAAGCTTTAGAAACGGAAGAGTAACCAAGAAAGATGCCTTCATCGGATTTAGCATCAAATTTTCCTAAAGCATCCCTTTCATTTAAAATAAAGCATTTACAACCAAAAACTTTAAAATAGGAGATGTTTGGTTTTTTGTTATTCCATAATTCATAGGGAGTTTTGGATAAGGATGGTCTTATTAGGACTCTATTCATGATGTAGCAAGCCGTATTTACGGCTTCGGCCCAAAAGTACTTAGGTAAACTATGTTCATTCAACATAGTTCTTGCCATTTCTTGTAGGTTTCTATTTTTCCTTTCAACTACTCCATTTTGTTGAGGATTTCTTGGAGTTGAGAAGTTGTGATTGTACCCATTACTTTCGCAAAATTTTTGAAAGTCACGGTTTTGGAATTCACCACCGTGATCACTCCGAATTGATGAAATCATGAAGCCTTTTTCATTTTGAGTGAGTTTACAAAATTTAGAGAAACAGTTGAAGCAATCACTTTTGTGAGCTAAGAAATAGGTCCAAGTGTATCTAGAGTAGTCATCCACAATCACAAAAGCATATTTGCTTCCACCTAGACTTGTTGTATCAATTGGTCCAAATAGGTCCAAATGGATCAATTGTAATGGTCTAGTAGTGCTAATTTGATTTTTTGGTTTGAAGCTTGTTTTTATTTGTTTGCCTAGTTGACATGCATCGCATACTTTGTCCTTAATAAACTTTATATTTGGAATTCCTCGTACTAATTCTTGAGATGAGATCTTAGATATTGTTTTCATGCTTGCATGGCCTAATCTCCTATGCCAAAGCCAAGCATCATCATTTATGACGGAGAAGCACATTTCATTACTTAGTTCATCAAGATTGATGGTATAGACATTATTTTGTTTTAAAGCAATCATAGTCATGTTATGATTTGGTTTTTCAATAATGCACATATTTGATTCAAATCTAACGATGTAACCTTTATCGCATAGTTGACTAATACTCAAGAGATTATGTTTCAATCCATCAACTAGTAAGACATCATCAATGGAAAAATTAAATTTGTTACCAATAGTTCCCTTGCCAATGATTTTGCCCTTGTTGTTGTCTCCGAAGGTAACGTACCCTTCTTCTTTGCTAGTGAGCATAGAGAAATGAGATGGATCTCCAGTCATATGTCTTGAGCATCCACTATCGAGATACCATCTCTTGCTCCTAGCTTGTGGGTTTGTCTACAAAAGAGGATGATTTTTAGGTACCCATTTGATTTTGGGTGCCTCAAAAATTGACCCACTAACTTTGTTATTTATGATTGAATTCTTTATAGTTCCTTTAGGAACCCATATTAATTTTTGTGAACTAATTTTTCTAAATGGGCATTTGTAGGCAATATGTCCGGATTTGCAACAAAAGTTGCATTTCATATAAGAGGAAACATGTAATGTAGGTCCTTTTATGAAAGTGGTAGGATTTTGATGTAATCCTTTTACAAATCCAATTCCATTTCTATTTGCGATGTGACCCTTGTGTGCAAGGATCATATCTAATCCTTTGCTACCAACCTTAAACTTGTTTAAGGTTTCCTTAAGAAGCAAATTTTCATTTTTTATTGCTTCTAAGTGCTCACACTTAGAGCATGGAGGAGTTTGAAGACTATCAAACTTATCTTGTAGCAAAGCATGCTCTTTCTTTAAGATACTTAACTTCTTGCTAACAGTTATACATTCATCAAATAATTCATGAAAAGCGATAGATAGTTCTTCAAAAGATAAATCTTCATTAAATAAATCACATACCTCTTCTCCTAACGCCATTAGCGCGTAATGAGCAACTTGCTCGGTGTTGGACTCCTCTTCTTCGGACGCGCTTGAATCATCCCATGTTGCCTTGAGCGCTTTCTTCTTTGATGTCCTCTTTTTGGCTTGAGGACAATCGTTCTTGTAGTGTCCCGGTTTTTTGCATTCATAGCAAATCACTTGGTCCTTCTTTTGTTCAAATTTATTTTTTACATTATTTTTAAGTTTGTTCTTTCTTAAATATTTTTTAAATTTTTGAGTCAAAAGTGCAATGTCATTGTCACTGTCCTCATCACTTGATGTTCCTTTCAAGTGGTCTTCTTGTGATTTGAGTGCCATATCCTTCCTGTTCTTTGGAAGGGGGTTCTCAAGCTCGTCATGAGCTTGACATGTCATTTCGTAGGTCATTAGAGACCCAATGAGTTCTTCAAGAGGGAATGCTTTAAGGTCTTTGGCCTCTTGAATGGCCGTAACTTTTGGATCCCAACTTTTAGGGAGGGATCTTAAGATTTTAGTTACTAGTTCAAAGTTAGTAAAATCTTTACCAAGAGCTTTGAGTCCATTGATGACATCCGTAAACCGGGTGTACATGTCTCCGATGGACTCACTTGGTTTCATTCGGAAAAGTTCGTAAGAGTGCACAAGGATGTTGATTTTGGACTCTTTCACTCGGCTAGTGCCTTCATGAGTGACCTCAAGAGTTCTCCAAATATCAAAAGCCGAATCACACATTGAAACACGATTAAATTCGTTTTTGTCTAATGCACAAAACAAGGCATTCATAGCCTTTGCATTTAAAGCAAAAACCTTCTTCTCCGATTCATTCCATTCACTCATCGGAAGAGAAGATTTTTGAAATCCATTCTCAACAATAGACCAAAGCTCAAAGTCCATAGAAATGAGGAAGATCCTCATGCGAGTCTTCCAATATGTGTAATCCGACCAATTAAACAAAGGTGGTCGTGCAATAGAATGGCCCTCTTGCATGCCGGAATAAGCCATCTCTCTTGGGTATTAAACCAAATTTGAGAGATAACCTCGCTCTGATACCACTTGTTAGGATCGGAGCGGCACTAAGAGGGGGGTGAATTAGTGCAGCGGATAAAAACTTCGATTTTAATCAAAATCTTTCGTACGTTAAGAACGAAACTTGAGAAATTTAACTTGAAGGCGTATTCTTGAAGTTGCGCAACAAGAGTAATAAGGAACTAAAGCAGTAAGAAGATTTGCAGTAATGTAAATGACAATAATAAAGAGCAAACCAGAGATTACGCCGATTTTTAGAGTGGTTCGGTCAAATGACCTACTCCACTTGCGAGGCCCCTCTTCGATGAGGCTCCCACCTTCCACTAGCAAGTCTCTTGAAATGGAAGGGTAAACACCCCTCTTACAACCTTTTACAAGCAGCTCAACCTCTTACAAATTTTCAATAAGAAAGAAGGAGGAGAACTCTCTAGCAAATTGAAAACAAGACTTGCTAAGACTTTCTAAGACTTTTCTCTCAATCAAAATGCTTCTCAAAAGTTGTAACCTCAGTTGAGATTTGAGGGGTATTTATAGGCCTCAAGAGGATTCAAATTTTGGGTTTCAAAATTTGAATTCTTTTAGGGTTCCCGGTGCTGGAGGTTCCACCGCCCAGCACTCGGGTACTGGACGGTGCAACCGCCCAGCCAAGGAGGTGTCACCGCCCAGCACTCGGGTGCTGGGCGGTTCCACCGCCCAACTAGGCGGTGCCACCGCCTACAGTGTTTTCAGCCCAACTACAGTGTTTTCAGCCACTAGTTGGGCTTCAATCTTGGCTCTCTAGTTCGCTGGTTTAGCTTAATTTTTAGCCTAAACCAACTCTGACTTTGGGCCCAGTTGGCCCCTAACCAGGATATAGGATTATCTCTTAATCCTAATCCTAATTACAAGTGGACTACATAACCAAAACACATCCTAAGCAAATTTTCAACCGCGAACGTCGAGTCTTGTTCCGGCGAGCTTTCCGACGAACTTCTTCCGACGGACTCCCTGCAAGCTCCCAATCTTTGTGATGACTTTTAACGAGTAGCCGAGCCTTCTCGGTGATCTCCGCGAGCCTCCGACGATTTCTTCGGTGAACTTCCGACACGTTCCCGATTTCTTCTCGGATGGTTCCGGCAGCATCTCCGATGATTCTTCGATCTCTTAAACGTCCATCGAGCTCAACTCCGGTATCCTTGCTTTATGTTTTCTGGTTATCGTAGTTAATCCTGCACACTTAACTCAATAATATGGATTAGATCAATTAACCCACCAATTGATTATATCATCAAAATCCGAGATTCAACAGATTTAAATTTGGGCTCCAAATTTGAATTACTTTTGGGTTCCCGGTGCTAGCGGTGCCATCGCCTATCAGTGTCTGACACTGGCAGTGTACTGGCGGTGCCACCGCTAAACCTCTCGGGATCTGGGCGGTGCCACAGCCCAGTCCACCAATGTACTGGTGGTGCCACCGTCGGACCTCTCAGGTTCTGGGCGGTGCCACCACCCAGTCCAACAGTGTACTAACGGTGCCACCGCCGGACCTCTTGGGTTCTGGGCGGTGCCATCGCACAGTCCAACGGTGCCACCGCCTGGACTGTTCTAGCTCGTTGGTTGGGCTCCAAACTTAGCCCAAACCAGTCTAAACTCAGGCCCAATTGGCCCATAACCGGGTTATAGGATTAACCCTTAATCCTAAACCAAATTACCTGGAAACTATGAAATTAAGACATAGTCCTAAGTAAATTTTTAAGCGGCGACGTCGAGTTTCCTTCCAGCGAGCTTTCCAGCGAACTTCTGGTGGACTTCCGATACACACTTGGATTTCTTCCGGCGGACTCTCAACAGGCTCCCAGTCTTGTGGCGAGTTCAACGAGTCTTTGGCAAGTATCTAAACCCGATCTCTACTAACCTCCGAAGATCTTTTCGGCGAACTTCCGAAAACTTCGGCAAGTCCCCGATTCCTTCTTAATTGGTTCTGGCAGCACTTCCGATGATTCTTCGGACTTTCGACGGACTCTCGAACACCCAATGAACTTGACTCCGGTAAACTTACTTTATGTCTTCAAGCTATCGTAGTTAATCCTACACACTTAACTCAATAATATGAATTATATCAATTAATCCATCATCAAAATCTGAGATTCAACAATCTCCCCCTTTTTTATGATGACAATCAATTGATAACGGAGTTAATCATAACTCCCCCTATCTATATGTCATATTATGATAAGATAAAAACACTTGAATTTAATCTCTTTGAATTCAAGCATAAACCGATAAGTTCTATCCGTTGAACTTATCGTTATTCTTAATAAGCATGAGCAAATACGAAACTTCGTATTTCTCATAATTTCAAGGCATGAAAATTATTTTCAAGCCGAATGATAAAAGATAATTATCATTTCAATAAGAAATAATAATAATATGAAATTTCAATATGGATCTCATGATATAAATGCAAGGCATGATTTCATATGATCATGAGATGATTGCTTATCATATATATATATATAAAATGATAAACATGATATGACAACCAATCTAAAAACTTTCATATTCGATATGCTCAAAAAGTTTTGCGATGCTTTTAAGGAATATAACACATATAAGATAATTTTCATTGCATTATACAACATATAAGCTATTGCACTACGATACATATGCTAAATTCATATTTGCACAAGTCATCAATCTTTTGCACATTCTTCTCCCCTTTTGTCATCACAAAAAGGAGATGAGTTTTCAAGCATAAAACTCGTGGTTATTGAAGTCATTTATAAAATCATCTCATAAAAAAAATCTTGAAAATGAGATGTTAAAATTGACAAAGCTTCAACTTGGCATTAAGATCGATCATTCAATGAAGACATCAAATCATCCAAAATAACATGAAGGTGCCATCAAAATGTTGACAAAATTTCGAAAAGAAACATCCAACATCATATACTAGGATAATATCAAACGCATGGCAAGGTAGCATAGAGGTTTAAAATAATAAGAAAGAAGTCAAATCCACAAAAACCGAAAAGAGGATGAAAATTTTTTGAAAAATATATACAATCAAGCTCATTCACAAGGACAATTTAACATAACTAATTCCCTTCTAGTAAAGTCAAATTGATCTTCATTTAAGGCTTTTGTGAAAATGTCCGCTAATTGATGCTTTGTATCAATAAATTCTAGAATGACATTATTATTATTGACATGATCTCGTATAAAGTGATGCCTAATGTCAATATGCTTAGTTCTAAAGTGTTGAATTGGATTTTTGGTTAGACAAATAGCACATGTATTATCACATTTTATAAGAATGTTCTTTAAGTAAATTCCATAGTCTTCTAACGTATTTTTCATCCAAACGACTTGTGCACAGCATGCACTTGCAGCTATGTATTCGGCTTCCACCGTAGATAGTGCAACCGAATTTTGT
This sequence comes from Musa acuminata AAA Group, assembly GCF_036884655.1. Taxonomy (NCBI): domain Eukaryota; kingdom Viridiplantae; phylum Streptophyta; class Magnoliopsida; order Zingiberales; family Musaceae; genus Musa; species Musa acuminata. Next base: position 13,752,394 of record NC_088353.1, on the reverse strand, counting down.
TTCTTGGAAGTCCAAGAAACAAGTGCATGTCCTAAAAATTAACATGTTCCAGATGTGCTTTTTCTATCTATCCTACAGCCCCCAAAATCGACATATGCATAAGCTATTAAATCAAAATTATCGAATTTTGGATACCATAATCCTAAATTAGGAGTTCCTTTAAGATATCTAAGGATCCTTTTAACACTTTTAAGATGAGATAATTTAGGATTAGCTTGAAACCTAGCACAAAGTCCTATACTAAACATGATATCCGGTCTAGTTACGGTGAGGTAAAGTAAACTACCAATCATTCCCCTATATATTTTTTTATCAAAGCTTTCACCACTTTCATCCATGTCTAACTTAGTGGAAGTACTCATAGGAGTGTTTATAGCTTTTGAACCATCCATGTTAAATCATTTTAACAATTCTAATATATATTTAGATTGATTAAGAAATATACCATTACTAAATTATTAAATTTGTAATCCTAAAAAGAAGGTTAATTCTCCCATTAGGCTCATTTCAAATTCATGACTTATACATTTAGCAAATGATTCACATAGTGATTCATCCGAAGAACCAAAAATAATATCGTCAACATAAATTTGTACAATAAGAAAATTATTTTCAAAATGTTTGATAAACAATATAGTATCAACCTTTCCTTTTGTAAAGTTATTTAAAATAAGAAAGGAACTAAGCCTTTCATACCAAGCTCTAGGAGCTTGTTTTAAGCCATAGAGAGCCTTAGTCAATTTAAATACATGATTAGGAAGAAGAGAATTTGCAAATCCGGGAGGTTGTTCAATAAAACTATTTAAGAAAGTATTTTTGACATCCATTTAAAATAGTTTAAAATCATTACTACTAACATAGGCAAGGAGCATCCTAATGGCTTCTAATCTTGTCACAGGAGTGAATGTCTCTTCGTAGTCGATATCTTCTTCTTGGTTGAAACTTTTGGCCCCTAGTCTAGCCTTGTTTCTAACCACGATACCACATTCATCTTGCTTGTTTCTAAAGACTCATTTAGTACCAATGACTAAATAGTCACTAGGTCTAGGAACAAGCTTCCATACCTCATTCCTTTCAAATTGGTTCAATTCCTCTTGTATTGCAATAACCTATGAATCATCTTTCAAGGCTTCGTCAATGCATTTAGGTTCAATTTGAGAAAGGAAGGTGGCGTTAGCATAAAAATTCTTGAAGGAAGAACGAGTTTGAACCCTTTTTGATGTATCTCCTATAATTAGCTCCTTTGGATAAGCATCTATGTACTTCCATTCCTTGGGTAAGGAAATTTTGGAAGAAGATGCATCCAAGTTGCTATTTTGAGGAGGGGGTTCATTTAAATTCAAATTATCAAAACCAAGATCATTATCAAAATCATTTTTCTTTAACTAAAAAATTTCATTAAAAACTACATGAATAGACTCTTTTATAACTAAGGTTCTTTTGTTAAGAACACAAAAAATCTTAGAAACGGAAGAGTAACCAAGAAAGATGCCTTCATCGGATTTAGCATCAAATTTTCCTAAGGCATCCTTTTCATTCAAAATAAAGCATTTGTAATCAAAAACTTTAAAATAAGAAACATTTGGTTTTTTGTTATTCCCTAATTCATAGGGAATTTTTGATAGAGATGGTGTTATTAGAACCCTATTCATGATATAGCAAGCTATATTAACGGCTTCGACTCAAAAATACTTAGGTAGACTGTGTTCATTTAACATGGTTCTTACCATTTCTTGTAAATTTCTATTTTTTCTTTCAATTACCCCATTTTGTTGAGGATTTCTTAAAGTGGAGAAGTTGTGATTATATCCATTGGATTCACAAAAACTTTGGAAGTCACGGTTTTGAAATTCGCCACCGTGATCACTCTGAATTGATGAAATCATGAAGCCTTTTTCGTTTTGAGTAAGTTTACAAAATTTAGAGAAACATTTGAAACAATCACTTTTGTGAGCTAAGAAATAGATCCAAGTGTATCTACTATAGTCATCTACAATTATGAAGGCATATTTGCTTCCTCCTAGACTCGTTGTGTCAATTGGTCCAAATAAGTCCAAATGGATCAATTGCAATGGTCTAGTGGTGCTAATTTAATTTTTTGGTTTGAAACTAGTTTTTATTTGTTTTCCTAGTTGACAAGCATCACACACTTTGTCCTTAACAAACTTTGAGCATCCACTATCAAGATATCATCTCTTGCTCCTAGCTTGTGAGTTTGTCTACAAAAGAGGATGGTTTTTAGGTACCCATTTGATTTTAAGTGCCTCAAAAATTGATCTACTAATTTTGTCATATATTATTGAATTATTTATAGTTCCTTTAGGAACCCATATCAACTTATGTGGACTAATTTTCTTAAATGGATATTTGTAAATAACATATCCGGATTTATAACAAAAGTTGCATTTCAAATGAGGTGAAACATGTAATGTAGGTCCGTCCTTTAATGAAGGTGGTAAGATTTTGGTGAGATCCTCTCACAAAACCAATTCCACTTCTATTTGCGACGTGACCCTTGTTTGCAAGGATCATATCCAAGCATTTGCTATCGACCTTAAACTTGTTTAAGGTCTCTTTTAGTAGCAACTTCTCATTTTTTATTGCTTCTAAGTGTTCACACTTAGATCATGGAGGAGTTTGAAGACTATCAAGCTTATTTTGTAGTAAGACATGCTCTTTCTTTAATAGATTGAACTTCTTACTAATAGTTCTACACTCATCAAATAATTTATGAAAAGCAATAGAAAGTTCATCGAAAGATAAATCTTCATTAATTAAATCACATACATCTCCTCCTAAAGCCATTAGCGTGAAGTTTGCCTCCTCTTTGTTGCTAGCTTCTTCATTCTCGGAATCACTTAAGTCGTCCCAAGTTGCTTTTAAAGCTTTCTTCTTCTTCGGTTGCTTCTTCTTTGCTTGGGGGCATTCATTTTTGAAGTGCCCTGGCTTCTTGTATTCGTAGCATATTACTTGGTCCTTTTTATGTTCAAGTTTGTTTTTGGTGTTATTTTCAAATTTGTTCTTTCTTATAAATTTTTTTATTTTTGAGTTAAAAGTGCAATGTCATCATCAATGTCGTCATCACTTGATGTTCCTTTTAAGTTGTCTTCTTGTATTCTAAGTGTCATATCCTTCCTGTTATTTGGAAGGGGTTCTCGAGCTCTTCATGAGCATGGCATATCATTTCGTAGGTCATTAAAGACCCAATAAGTTCTTCGAGAGGAAATATTTTAAGGTCCTTAGCCGCTTGAATGGCCATAACTTTTGGATCCCAACTCTTTGGAAAGGATCTTAAAATTTTAGTTACTAGCTCAAAGTTAGAAAAATCTTTACCAAGAGCTTTGAGTCCATTGATGACATCCGTGAAACGGGTGTGCATGTCTCCGATGGACTCACTTGGTTTTATCCGGAAAAGTTCGTACGAATACACAAAAATATTGATTTTGGACTCTTTTACCTAGCTAGTGGCTTCATGAGTGACCTCAAGAGTTCTCCAAATATCAAAAGTCAAATCGCAAATTGAAACAAGTACACAAAACAAGACATTCATAGCCTTTGCATTTAAAGCAAAAACCTTCTTCTCCGATTCATCCCATTCACTTATCGGAAGAGAAGATTTTTTAAATCCATTTTAGACAATATTCCAAAGCTCAAAATCCATGGAAATAAGGAAGATCCTCATACGAGTCTTCCAATACGTGTAATCCGACCCATTAAACATAGGCGGATGTGTAATAGAGTGACCCTCTTATATGTCGGAGTAAGCCATCTCTCTTGGGTATTAAACCAAATATGAGAGTGAGCCTCGCTCTGATACCAATTGTTAGGATCGAAGTGGCACTAAGTGGGGGGGAGTGAATTAGTGCAGTGAATTAAAACTCGTAAGTTTGAAATCAATTTCTTAAATGTGTAGAGATTTCGATTCGACAAAGGATGACTTAGCTAAAATAGCTTGAGTAAAGGTAGTCAAGAGTAGCAAGATGAAAACTGAATGATTTGTAGCTAAGTAAAGAAATGGTTTAGAAAATTAAACACTCACACATTCATGGAACACCACATTCTATAGTGGTTCGGTCAAATGACCTACATTCACTTTCGAAGCCTTCTTCGATAAGGCTCCCAACTTCCACTAGTAAATCACTTTGAAGGGGAAGGACCAAATACCCCTCTTACAACCTTCTTACAAGTGGTTCACACTCTTACAGATTTTTCAAAGAGAAAGAGGGAGGTGAACACTTAAGCTATTGAAAACAAGATTGTGCTAGAGCTTTTTCTCACTTTCTAACTTATCAAAAAGGTGTGTTCTCTGCTGAGAATTGAGGGGTATTTATAGACCCCAAGAAGATTTAAATTTGGGCTCCAAATTTGAATTACTTTTGGGTTCTTGGTGCTAGCGGTGCCACCACCTGTCAGTGTCTAACACTAATAGTGTACTAGCGGTGCCACCGCCAGACCTCTCGGGTTCTAGGCGATGTCACCGCCCAGTCCAGCAGTGTACTAGCGGTGACCCCATCGGACCTCTCGGGATCTAGGCGATGCCACCGCTCAGTCCAGTGGTGCCACTGCCTGGACTATTCCAGCTCACTAGTTGGGCTCCAAACTTAGCCTAAACTAGTCTAAACTCGGGCCCAATTAGCCCCTAACCGGGTTATAAGATTAACCCTTAATCCTGACCCAAATTACATGCAAACTACGAAATTAAGACATAGTCCTAAGCAAATTTTTAAGTGGCAACGTCGTGTTTCCTTCTGGCGAGCTTTCCAACGAACTTCTGGTGGACATCCGATACACCCTCGGATTTCTTCCGGCGGACTCCCAGCAAGCTCCCGGTCTTGTGAACGAGTCTTTGGCAAGTATTTGAACCTTCTCGGTGATCTTCGCGAACCTCTGACGATCTTTCCGACGGACTTTCGAAACTTCGACAAGTCCTCGATTTCTTCTCGGTTGGTTCTGGTAGCACTTCCGACGATTCTTCGGACTTTCAGCGAACTCTCAAACACCCAATGAACTTGACTCCGGTAAACTTGCTTTATGTCTTCAAGCTATCGTAGTTAATCCTGCACACTTGACTTAAATAAAATAGATTAGATCAATTAATCCATCAATTGACTTCATTATCAAAATTCGAGATTCAACAGTACCGCCAAACCTAGGTGGTGGTACCGCCCAGGACAATGTCAGCATCGACTGACACTGGGTGGTGGTACCGCCCAGCGTAGGCAGTAGTACCGCCCATGCTCGGAGAACCCGAGATGGAAAAGTTTTAGGCTCCAAGTTTGAATCAACTTGAAGCCTATAACTACCCTTCTCATCCCTGGTTAAAGCACACAAGCACAGAGAGATTAAAAGAGAGAAAATACTACTGCGATCATAAGTGTATTCCCTCCTCTAGTTTAAACTTAGATTTCTATTTAGAGAGGAGAGTGAGTGCTTGTAAGGGTTATCTCCTAAGCTCGGTAAAAGAAGAAGAGGGGTATAAAAGGAGATTGGTCTTTGCCTATTGAAGGAAGGCCTTTAGTGGATGACGGTGACCTCGTCGGAGGAGGAAGCCAAAAGTGGATGTAGGTCACGTTGACCGACCACTCTAAAACTGCTTTGTTCTCTGGTTTGCATTTACTTCCTGTCATTTATCTTTACAACAAACCTCTTTAATAGCTTACTCCTGTGTACGATGCGAGTTAGATTATGAAATAAGTTTGTATTTATAGGTGATTGGAGCTTATTTTGCTTGTAGAAATTTGGATCATAAAATAAAAGACTACCCTTTGAACAAGAAGAAAGAATCATTGCCTCATAAATCATCAGCCCATGTCATAGTGCATGTTATCACGGAATATGATTCTAAAGCTTCTGAATTAGTGGTCGAAGGTACTATTCATGTTTTTGAAAGAATGCAAATATTTATTCGACCATATGTCTCATCTATGATTTGATTCGCAATATTTTGCTTATCACATGGGCATTCAACCTAAACCACTAGATTATATGCTTAATGTAAATACGACTATTGGGGATTGTTTGATAACAAACTCGATCTGGTCATCTTGTTTGATTTCTATTAGAGAACACGAACTTCTTGCTGATTTGGTTCTCCTAGATATTTGGAGTTTTGATATTATACTAAGTATGGATTGACTATCTTCCAATCATACCAGTATAGATTGTTATACAAAATGATCACTTTTTGCATACTAGATCATCCCATCTTTTATTTTGAGAGTATTGGGCATGATTTACCTCGTTGCCTGATGTATTTCCATATGGCTTGCCTGGTTTACCTCCAGATAGAGAGAGTGAATTTACTATTGATTTGGTCCCTAGGACAACCCCAATATCTAAGCCTCCTTACAGAATGGCACCACTTGAGCTAGAGGAATTAAAAAAGCAACTACAAGAACTATTAGATAAGGGTTTCATTCGACCCAGTGTTTCACCATGGGGTGATGATTGTGAGCAAAGTTTTCAAGAGTTAAAAAGGAGATTGACTAGTGCCCCTATTCTCACTATTCCAAGTGGTGATGAGGGATTTATGTTTTACACTAATGCCTCAAAAAAGGGCCTTGGATGTGTTTTGATGCAAGAAGGGAAAGTGATTGCTTATGCTTCTAGACAACTAAAGAGTTATGAACTGAATTATCCAACTCATGATTTGGAATTGGCAGCAATTATTTTTGCTCTAAAGATTTGGAGGCATTACTTGTATGGGCGAACATTTGAAATCTTTACTGATCATAAGAGTTTAAAGTATAATTTTACTCAAAAAGAGTTAAACATGAGGCAATGGAGATGGATAGAACTTCTAAAGGATTATGATTGTACCATTCTTATCACTCGGGTAAAGCTAATATTGTAGCAGATGCCCTTTGTAGAAAATCTACAAGTTTTATGGTAACTTTGGTTGTGAAACAATGTAAGTTATTATAAGAGAATTATGATTTGAATGTTATGAGAAAAGGGCAAGACTCAAAGATGTTAATGGCCTCCATCCAAGTGTAATCTGATCTCATTCAACAAATTAAAGGACAACTATGAGATCGACGCTTGATCTGCTTAAGGAATGAAGTAGAAAATGGATTGAAACTGAATTTTTGAGTTTCAGAGGATGGCCTATTAAGATTTGGGGATAGAATATGTGTTCCAAATGACTCAGATATCAAAAATCAAATCTTGAGGGAAGGTCATAATTCAAAGTACACCATGCATCTTGGTAGCACTAAGATGTAAAGAGATCTCCAAAGTCATTATTAGTGGGAAGGCATGAAGAAGGAGATTGCAATATATGTTTCAAAATGTTTGATTTGTCAATAAATCAAAGTAGAACACCAAAGACCTAGAGGTTTGTTGTAACCTTTAGATATTCCTGAATGGAAATGGGAATGTATTACCATGGACTCTATTTCAGGACTACCTCGAACTTCTAGAAAGTATGATGCTATTTGGGTTATTATTGATAGGTTAACGAAATCTACACATTTCCTACTGATCAATATGACTTATTCTCTTGATAGGCTTGTAGATTTATATATCAATGAAATAGTAAGACTTCATGGTGTTCCAAAGGAGATAATCTCTGACAGAGACTCCAGATTTCTATCTAGATTTTGGAGAAGGTTACAGGAATCTATTGGCACTAAAATCAAGTTTAGCACTGCTTATCACCCTCAAACTGATGGTCAATCAGAAAGAACCATTCAAACACTTGAGGATTTGCTTCGAGCCTATGTTATGGATTGGAAAGGTGAATGGGATAAAGATATTTCTCTTATTGAGTTCACTTACAATAATAGTTATCATTCAAGTATTCAGATGGCTCCTTATGAAGCTTTATATGAGCGAAAGTGTAGGATGCCTATATGTTGGGAATAAATTGGTGACAGAAAATTATTAGCACTAGAAAAAGTACAAGAGACTACTGAGAAAATTCAACTTATAAGAAAAAGATTAAAGACTGCTCAGAGTCGTCAAAAGAGTTATGTTGATAACGGAAGATGAAATATTGAGTTTCAAATCGGAGATTTTGTATTCCTGAAGGTCTCCCCTTCTAAAGGCATTGTAAGATTTAGGAAGAAAAGAAAGTTAAGCCCAAGATTTATTGGACCTTTTGAGATTCTTGAGAGGGTTGGTTCTGTCGCTTACAGGATTACCTTGCTACCATCATTGTGCCATATCCATGATATATTTCATGTTTCAATGATCAAAAAGTATATACCTGATCCTTCTCATATCATTAAGTATGAGCCGTTGGTGATTGATAAAGACTTGTCTTATGTGGAAGAGTCACTCAGATTGTTGATAAAAAAAGAAAAGATATTGAGAAATCGGGTTATCCCTGTAGTTAAAGTGATATGGAGATATCATTCTGGAAAGGAAACAACCTGGGAGCTTGAGGAAGAAATGATGAAAGCTTATCCTCATCTTTTTGTTAAATGAGGTATGATAAATTTAGAGGACTAAATTTTTCTTTGAGGGGAGAGTGTAATATCCCCCATTTTTTAAAATTTAGTAAAAGGTTTGTTTGTAAAAATAAGGATTATTTAATAATTATTTTATATTAAATGATATTATATTAAAAGTTTATGGCTAGGGACCTAAGAGTAAATATTAGAAGTTTGATATAATTTATGAAAGATTCAGATTTAAGTTAAAAAGAAAATAGTGGACATGTGTAACTAGCTAACCTATGGGTGCCACTTATGTTTACTCTAAAGATGACACGTAGCCTCTTTCATGCATGCATGACACCTTACAACTTTTGCATTAGCTAAAACCCCCAAAAAAAAAAAAAAAGAACTAGATGAAAGGTTAAAGAAAACAAACCAGAAGAGTTGCAGCCAACGTGAGTTTGAGAAGAGAAGGGAAGAAGAAGAAGAAGAAGAAGAGCTTGAGGTTTTTCATCAATTTTCCACATTTGGGATTCAAATAATTTTAAGGCAAGTATTCTAACCCCATCCCACAGTAACCTTAATCTCTATTTCCATTTTTATTCTACAAAATTTGAGAGATTTCAACAGAGAACCAGACCTTTCGTTTTGATACAAAGCCATGAATCTGTAATTTTTCGGTAATCTTACCTCTATGCAATGTTTCGGTCGTAACAATTTGTAATAAACTATGATTTAGATAAAACCTATTCCATTTGAAAGTAGACAAAAAAATATTTATTTTGATAGTAAGATCGAATGATTTGGAGTTTAAATGCCTACTAATAATTCTATTTAAATTAACCCTACAGATTCTACAAAACAGAGACTAAAATTTCTGACCTCTTGTTGCTTAACTGCTTATAACTTTCTGCTGTGAACTCAGATTCATACAATGTATGATTTATTCGAAGCTAGACTCCAAATTCTTTCTATATATACAACATTTGAAATTTTTTGAGTATAATTGCTAACTAAAACAACTACTTTCATCGACCCTATGGATTTAGTAAAACATAGCTAATATTTTCAGATCTTTCGCTATGAAATTATCTATAACTCCCTATTATAAATTCCAATTCTTGTAAAACTTAATTTTCATAATACTGGATTAACAAAGCTTTCTAATGACACCTGTTTTGTATAAATTGGAGCATAATTAGTTATCCAAATAGTTCATATAATGTTCCTATCAAATTCTGCCAGAATCAAGCTTTGGTCGATTTCGGCTTTTCTTGTTTCTTCTCTTTGGAAGTCGATTTTGGCAAAACACTCTTACTTCAATTAAGCTTTACATTATTACCTTAAATTCCTATATATGTTTGTCCTTTATTTATTTGTACATTTGCGGCTATCATCTAAAGTTCATGTTTGCATCGTAATGATTCGGAACATGCATCCCATTGTTCCGCATTTGCTTTCGATATATGCCTCTTCCAATTTCATTTCTTTGGACATTGAATTTATCTAACTTTTTTATTTCAATTGAGCTATATGTGATTTCTTGAAATCCTTGTATGCTCTTGCTTTTGTTTCCTTTCAAATCTGATTACATTTGTGAAAGACTATGTTTGTATCGTGTTGACTCGAAAGGCATATGTACATTTCGTTTTTCCACATGTGCTTCCGATATATGCTAATTTCATTATTCATACTGTCCCTTTGTACTCTGGTGGTGTTTGTGGGATAAATGTGAACTTTTGCCAGAAATGATAAATGGAGTTATGCTTAGAGCCCACGATGCTCTGTCAGCCCCCTATGACTTCACTCAGACGTGAGTGGATGGAGCTCCCAAACGTGGGAAACTTATGTTTGGTGGTTATTCAGAAATGGATGGACCATATTATGTTATGATCTCACTTCACCTTCTATGTGTTTGATATGATATCCAAAGCTTTGGCTATGTTTCTATGCATGCTTTGGATTAGAATGAAATGAATGCATCGTCATGTGACATTTGAGCTTCTATTCATGTTTTGTTCTTTGATATGTTTATGAAATGTTATAAGTCTTTGTTATACCATGAAATTATCAAATGCCATGGATATGCTCCTTATGTCAATGATATGCTCCAATTACCCTTCCTCGATTATATGAACAAAACAAGCTTCGAACAAAATGACATCAAAATTCTGCATTCAAACAACACATGCTTCTGTTTCATCTTATGTCTCTGCTTTGTATTTTTGATACCTTAATTGTTTGAAAAAATTGTCGTCTTTGCTATGGATATGTTAGTCACTAGTTGAGCTTTATATGCTCACCCCATTGATATATAAATTTTTCAAGATAGCTTATCGCTCGCTAAAATATGTAGTTTGGGTTGAGGCAATTTGAAGCTAGAAGATTTTGGGGCAAATCTTTTGTACTTGATATGTTGATGTTGTATAAGTTCCTTTTGTGTGTATCAATGACAAATCTAGATTGATGTATCCTGTAATATTTGAAAAGTACCTCTCAAGTTATGATTTTGGGAATGTTAAGTTCAATTTATGTAATGAATGATATAAACATGTGGTACATGTTGGTTTTGTAAATGTATAGATTCTCACAACTATAGATTTATGATGTGGTTATGGTTTAGTTACATTTCCTTTGGATTTTAAGAATTATCTAGTGACATGATGTATGATTATAAACTGCACAGGTTTTGTGAATTGTGGATTGTAAAGGTGAATGACTTGAATATTTTTCTTAGTGACCTCAAATGTGTGATTGGATCCTGGATTATTTGTTGAATTATAATATTATCAATTTTGAGTTATGTTCACACCTCCTGAATGAAAAGTAAATTCGGGGGGGGCGTAACACCTATAAATACCTCTCTCATCCCTAGTTAACATATACAAGCATAGAGAATTTAAAGAGGGAAAAACGCTGTTATAATCTCTTATGAGAATCCTCCTCTTCTAGTCTAATTGTTAGAATAGTTTTAGAGAGGAGTAAGTGCTTGTAAGAGCTGTCTCCTAAACTTGGTAAAAGGAGAAGAGGGGTGTAAGAAGGAGGTTGATTTTCACCTATTAAAGGAAGATCGATAGTGGATGCTAGTGTTAGGACCCTTTTTCTGAGCTTTTGAATAATGTTTATTGAGTCTATTAAGTCCAGTTGTTTATTGAGTCTGTTTAGTTCAGTTAGAGTCGGGTAGAGGTTTATTTAATATTTATTTATTATTAAGAGTCTAATTCTTGGTGGACTCTAGGTGGAACTCTATAAATACTGATGTAACATTTTCTTTAAATCAATCAATCAATCAATGAAATGTTATTCCACTCTGTGGACAAACCCTATGAGGCTGATCCCCTCGAAGTGATCAAGGAGGGTCGATCCCCTCGAAGTGACCAAAGAGGGCCGATCCCCTCGAAGCGATCATTATCATTCCCTTTTCTCCCCTTTCTTCCATGATAAGACCATTGAGTCTTATCAATTGGTATCAGAGTGATGATAAGACTTTAGGGGCTTATCATTTGGTATTAGAGCGGTGATCCTTAGTAATCTCGCTATAGTGTTGTCGTAGCTATAAAAAAAAAAAAAAAAATTGTATGTGGAAGGGTGAAGCCGGCAGCCACGAACGCCATCATTGCCACTTCTCCACCACCATTGCTACTACCCAGCCAGTAGCCGCCACCACCACCGCCGCCCCCTTGCTGCAATTATCTTCATCTTTGGAAAAGTTATCTTCATCTTTGGAAAAAAAAAAAAACGAAGAAAAAGAAGATGAAGAAGCCGCAGCCACCTTTGCTTCCCCTATCGGACCCCTGCTTCCGGCCAGCCCACCCGCCGCCGCTGCTTCCCGACCGACAAATCACCACCACTGTCGCTGTTTCCCAGCCAACAACCACCACCACCACCGCTGCCCCCCCCCCCCCCCCCCCCCCCCTCCTATTAGGACTCTAGCTTGGAGAGTCCTAATTGAGAGGGACATTCATGTAAAACTATTAGGACTCTAGCTATGAGAGTTCTAATTGAGATGGACATTCTGTTAGGACTCTAGCTAGGAGAATCCTAATTGAGAGGGGCATTCATGTAGGAGGTGTTTTCTTAGAGAAGAATTAGGAGTTGTAAGGGAATAGGAGTCTTGACTAGGAGTCCTATTAGGAGTTGGTTAGAAGTAAGAGTCTTAAGTAGGAGTCCTATTATGAGTTAGGGTTTAGAAGCCTTATAAATAGCCATGTATTCCTTCTCTTTTCCTAAGCAATAGATGAATCTTTTCTGCAGCCTTTGAGCAGCAACTTGGAGGGAGGAACCCCTATAGAGTTCCAAGGAGGCCGATCCCCTAAAGAGATCAACCCCAAGTTTAGAATCTGCAAGGGTTCTAACACCTGATATCATAGCAGCGTTCTTGGCATCTCGCTACCCTTCCACTGTCATCCATCAGCCCTCCACAACCGCCCAAAGCAATTCCCATAATTGCTTAAAAGATCGTCGCCGAATTCCGCTATCATCTCCACCACTACGGATTATCCTTTGATCTCCCCGTGAATTGCAACAGGTTCTAGTTTCCTACCTTACTGCTGCTGCAATATAGTTGTCCTTATTCGAAAATCCAAAAAAAAAAAACCTGTTCCTATATTGTTGCATAAACCTTTCGCCACAAAGTTTTCATCTCTACGACAAAAGATACATTGTCCAATTCCAACCGCATAGTACCATCTTTTTGATCTTGCTACTACGCTTTTTCTATCCAAATTTCTATGAAATTTTTATGACATCTTTGACACTTCCTAACAGCAGATTTCCCTTTGGTTTTTTCAAAAAATTCTCAATATAAACCATTGATCTTTTATGTCAAATTTGCTATACTTGAAAATCTGCGCTGTAAAATTTCAGCCGCATAGCACTGTTTGTTTGATCTTGATACTACATTGTTTCTATCCAAATCTCTACAAAATTTTTATGACAGCTTTGATACTTCCTAATAGTAGATTTCCCTTTAGTTTCATTAAAAATTTCTCAATATAAACCACTGATCTTTTACGTCCAATCTGCTATACCTAAAAATCTGTGCTGCAGAAAATTTCAGCCGCATATTGTTGCCTTAACCCATCTATTTGCAATCTTTTTTTAATGAAATTTTTTATACACTTCATAGATCATCTTAGCTTCGATCTAAGATTGATTTACTAAGAAATTCATCTCTAAAAACGATTTTATGTTGCTGCAAATTTTTGTCGTATCCCGCTGAAATTTTTCGACGAGAATTCTGCAATCGCAACTTGCACCAATTTCCTTGCTATTATACTGCCGAAATTTTCTTTATTAAATTAAATATCCTTGCTGTCATATAAACTGTGATTTTACTATCAATTTCCTCCTCAATTCTATCAAGTTTTTGGTGGAAATTACGTCAAGAAACCGTTGTTTCTTCGACGACAATTCTACTCTTACTAGACAGCACATACTTGCTGCAGCTTCCACTGATTTCTATCAAACCTTTACTACCATCTACCATAGATCCAAAACATTCATCCATAGCCCTAAAACTTCACTAAACCACACCCTCAAACTGCATCCAAAACAGCCACAAAACAAGCCTAAATCATAGCCTACATCCATCGATCCACCAATCCTTTCGACCATCACTTCTCTCAACTATACATGCCTTTAACCTGACAACAAAAGAGAGATCTTAACATCATAGATTTGGAGGCATATACTATGGCATATAAGGAGGTAATCAATGCTAAATTCGAAGCCTTGGAGGCATGAATGGAGGATAAGATTCGGACGCTCTTTACCGAACTCAGATTGGGCCGACCACTAAGCCTGAAAAAATCATATCACGGAGAGAGCTTTGCCCAATCGCACCAGGCTGGAAGAGATGAGTTCCAAGGGAGGGGAGGCTTTATAACTGAACCTAACTATCCATGCATGAGAGTGGACTTCCCTAGATGGGAAGAAGGAGACCCGATTGGATGGATCTCGCGCGCGAAGCGATATTTTCAGTACCACAAAACCGCGGATGCATCTATGGTGAAAATTATAGCTATACATCTTAAAGGGGATGCTATACAGTGGTTTGACTAGTTTGAACATACTTATAGAGTCCTTTCATGGCAACAATTCAAAGAAGGACTGCTGATCCGCTTCAGACCAACCGATTACGAGAATATTGACGGACAACTAGCAAAGATCCGACAAACTTCCACCATTAAGGAGTACCAAACCAGGTTTGAAAGGTTATTTAATCAAACTCATGATTGGTCTCAAAAACAGCTATTGAGGACCTTCATTGAGGGCTTGAAGCCGGAGATCCGAGGAGAAGTTAAAGCGCGACAACCGTATACGCTTATGGCAACCATCTCTTTCGCACGACATCAAGAGGAGCAATTGAACCATGAAGCTCGGAGGACTAGGGTCGCTCCTCATCCAGTAATATTGAAACCCTCAACCCCCCCTACTATTGACCAAGTCCCTACACCAAAGAGTTTAACAAGAGAAGAGCTTCGGGAGCGATATGCGAAGGGGTTATGTTGGCATTGTGACGAGCCGTGGAGCCGTGAGCATCGCTGTAGTAAAGGAGGACTTCTTATGATTGAACCGATAGAAGAAGAGGTCATTGAACATTCAGAAGAGAGCCTTGAACATGAAGAAAAAGATGTAGAAGAAGAGCCACAACCGACTGAAGTTACGGTACATACACTAGCTGGCTACTCAAACCCGCAAATGATGAAAGTTCGAGGCCTTCTCAAACAACAACCGATCACTGTTTTCATCGACACGGGCAGCAATAATAACTTCCTAAACAGTAAGGTTGCTGTCCATATGAACTTACCTATTGAGAATTGTAGTAGGTTTGTCGTTAAGGTCGCCAACGGACGGATTTTGAAGTCTGATCATAGGTGCCCGTAGGTGAAACTATTGCTGCAGGACTAAGAGATAATTGCAGATTTCTTCCTCCTACCTCTTGATGATCGTGAGGCAATACTCAGAATTAAATGGTTGATGACATTAGGTGATATTTCTTGGAATTTTATGCAACTATTTATAAAATTTTACAGTAAGGAGAAACAGGTGATACTGCATGGAAAACGTGAGGGCGACGTAACGATGATTTGCACACAACAAATGGAGAAGGTTTTGCATAAAGCATGCAGGGGCTTTTTGGTATAACTTGAGCAGCAAATTAAAGGAGAGCCAATAGAATTTGAAGATCCAAACCTATTTCCTTTGCTTGCTGAATTTTCAGATATATTTGACGAGCCGCACAACCTACCTCTTACTCGTCAGCATGATCATTGTATAATAAATTTTCCAATCAAATCTCCAGCAAATACTCAGCCATATTGGTATCCACATCTCCAGAAGGATGAAATAGAAAGGATTTTAAAAGAGATGCTTGAAATAGGAGTTATTCGGCCAAGTTGCAACCTCTACTTTTCACCGATGCTACTTGTACGCAAAAAGGACGGAACATGGCGAATATGCGTTGATTACCGAGCTCTCAATGGCATAACCATCAAGAACAAATACCTTATTCCAATAGCAGATGAATTGCTAGATGAAAGGGAGCACAAATCTTCACAAAGCTGGACCTTCGATCCGGGTATTATCAAATACGAGTGTATGAAGAAGTCATACCGAAAATCGCCTTTTGAACACACAACGGCCACTATGAATTTTTACTTTCTTCAACAAAAGGTGAAATATCTTGGGCATATCATATCAGAGGAAGGTGTGACAGTGGATCCCTTCAAAATTGATGCAATGCAAAACTAGCCTACCCCGAGGAACATAAAATTTCTACATGGCATTTTGGGTTTAACAGGCTACTACCGTAAGTTCATGAAAAACTATGGAAAGATCAGTGCACCACTTACTTCCTTACTAGGAAAAAATGTCTTCCAATGGTCGGACAGAGCCTCCACTACCTTCGACAAACTTAAGGCAGCCATAACGACGACGCCGGTGCTAGCGCTACCAGATTTCAACCGACCCTTCTGTTGGGAAATCTTGGGGGTGACATCATATGCGCAGCGGAAGAACAAGAAAACAAAATCCCTGATTCCCAAAGAGATGTTCGTCGTTGTGCGAAGATTGGTGCGCAAAATCCATGAAACTTAAAACTGCGTATAGAGTAGATTGTGTTACCTAGGGAGATCGTATATCCCTGTTTCCTTGCAGATCCTTAGGAGAGAGTGAAGGAGGTCAAGCGTCCTCCTCTCTAGCGGTGATCCACAAAACAGGGTTGTGATGACGCTCCTAATAACTCCAATCCTGCTCTGAGGTGGAGAGGTAGAGGAGAATAGGAAAGGCAAGCAAAGACTCTAGCCTATGAGGCTCTGAATCCCTCCTATTGATAGAGGTCCCCTGTCAAAGCCTAACGGGTCCTCCCCTAGTGGGTATTGGATCTACATCCAATAAGACAAGGGCTCCGTCGGATATCTCATATTCGAACCTCTACTCATCACAATACCTATCATATGTGTGTGACCCTCTAGGCCCAATATCGAGCTGGCCGTGAGTCATAACTATCAGAACTCCTTCTAACTCAATGAATTATTATCTCTGTAATAATTCACTCGACTCATCGACTACGGACGTACTAGGCCACTACACCGTAGTCCCTAGACGATACAGGGGAATCCAATCCATTGGACCTGTCTGTCCTCAGTTATCGTGTACCTATAGTCCCTCATCCATCTAATATCCCACAGACCATATATCGAGCATGGTGCTGTCAGACCCATACGGTTTCTACTCGAGTCTCGCTCTAATCAGATTCTACCGGAGAACTCTTTCTCTCTCAACCCGAATGACCCTGGCCAGGGATTTGTCTGAGCAAGAACACATGGGATATTCCTCTCATGACGCCAAGAGTGGATGATCCTCTATCGACACTCAATAGCCCTCGTAAGGTCGACTACCACTCCCAATGACCAGTTGTACTAGATCTGGGACAGCCAAACCTATAAGTCTGGTATGAAAGAGTGGAGCACTCATACAGGACATCCTTGGTGTCTCAAGTCTAAGGACCAGATACACCACTAGGACTACGGAATCGTTGTCTGACAATAAGGCATCATCAACCATCCAGCATTCCGTAAGCGAATCAATTAGTGAACTCATTCTCCAATGAGCACATGTATTGTATCTCTAGTGTCCCTACACGAGCAACTATGAGACCAACTGCATCCATCATATAGATGGGTATACAGCACACCAGTCTATCCGGTTATCACGATATCCCTCTCGAGTAAAATATGACCGGGATTATTTAGGATATGTGTTTAAAGGTGAATCGATCTCATTATCGTGATCTCATCACGATCCGATTCCCATTGCACAAATCCAAGGACATCACAATATATATATATGCATTTATGCAATAGTTATAAAGTAATATACGCCAAAATATAATAAGCAAAAATATTCTGTATCAAGTCACACGTGTCATCACTCACGTGATTGGCTTGCTGGGCACCTATGACTAGCACCTTCATCATTAAGGCCGATGCATCTAGAGACAGAATAGGAGACATTCTCATGCAAGATGGTCGACCACTCACATACATTAGCAAGACATTGTCTCCCCCCTATCAAAACATGTTAACATATGATAAGGAGATGCTCACCATTGTGCACGCAGTAACAAGGTGGAGATTGTACTTGATCAGGCGATACTTTCAAATCAAGACCGACCATAAAAGCCTAAAATATCTCTTGGAGCAGAAGATATCTTACCCCGAGCAGCAAAAATGGGTAACAAAACTTCTTGGATTTGATTATGAAATAACTTACAAAAGGTGGAAAGAGAATGTTGTTGCAGATGCGCTTTCGCAACTACTTGAGCAAGCTGAATTTTCGGTCGTTTTACTTCCAACCAGCGACTTCCTTAAGGATATTAAGATGGAATGACAGGAAGATTCGGAGACTAGTAAGATCAAAAAAAAAAATTAGAGGAAGCACCAAGCTCCGTGGCTCATTACAATTGGTACTCAAAAGAATTATGCTATAAGGGACGCATTGTACTTGTGACAAATTCTACTTGCATCTTCAAGAGCATATTTTGGACAAGGTTATTCCATATGCATGGTACTAAATTGAAATGGAGTACGATATATCACCCACAAACCAATAGCCAAACGGAAGTTTTAAATAGGTGCTTGGAGACAACCCAAAGCCACCCACCAAATATGACTACCCAAAGAGAACTCCAGACCCAACCAAGCGCCATTATTGATCGACGGATCGTGACTCGACGACGACGACCCACTAATGAAGTGCTAATATAGTGGGCGAACCTACCAATAGAAGATGCCACTTGGGAGAACTATGACGACTTGAAGATCAAATTCCCATAATTCATGAATCATCAGCCTCGAGGACAAGGCTGATTTGAAGAGGGCGGGTCTGTTAGGACTCTAGCTTGGAGAGTCCTAATTGAGAGGGATATTCATGTAAAACCTACCTAAGTCGACCCCTATTAAAGAGGTGAAGAGACCGGCTAGGGTTATGAAGTTGTTTCTTAGAGAAGAATAAGGAGTTGTAAAGGAATAGGAGTCTTGAGTAGGAGTCCTATTAGGAGTTGGTTAGAAGTAGGAGTCTTGAGTAGGAGTCCTATTAGGAGTTAGGATTTAGAAGTCCTATAAATAGTCATGTATTCCTCCTCTTTTCACAAGCAATAGATGAATCTTTTCTGCAGCCTTTGAGCAGCAACTTGGAGGGAGGAACCCCTATAGAGTTCCAAGGAGGCCGATCCCCTAAAGAGATCAACCCCAAGTTTAGAATCTGTAAGGGTTCTAACACCCCCCCCCCTAGGCCACCGACCTCGTCTCCTTGCTGCCCTTATCTCACTCGAGCGAGAAGGGTCGCGACCGCCATTTCCCAACAAGCAGATCACCCATCGCCGCTTTTACCATCGGCAATGCTGCCCTAGCCACACTGCCATCGCTGCCTTCCCTTGGTTACACCATCGGCCGCGTGCTCTGTTGGCTTCGCTATTTCTATGATGCGATAGAAACAGAGCAGTCGTCAATCCCTCTGTTGCCATATGCGTCAGTTGCCTCTACCACCACCGCTGCTTCTCAGCCACTTCAATGCCACCCCTCTCCTTCGTTGCCGAGCCACCACCGCTGCCAGCCACTGTGCGACGACCGCCGTACATCTCCCAACCGTCGATCCTCCTTGCTCTACATCCGTAGTGGCAGAAATAGGGCAACCCACCGGTTACCCTTGTTCCCAACCGTGACACCATCGACTCCTCCTTCTCCACCGCCACCGCCACTCCCCAGCCAGCAACCTCCCCTCCTAGTTGCACCATTCCCGCCACAACCACATCCTCTCCCCTTTGAAGCCCATCTGGTCGAAAGGGGCCCCTGCCTCCCCTGCTTTCGGCTAGCCCCATCGCAACCGCTGCATTTTGGCCAACGACCACCAACGCCACTGCTACCCAACCAGTAGCCTTCGCTCCTTGCTGCTCCACCCTACTGAAGTGAGAAGGGTCGTGGTCGCTGTTTCCCGGCTAGCGGACCAACCCCTTCTACTGTCGGCGACGTTGCCCCAACCGTGCCACCATCGTTGCCTTCCCTTGCATCGCAGCTGCAGACACTTGACCATCCCTACTCGCGGTCATCAAACCAAGGCAACCACAATCGCCATAGTCACCGCCATTTCCTCAACCGAACGTGATCCCTCAGCGTCACCAGCACCTCCTTCCGTAGTGCGACAGAGACAAAGCAACGTTGCCTTCAATCCGTGCCATCGCAGCCACCGCAGCGGTGAGCCCTTGGTGGCACTGCCCCAGCTGCACCATCACAACAGGTTGCCAACACCGTAGCCTCAAGCCCGCTGCTCGACGATCACCCCTTGGGTCGCAGTAGCTGCAGCCACATTGACGCAGTCGCCTTCTAGCCCCAGCGCTCTCACCCCACACAGTGATAGAAATAGGACAGCAACTCTTCCTCTAATGCAGTGACCGCAACACTACCCTCGGCGTCCACCTCGTCAGTAACTTCGCATTAATAGTGCTGATGCCCTTAACAGACATAAAAAATAGGAGTTGAGAACCCAGATTTGCAGTCTTGCGCAATGGCCATCGATAACTTAGTAAAAGCACAAATGAAAGCATGGGAAATCAGAATTGAGAACCAACTACAAGAAACACTTAATGATTTCAAAAAGAGCCTACTGGAGAGCCACAGCAAATTTCAACAAGATGGGAGCTCAAGTTCTACGTTGAACAGATTGGGAGGTACAAGAAAAGGGCCCCAGGATGGTGACACATACTACCCACGCATTATGGTAGAATTTTCACGATGGGAAGATACGGATCCAACTAGTTGGATCTCTAAGGCAGAAATTTTTTTTCATTTTCACAGAACCCCAGAAGAATCTAAGGTAGAAGTGGCCTCAATCCAGCTTGATGGAGATGCAATCTAATGGTACGATTGGTATGAAACTTTCCACGGAATTCCTTCGTAGGAGCAGTTCAAAAGAGGGCTTCTTGTTCGCTTTGGCCTATCCGAATATGAAAATGTTGATTGCCAACTCGCCAAAATTCGTCAGACTTCTACAGTGTTAGAATATCAAAGTAGGTTTGAAAGATTATCAAATCAAGCTAGAGATTGGTCGAACTGACAACTTCTGGATACATTTATTGAAGGGCTTATTCCAAAGATCTGGTGTGAAGTTAAGGCTCGTCAACCCCACACTATGATAGCTGTGATCTCATTTGCACATCTATATGAGAAAAAAATTAGCAAGGAAATATCAGTAAGGGGTTTGTACTATGATGAAAAATGGAGTATGGAGCACCGATGTAAACAAGGGCAACTTCTGATGATTGAACCAATTATAGAGGAGCCGAAATCTAAGAATGTGGACTCTAATCATGAAGGTATAAATTCTAATAAAGATGTTGAACCTACCATACATACAATGCATACATTAGTCGACTACTCTAACCCGCAAACTATGAAAGTTGGCGGAACTCTTGAGCATTAGCCTATTATAGTTTCGATTGATACTGGTAGAACTAACAATTTTATGGATAGTTAGACTATTGACCGATTACTATAGGGCCTGAAGTTTCTTGCAACGATTGCTACACTGAAAGACGGACCTGTTGCTTACACTATAAAAAAGTGGAGACCATACTTACTTGATCAACGGATTGTGATGCATTGCAGATAGTCTATGACTAAAGTGTTGAAAGAGAAGCTCCCCGAGATTGATATTGCTCAGCCTTGAGGACAAGGCTAATATGAAGTGGGAGGAACTGTTAGGACCCTTTTTTTAAGCTTTTGAATAATGTTTATTGAGTCTGTTTAGTCCAGTTGTTTATTGAGTCTATTTAGTTCGATTAGAGTTAGGTAGAGATTTATTTAATATTTATTTATTATTAAGAGTCCAAGTCTTGATGGACTCTAGGTGGAACTCTATAAATAGTGATGCAACCCTTTCTTTAAATCAATCAATCAATCAATAAAATGTTATTTCACTTTGTGGACAAACCCTAGGAGGCCGATCCCCTCGAAGTGATCAAGGAGGGTCGATCCCCTCGAAGTGATTAAGGAGGGCCAATCAATCAATCAATTTATGCATGATGATTCTTGAGATTTATGGATTATCGATTTTTATGATAATGAACGTGACCTTTTCAAGTTTTTAAACTATGATGTATGTTTACATACGAAAAGCTTGATCATGCTTATATGAAATCATTTACTTAGAATGAAACACAAAAAAAGGAAAATATATTATCATTAGAATTAAAATAATGAATCAATTTATGTTATGAATTTTGTGAACCATGAAATTGATTTTGATGAATCTATTTATATCATTTTTATGAATCTCTTGAAAATGCTTTTGATTTGATGATTTGAATATGAATGAGTTTTATCTTGATTTGTTGAGATTTATAACTTGATTTCTTATGCTTAAATCAAGATTTTATATGCATGAATTGAAATCTTTTTCTCCTAAGTTTCTTTTATGATTTACTAAAGAGAATATCTCTTTCGAAATTCATGACTTAAAATTTCTTTTGAATATCTTTTATTATTAGATCTCCTAAGATTTTCTTTTGATTATTTAAGAGGAGGTTTTTCAAAAGAAATCATGTCCATTGGTATTCACATGATCTTATCTTTCATGATATGATTTTTGTGCAATTTCTTGCATTCATCACCCAATTAATTTTTCCTGATGAGATAAAATGAATGTGATGAAATAAAAATATGCATGAAATACAAATGAGAAATTATGATCATACATGATAAGATGCAATGTAATTTGACATTTAGATATCATCATGATTTAAAATGCTATGATTTGTTGCTAAATTAATGTATTATGAATGCTTGAGTATCTTGTATGATATGATGATTGATATATTGTTAGTTGTTGGGAAATCTAGGGGGCGACATCACATGCGTAGCAGAAGAACAAGAAAACAAAATCCCCGATTCCCAAAAAAGATGTTCGTCGTCGTGCGAAGATTGGTGCGCAAAATCCGCGAAACTCAAAACTGCGTATAGAGTAGATTGTGTTACCAAGGGAGATCGTATATCCCAGTTTCCTTGCAGATCCTTAGGAGAGGGTGAAGGAGGTCAAGCGTCCTCCTCTCTAGCGGTGATTCGCACAGCAGGGTTGCGACGACGCTCCTCAAAACTCCAGGCCTGCTTTGAGGTGGAGAGGAAGAGAAGAATCGGAAAGGCAAGCAAAGGCTCTAGCCTATGAGGCTCTGAATCCCTCCTATTTATAGAGGTCCCCTGTCAAATACTAATGGGTCCTCCCCTTGTGGGTATTGGATCTGCATCCAATAGGACAAGGGCTCTGTCGGATATCTCATATCTGAACCTCTACTCATCGCAATGCCTACCATATGTGTGTGACCCTCTAGGCTCAATATCGAGCTGGCCATGAGTCATACCTGTCAGAACACCTTCTAATTGAGAGAATTATTATCTCTGTAATAATTCACTTGACTCATCGACTACGGAAGTACTAGGCCACTACGCCATAGTCCCCAGACGATACAGGGGAATCCAATCCATTGGACCTGTCTGTCCTCAGTTACCGTGTACCTATAATCCCTCATCCATCTAATATCCCAGAGACCGTATATCGAGCATGGTGTTGTCAGACCCATATGGTTTCTACTCGAGTCTCGCTCTAATCGGATTCTCCCGGAGAACTCTTTCTCTCTCAACCCGAATGACCCTGGCTAGGGATTTGTTTGAGCAATAACACATGGGATATTCCTCACATAACGTCGAGAGTGGATGATCCTCTATCGACACTCAATAGCCCTCGTAAGGTCGACTACCACTCCCAATGACCAGCTGTACTAGATCTGGGACATCCAAACCTATAAGTCTGGTATCAAAAAGTGGAGCACTCATATAGGACATCCTTGGTGTCTCAAGTCTAAGGACCAGATACACCACTAGGACTACGGAATCACTGTCTAACAATAAGGCATCATCAACCATCCAGCATTCCGTAATCGGATCAATTAGTGAACTCATTCTCTAATGAGCACCTGTACTGTATCCCTAGTGTCCCTACACGAGCAGCTATGAGACCAGCTGCATCCATCATATGGACGGGTATACAGCACACCAGTCTATCCGGTTATCACGATGTCCTTCTCGAGTAACCTATGACCGAGATTATTTAGGATATGTGTTTAAAGGTGAATCGATCTCATTATCGTGATCTCATCACGATCCGATTCCCATTGCACAAATCCAAGGACATCATTATATATATATATATATATATATATATATATATATATATATATATATATATATATATATATATATATATATATATATATATATATATGCACATATAAAGTGATATACGCCAAAATATAATAAGCAAAAAGATTATGTATCAAGTCACACGTGCAATCACTCACGTGATTGGCTTGCTGGGCATCTATGACTAGCAATCTCCCACTTAACCTAAAGCCAATCACCTATGTGTCTGATCCCTATCAGACCCCTGTGACGCTCAAAGACAATCTGAGACAATGGCTTTGTCAATGGATTTGCAATGTTATCTTAGGATGAAACTTTTTCCACTGCTACATCTCCTCAGGTTACGATCTCTCTGATAAGCTGGAACCTCCTCAGAACACTTCTAATGAGACCCGGGTTCCCTTATTTGAGTAATCGCCCCATAATTGTCGCAATATAATAAAGTTGGCTCATCGCTGTTGAATCTCGGGTTTTGATGATGAAGTCAATTGTCATTTGTTATCTAATCTATGTGTTGAGATAAGTGTGCAGGATTAACTACGATAAGAGTAAGACAAGCAGCAGGTGTTGCGCCGGAGTCAAGATCAGGATCACGTTGGGAGTTCGAGAGTTCGACGGAAGTTCGGACGGTCGTCGGAGGTTCAGAGAGAACAGATCCGAGAAGTCCAGAAGCTTGCCAAGCGAAGCTCATCGGAACTCGCCAAGTGGATCGTCGCAAAGTCCAGGAGTATGCCGGATGTCCGCAGAAGGATCACCGAGGGTTATCGGTTGATCGACGGAAGTTGGCCGGAAACTCGCCGGAAGAAGCGATTGACGCATCGGAGCAAAGCTGCAGAAGTTGTCTTAGAGTTAATCGTAGTTAGCATGATGATTAAGCATGAAAATGGGAGGTGATCCCATTAGCTTAATCTTGGGGCAATTGGGCCCCTGAAAAGATTCAAAGTGGGCCGAATGGAGTGAACCATTCGGACCCAGATTGCACCAGGAGGTGCAACCGCCCCAGCCAGGAGGTGCAACCGCCTGGGCTGTGGGGTTGGGAGGTGCAACCGCCCCAACCAGGAGGTGCAACCGCCTGGGCTGTGGGGTTGGGAGGTGCAACCGCCCCAGCCAGGAGGTGCAACCGCCTGGGCTGTGGGGTTGAGAGGTGCAACCGCCCCAGCCAAGAGGTTGCACCGCCAGAGCTCAAGTTCCGAGCTCTGCCAGGCGATGCAACCACCGAGCTCAGTCTTCGAGCTCTGGCAGAGAGGTGCATCAGCCTGAGCTAAGTCTCGAGCTCTGCCAGGTGATGGATTCACCAAGCTCAGTCTTCGAGCTCTGGCAGAGAGGTGCATCAGCCTGAGCTCAGTTTGGAGCTCTCCCAGGTGATGCAACCACCGAGCTCAGATTTCGAGCTCTGCCAGGTGATGCAACCACCAAGCTCAGTCTTCGAGCTCTGCCAGGTGATGCAACCATCGAGCTCAGTCTTCGAGCTCTGGCAGAGAAGAGCAATCGGCTGAGCTCAGTCTTCGAGCTCTGCCAGGCGGTGCCACCTCTCCAGTTGAGAGGTGCAACCGCCTGATCCCAGAATTCTGGGATTTGATCGATTTGATCGTTTTGAGCTCGAATTTTGAATTGGGTTGGGGCCTATAAATACCCCACCCATTCAGCACTGAAAAGATACAGACCAATACCGAAATCTTGATCTTTTCTGTGATTCTAAGAGCTCAAAAGTGTTGTAAAGCCTTTAAGTCTCCTCCTTCTGTTCTTCAAGTTTTCAATTGTAAAGTGAGGAGAGAAAGGTCTGTAAAGGTTGTCTCCTAAGCCTGTCAAAAGGAGAAGAAATTGTAAGAGGGAAGTTTGGCCTTCGCCCATTGAAGGAAGGCACCTAGTTGACGTCGGCAACCTCATCGGTGGAGGAAGCCAAAAGTGGAGTAGGTCAAGGCTGACCGAACCACTCTAAATCTCTGGTTTGCGTTTATTTTCGAGCACTTTATCATTACTGCAAACCTCCCTCATCACTACTGCTCTCTGCGCTTTCACGAACAAATTCTAAGTGCTGTTCTTCCAAATCTGCATTCAGACGTAAACTCGTGTTTTCATACAGTACAGTTTACGTTTACGTTTGATTCTGCAGAACTATTTTTCGTGCTTTTACGAACGAGCCGTTTTTACAGTTTACGCTTACATTTTAATCCTATTAATAACTGCAATCTGTCCTCTGTGATTTTACGAACGAGTTTCAACATTTAGACGCAAAACTGCATTCAGACGTAAATCGGCTTTCCTCGCTCAATCGTCAGATTTCAGTTCACGTTTACATCTTGATTTCAACTGCATACTGCCTTCTGCGAGTATACAAACGAGTTTCAATGTTTAGACGTAAATCTGCGTTTAGACGTAAAACTACGTTTAGACGTAAATCTGCGTTTAGACGTAAAACTGCGTTTAGACGTAAAACTGCGTTTAGACGTAAATCTACGTTTAGACGTAAATCTGCGTTTAGACGTAAATCTGCATTTAGACGTAAATCTGAGTTTAGACGCAAAACTGCGCTTAGACGCAAAACTGCGCTTAGACGCAAAACTGCGCTTAAACGCAATCTGCGCTTAGACACAAACTGCACCTAGATACAAACTGCGAATTTGCTTTTGGATCATAATAGTTTTTGAACGAACGCAGCTTTTGGTTTTTAAATTAATATAAGATTTCCGCTGCACTAATTCACCCCCCCCCTCTTAGTGCTCTTGATCCTAACAATTGGTATCAGAGCAAGGTTAACTCTCTAAAGGATTAAAACCCAAGAGAGATGGCATACGCCGGAAACCAAGAGGGGCATTCGATTACACGTCCACCCATGTTCAGTGGAACGGACTACACTTACTGGAAGACCCGAATGAGGATCTTTCTTATTTCTATGGATTTTGAACTGTGGAACCTTGTTGAAAATGGATTTTTAAAATCTTCTCTTCCAATGATCGATTGGAACGATTTGGAGAAGAAGGCTTTCGCTCTTAATGCAAAGGCTATGAATGCCTTATTTTGCGCACTTGATAAAAACGAGTTTAATCGTGTTTCAACTTGCGAAACTGCTTTTGATATTTGGCACACACTTGAAGTGACCCACGAGGGCACAAGTAGAGTGAAAGAGTCAAAAATCAATCTGTTGCTGCATTCTTTTGAACTTTTCCGAATGAAACCGAGTGAAACCATTGGCGACATGTTTACCCGTTTCACGGATGTCGTCAACGGTCTAAAAGGACTCGGAAAGAGTTTTTCGGATTTTGAGCTTGTTAATAAGATACTAAGATCCCTTCCTAAGAGTTGGGATCCTAAAGTCACCGCCATTCAAGAGGCAAAAGATCTGCGAAATTTCCCTCTTGAAGAACTAATCGGGTCATTAATGACCTACGAAATGACCTGCAAAGCTCATGAAGAGCAAGAAGACATCCTTCCAAAGAACAGGAAGGATATGGCACTTAAAACTTCTGAATGCCACTTGAGAGAAAACTCAAGTGATGAGGACTGTGATGATGACTTAGCATTTTTGACAAGAAAGTTTAAGAAGTTCTTCAAAAGAAACAAGTTTAAAAACGATGTGAAAAATAAACTTGAACCTAAAAAGGACCAAGTGATCTGCTACGAATGTAAAAAGCCGGGACATTACAAAAGTGATTGTCCCCAAGTCAAGAAAAGAACAACAAAGAAGAAGGCGCTCCAAGCAACATGGGATGATTCGAGCGCATCTGAGGAAGAAGAATCCAACACCGAGCAAGTTGCTCATTACGCCTTTATGGCTATCGAAGAGGAGGTAACGAATTTATTAGATGCTGATTTATCTTTCGATGAATTATTAAATGCCTTCCATGATTTATTTGATGAATGCAAAGTTATAAATAGAAAATACAAGTTGCTAAAAAAGGTACATGATAATCTTACTTGTGAGTTTGATAAGTTAAAAATCGAACATCATGATAGTTTAAATTCATGTATCAAATGTCATGATCTGGAAACTATACAAAAAGAAAACTTGCTACTTAAGGACACCTTGAAGAAATTCGAGGTTGGTAGCAAGTCATTAAACATGATCCTTACAAACAAGGGTCATGCTCCCAAAAGAAGTGGGATTGGATTTGTGAGGAGTCCTCACCAAAATCCAACTACCTTTGTAAAAGGCCCCATCTTACATGTTCAAACCAAGTGCAACTTTTGTTGAAAATCTGGACACAAGACACATTGCTGTCCATTCAAGAAAATAAGTCCAAACAAATTAATTTGGGTTCCTAAAGGAACCATGATAAACTCTATGCAACATGATAGAAAATGTAGATCTATTTATGAGGCACCCAAAAGCAAATGGGTACCTAAACATCATTCTTTCTTGTAGAAAACTAAACAATCGCAAGCTAGGAGCAAGAAATGGTACCTTGATAGTGGATGCTCAAGGCATATGACCGGAGATCCATCTCAATTCTCTAAGCTCTCTAGCATAGACGAAGGATATGTCACCTTCGGAGACAACAACAAGGGTAAAATCATTGGCAAAGGAACCATAGGTAACAAATCCAACCTCTCTATTGAAGATGTTTTACTAGTTGATGGTCTAAAACATAACCTCTTGAGCATTAGTCAATTATGTGATAAAGGATATATTATAAGATTTGAATCTAATGCCTGCATCATTGAAAAACCACACAAAAATATATCTATGATTGCATTAAAACAAAACAACGTTTACACTATTGACATCAATGACTTATGTGATGAAATGTGCCTTGCCGTTATGAATGAGGATGCTTGGCTATGGCATAGAAGATTAGGTCATGCTAGCATGAAACTAATCAATCAAGTATCATCTAGAGAACTTGTAAGAGGAATTCCTCATATCAAGTTCATCAAAGATAATGTATGTGATGCTTGCCAATTAGGTAAGCAAATTAGGGGTAGCTTCAAAGCTAAGAATCAAATAAGCACCTCTAGGCCCTTACAATTGATCCATATGGACTTGTTCGGACCAATCTCTACATCAAGTCTAGGAGGTAGCAAATACGCCTTTGTCATTATTGATGACTACAACAGATATACATGGACCTACTTCTTAAAACAAAAAAATGAATGCTTTAGACATTTTTCCAAGTTTTGTAAACTTGTTCAAAATGAGAAGGAATCTATGATTTCGTCAATTAGAAGTGATCACGGTGGAGAATTTCAAAACCATGACTTCCAAGAATTCTGTGAACTCAATGGATACAACCACAACTTCTCTACTCCAAGAAATCCTCAACAAAATGGGGTAGTAGAAAGAAAAAATCGAAATTTGCAAGAAATGGCAAGAACCATGTTGAATGAACATAGCCTACCCAAATATTTTTGGGCCGAAGCTGTAAACACTGCATGTTATATTTTAAATAGAGTCCTAGTAAGACCCTTACTCTCCAAAACTCCTTATGAGTTATGGAATAACAAAAAACCCAATGTCTCATATTTTAAAGTCTTTGGGTGTAAGTGTTTTATCTTGAATGAAAAGGATAACTTAGGAAAATTCGATGCTAAGTCTGATGAAGGAATCTTTCTTGGTTATTCTTCGGTTTCTAAAGCTTTTCGCATCTTCAATAAAAGAACCTTAATTATTGAAGAATCCATCCATGTTGTTTTCAATGAGATTTCAGAAATTAAGAAAAATGATCTTGATGATGATGTTAATTTTGATTCCTTGAATTTAAACGAAACCCCGTCTCCAACTAGCAACTTGGTTGCATCCACTTCCAAAACATCCTTACCCAAGGATTGGAAGTATATAGATGCTCATCCTAAGGAGCTAATCCTAGGAGACACATCAAAGGGGGTTCAAACACGATCTTCTTTTAAAAACTTTTGTGCCAACGCCGCTTTTCTCTCCCAAATTGAACCCAAATGTGTTGATGAAGCCATGAAAGATGATTCATGGATCATCGCAATGCAAGATGAATTAAATCAATTTGAGAGAAATGAGGTGTGGACGCTTGTTCCTAGGCCAAATGACCATTTAGTAATTGGTACTAAATGGGTCTTTAGAAACAAGCAAGATGAAAATGGTATCGTGGTTAGAAACAAGGCTAGATTAGTGGCCAAAGGTTTCAACCAAGAAGAAGGTATCGATTACGAAGAAACCTTCGCACCTGTGGCTCGATTGGAAGCCATAAGGATGCTCCTTGCCTACGCTAGTTGCAATAATTTTAAGTTATTTCAAATGGATGTTAAAAGCGCTTTTCTAAATGGTTTCATTTCCGAAGAAGTTTATGTTGAACAACCTCCTGGATTTGAAAACAATGGCTACCCTAATCATGTGTTTAGATTAACTAAAGCTCTCTATGGTTTAAAACAAGCCCCAAGGGCTTGGTATGAGAGACTTAGCTCTTTTCTCATTGAAAAGAATTTCATAAAAGGCAAGGTTGATACTACATTATTTATCAAGAATTTTGAAAATGATTTTCTCATTGTTCAGATTTATGTTGATGATATTATCTTTGGTTCTACAAATGAATCTCTTTGTGAATCCTTTTCGAAAACTATGAGTCATGAATTCGAAATGAGTCTAATGGGAGAGTTAACATTCTTCTTAGGCCTACAAATCAAACAACTAAGCAATGGCATCTTTATTAGTCAAACCAAATATGCTGTGAGTCTGCTAAAGAAGTTCAAAATGAATAATTCAAAAGCCATTGACACTCCTATGAGCACCTCCACTAAGTTAGAAATTGATGAGAATGGAGAAAGCTTCGATCAAAAAACCTATAGGGGTATGATAGGAAGTTTACTTTACCTCACTGCCACCAGACCAGACATCATGTTCAGTGTAGGACTTTGTGCTAGATTTCAATCAGACCCTAAGATATCTCATCTCAAAGCAGTCAAAAGAATACTCAGATATCTTAATGGAACTACCAATCTAGGATTATGGTACCCAAAATCAGAAAATTTTGAATTAACAGCTTATGCTGATGCGGACTTCGCTGGCTGTAAACTAGACAGAAAAAGCACATCAGGATCATGTCAATTTTTAGGACATGCCCTCGTATCCTAGTCATCTAAGAAACAAAACTCGGTTGCCCTATCAACAACCGAAGCTGAATACATTGCAGCAAGTGCATGCTGTGCACAAGTTGTATGGATGAAAAACACTTTAGAAGACTACAAAGTGAATCTTAAAGATATTCCCATTAAATGTGATAACACGAGTGCAATATGCTTAACTAAAAATCCTATACAACACTCAAGAACAAAACACATTGATATTAGACATCACTTTATATGAGATCATGTCACTAATCATGATGTAACCATAGAGTTTATTGATACCAAACATCAACTGGCTGATATCTTCACAAAACCCCTATGTGAAGAACAATTTGATTACATAAGAAGAGAATTAGGAATGTTGATGTGTCCGAATACTTAAACTAGTTAAAATTATTTTTCGGATGTTATTACTATTACATGCCTTGACAACGCTTGATCAAATAACATTTTGCAATTTATGTGACAAATCAAATGCATGTAAGAAGTTCATTTTTCGGGTTGTATGCTAAAAATGGGATGTTCCCGTACACTCTTATGAAAACTCTTTGGAAAATGACTTTCCTCCGTCAAGCAAAAACAATAAAGAGATATATGTGTCATGACTTCCTTTATATGCTTGATAATGC
The DNA here is from genome assembly GCF_036884655.1 of Musa acuminata AAA Group. NCBI lineage: Eukaryota > Viridiplantae > Streptophyta > Magnoliopsida > Zingiberales > Musaceae > Musa > Musa acuminata. Next base: position 13,720,600 of record NC_088353.1, on the reverse strand, counting down.
TATCATGCTTTTTGTTGATGACAAAGGGGGAGAAAACATATGAATTGATAAACATATGAATTGATAAACTTGCTATGTCATAACTAAACTGCCATAATCATATGTCATAGTTGCAAATACTTGAGTGATGCTATAAACAATGTTATGCCATCCTTGCATCACCAAGAGATATGTGAACATGTGCTATAGTTTGCATCATATCTTGATTTGATATTCTATAGAAAATGCAAACTTGCTAAAAAATCTCAAATGTGAGCATCATGTAAAAAGTCCTTTGTAGCTTTATATGATTACATGATGAATGGTTACAAACACAATCATACAAACTTGATGATGTATGTCATGCCTTGACATAATTCTTAAAGAGATACATCATGATGGGCATCATGATGGGAGCATTGATAAGTTTAACTGATCTAACTTATCAATACGTCACTTGAATTCTCGGTCTTGAATTCAAGGTTGACTTATCTCAACTATGGCATATAGATAGGGGGAGTTAAGGACAACTCCTTTATCAATTGATTGTCATCATCAAAAAGGGGGAGATTGTTGAATCTCGGGTTTTGATGATGAAGTCAATTGTCATTTGTTATCTAATCTATGTGTTGAGATAAGTGTGCAGGATTAACTACGATAAGAGTAAGACAAGCAGCAGGTGTTGCGCCGGAGTCAAGATCAGGATCACGTTGGGAGTTCGAGAGTTTGACGGAAGTTCGGACGGTCGTCGGAGGTTCAGAGAGAACAGATCCGAGAAGTCCAGAAGCTTGCCAAGCGAAGCTCATCGGAACTCGCCAAGTGGATCGTCGCAAAGTCCAGGAGTATGCCGGATGTCCGCAGAAGGATCACCGAGGGTTATCGGTTGATCGACGGAAGTTGGCCGGAAACTCGCCGGAAGAAGCGATTGACGCATCGGAGCAAAGCTGCAGAAGTTGTCTTAGAGTTAATCGTAGTTAGCATGATGATTAAGCATGAAAATGGGAGGTGATCCCATTAGCTTAATCTTGGGGCAATTGGGCCCCTGAAAAGATTCAAAGTGGGCCGAATGGAGTGAACCATTCGGACCCAGATTGCACCAGGAGGTGCAACCGCCCCAGCCAGGAGGTGCAACCGCCTGGGCTGTGGGGTTGGGAGGTGCAACCGCCCCAGCCAGGAGGTGCAACCGCCTGGGCTGTGGGGTTGAGAGGTGCAACCGCCCCAGCCAAGAGGTTGCACCGCCAGAGCTCAAGTTCCGAGCTCTGCCAGGCGATGCAACCACCGAGCTCAGTCTTCGAGCTCTGGCAGAGAGGTGCATCAGCCTGAGCTAAGTCTCGAGCTCTGCCAGGTGATGGATTCACCAAGCTCAGTCTTCGAGCTCTGGCAGAGAGGTGCATCAGCCTGAGCTCAGTTTGGAGCTCTCCCAGGTGATGCAACCACCGAGCTCAGATTTCGAGCTCTGCCAGGTGATGCAACCACCAAGCTCAGTCTTCGAGCTCTGCCAGGTGATGCAACCATCGAGCTCAGTCTTCGAGCTCTGGCAGAGAAGAGCAATCGGCTGAGCTCAGTCTTCGAGCTCTGCCAGGCGGTGCCACCTCTCCAGTTGAGAGGTGCAACCGCCTGATCCCAGAATTCTGGGATTTGATCGATTTGATCGTTTTGAGCTCGAATTTTGAATTGGGTTGGGGCCTATAAATACCCCACCCATTCAGCACTGAAAAGATACAGACCAATACCGAAATCTTGATCTTTTCTGTGATTCTAAGAGCTCAAAAGTGTTGTAAAGCCTTTAAGTCTCCTCCTTCTGTTCTTCAAGTTTTCAATTGTAAAGTGAGGAGAGAAAGGTCTGTAAAGGTTGTCTCCTAAGCCTGTCAAAAGGAGAAGAAATTGTAAGAGGGAAGTTTGGCCTTCGCCCATTGAAGGAAGGCACCTAGTTGACGTCGGCAACCTCATCGGTGGAGGAAGCCAAAAGTGGAGTAGGTCAAGGCTGACCGAACCACTCTAAATCTCTGGTTTGCGTTTATTTTCGAGCACTTTATCATTACTGCAAACCTCCCTCATCACTACTACTCTCTGCGCTTTCACGAACAAATTCTAAGTGCTGTTCTTCCAAATCTGCATTCAGACGTAAACTCGTGTTTTCATACAGTACAGTTTACGTTTACGTTTGATTCTGCAGAACTGTTTTTCGTGCTTTTACGAACGAGCCGTTTTTGCAGTTTACGCTTACATTTTAATCCTATTAATAACTGCAATCTGTCCTCTGTGATTTTACGAACGAGTTTCAACATTTAGACGCAAAACTGCATTCAGACGTAAATCGGCTTTCCTCGCTCAATCGTCAGATTTCAGTTCACGTTTACATCTTGATTTCAACTGCATACTGCCTTCTGCGAGTATACAAACGAGTTTCAACGTTTAGACGTAAATCTGCGTTTAGACGTAAAACTACGTTTAGACGTAAATCTGCGTTTAGACGTAAAACTGCGTTTAGATGTAAAACTGCGTTTAGACGTAAAACTGCGTTTAGACGTAAATCTGCGTTTAGACGTAAATCTGCATTTAGACGTAAATCTGAGTTTAGACGCAAAACTGCGCTTAGACGCAAAACTGCGCTTAAACGCAATCTGCGCTTAGACACAAACTGCACCTAGATACAAACTGCAAATTTGCTTTTGGATCATAATAGTTTTTGAACGAACGCAGCTTTTGGTTTTTAAATTAATATAAGATTTCCGCTGCACTAATTCACCCCCCCCCTCTTATTGCTCTTGATCCTAACAATCGCTACTCGGCACGACTCTCAAATCTGTAATTAACTTCTTCACCCAGACTCCCTCCTTTGCTACATCTGATGTAGCAATATACTTCGCCTCTATGGTCGAGTCAGTAGTGGTATCTTGCTTGGAACTCTTCCAGCACACTACTCCTCCATTCAAGGTGTACACATGCCCTGAATTCGACTTGCTATCATCGACATCAGATTGAAAACTTGAGTCTGTGTAGCCTTCAACCTTAAGGCTATTACCTCCATAGTAAAAGATCCTTAGTCCTTCTTAAGTACTTAAGGATACACTTTATTGCTTTCCAGTGCTCTAAGCTTGGATCCGCCTAGTACCTGCTCGTGACACTCAGAGCAGGCGTTATATCAGACCTAGTACATAGTATGCCATACATGATAGACCCTATTGCTGAGGTATAAGGTATCATATTCATGTTCACCCTTTCTTTTGGAGTCTTTGGGGACATACTCGTAGAAAGCGATATCCCATGTCTCATCGGTATGAGACCTCTCATGGAATTTTCCATGCCAAACCTTTTGACAACGGTTTCTATGTACTTGGATTGGGACAAGCCAAGCATCCTCTTGGATCTATCTCTATAGATTCTAATCCCCAAGATATGGGATGCTTCCCCTAAGTCCTTCATGGAGAAATGTCTAGATAACCAAGTCTTTACTGTAGATAGCATTCCTACGTCATTCCCAATGATGAGGATGTCATCCACATATAACACCAAAAAGGTGATAGCGCTCCCACTTACCTTCCTATACACACAAGGCTCATCTTCGTTCTTAACGAAGTCATAAGATCTGATTGCCTCATCACATCTTATGTTCCAACTTCAGAAAGCTTGATTTAGTCCATAAATGGATCTAAGCAACCTACACACCTTATCTGGGTAGTTCTTAGACACGAATCCCTCAGGTTGCATCATATACACCTTCTCCTCGAGGTTTCCATTGAGGAATGTGGTTTTCATATCCATCTGCCTGATCTCATAATCATAGTGTGCTGCAATAGCCAATAGAATTCTGATGGATTTTAGCATTGCTACGGGTGAGAAAGTTTCGTCGTAGTCAACACCTTGCCTTTGACGATACCCCTTAGCCACTAGCCTTGCTTTATAGGTCTCTACCTTTCCATCTACTCTGATCTTTTTCTTAAAGATCCACCTACAACCGATGGGTACAATACCTTCGGGCGCATCAACTAGGTTCCAAACCTTATTGGAGTACATAGAATCCATATCAGAATTCATGGCTTCTTGCCACTTCCCGGAGTCTATACTCATAATAGCCTCCTTGTAGGTCTGAGGATCAATATCCTCAATATCCTCTCCTCTAATATGTCCCACATATCCTTCAGGAGGATAGGATACTCTATCAGACCTGCGTAAAGTTGAAACTTGTGTATTAGGTACCTGAACAGACTCGGGCTGTAGAGTAGTGCTTGAGCTTGGTTCTCTAACCTCGCTCAACTCTATCATTCTCCCACTGTCTCCGCCAAGAATGTGTTCCTTCTCAAGGAACACTGCTCTCTTAGCTACAAAGACCTTTTGGTCCTCGAGATGATAGAAATAATACCCACAAGTTTCCTTAGGGTATCCCACAAATTTGGATTGCTCTGTCCTTGATTCTAACTTATCGTGGTAGTGTCTTTTAACATGGGCAGGGCAGCCCCAAATCTTAACAATCTTAAGATCAGGCTTTTTCCCTTTCCATATCTATATGGTGTAGACATTACCGACTTAGTTGGAACTTTGTTCAGAAGGTAAGCTACGGTTTCTAGGGCATAACCCTAGAATGAGATGGGTAGGTCAGCGAAACTCATTATGGACCGTACCATATCTAATAACGTACGATTTCTCCTTTCAGAGACACCATTGAGCTGAGGTGTATAAGGAGGTGTCCATTGGGATAATATCCCATGGTTCTTGAGGAATTGAGTAAACTCTGTACTTAAGTACTCACCTCCTTGATCTGATCGAAGAGTTTTAATACTCTTTTCAGTCTAGTTCTCCACCTCATTCTTATACTCTCTGAATTTCTCAAAGGCCTCGGACTTGTACTTCATTAAGTACACATATCCATACCTTGAAATATCATCAGTAAAGGTAATGAAGTAGGAGTAACCACCAATGGCATGAGTTAACATGGGTCCACATACATCACTATGTATGAGTTCAAACAGCTCTGTGGCTCTCTCTCCAATTCCACTAAATGGAGAGTTGGTCAGTTTTTTACGAAGGTAAGGCTCGCAAGTTGCATATGACACATAGTCAAATGGATCTAGATATCCATCATTTAGCAACTTTTGAATCATTCCCTCATGGATATGACCTAGCCTACAATGCTATAGGTATACACTGTTCACCTCCTCTCGTTTCCTCTTAAACAATTACATTCATTATCTGTGGAGTATTGTCTTGCATAAACAAACCTTTATGCAATATTCCTCTCGTCAATCTCCCCTCGGCTTTGCTAGAATTTACAATAAATTGTAGATGTGATAAGCAATACTGGTATCCAATACCAATGCACTATCACAAAAATCTAACAATTGGAGATTGATCATGAATGTACCTGAAACTTCTCCAAGCTTTTATTTTGCCCTTTCTGCAAGGTACTCTTTGCAGTTCCTCTTCCAGTGCCCACCTATACCACAATGGAAGCAATGACCTTTGTCCTTTGTTGGGTCTTTCTTAGCAACCTTTGCTTTACCTGGTTTGCCCTTGCCCTTTCCCTTCTTAAGGGACCTTTCTACTTTCCTTTTCTTTCTGGTCTCAAGTGTAGAGAACTGGCTTCTCTTTCTTAAGAGTACTCTTTGCCTCCCTCAACATATTGAGGAGCTCTGGGAGAGTCACCTCAAGCTTGTTCATATTAAAATTCATTATGAACTGTGAAAATGAATCTAGTAGGGACTGAAGCACAATGTCCACACACAAGTTATCCTCTAGGACCATTCCTAGACCTGTGAATTTCTCTATCCACTCAACCATCTTTAGGACATGGTTCTGAACCGGTGCCCCCTTAGTCATCCTAGTGCGGAAGAGGCTCTTGGATAACTCATATCGTTGAGTCCTTTCTTGTTCCTCAAACAATTTGCGGACATGTAGGAGAATGGATCTGGCATCCATCTTTTCATGTTGTCTTTATAACTCAGGAGTCATAGAGACCAACATATAGCACTGAGCAAGAGTGGAGTCATCAATGTACTTCATGTAGCGAGCGATCTCATCCTCGCTTGCCCCTTTTTCGGGCGTAGGCATCACTGTATCAAGGACGTACATGATTTTCTCCGCTATGAGAATAATTCTAAAGTTACGGAGCCAATCCTTATAATTTGGACCAGTGAGGTGGTTGACATCAAGTATGCCACGTAAGGGATTTGAAAACGACATTTTCTGAAAATAAAGATGTAGGAGAAATGAATAACATGAAGATTTTGTAAGAAATAAACTATCAAGATATGAACTTCTATCTTAATATGCTCCCACTATTTTACTAACGAGTCACGCGACACCCTCAGCACCTGAAACGGAAGTCTCTGATAGACTTCTAGTGGGGATCAGGATCCAATCAGCGTCTTAGTGTAACCTCGAGAGACTCAACCAATCACATTAAGCTTAAAAGGTAGGCAACTCTTGCCGATCACAACTCCTTGTGATTCCCATCCTATTCGGCCTCCGAATCACCATGGCCTCGAGGGACACAACCAACCATGATGCTCGGTTAAGTCAACACCTTCGTTACAAGATGAGTCTGATTTGATGATATACCCTCGAGGGACTCAACCAAGCATACCATGCCCTCAGGTCACCGGTGACATCTCTATGTCATAAGCAAGATAGCGAATCGTGATATAGGTGAGCCTCGAGGGACTCGACCAACTCAACCTACACCGGGAATCGGTTCCTACTTATAACGATGGAAGGCCACGTGGGTCAATCTAATTGCCTCATGTTTACCGACTTAATATTATCGAGAGATGTTTCTATGATTTGGTCTCCTAATATGACATGTCACATATATACATATTTAATATATATCTACATCGCATGCAAATATATATACATATCTAGTATGTGTATAAGCAATCACACCAGATGATCATGGACCACAACCTAATATGATTAGGCCCGAGCCAGTAGGCCTAATTACTCACTTCAAGATCTATGTGTGCAACGATGCATCTCCATGCCCTGTGATCGTCCATCTCATCCTCGTCGGTTCCGTCGACATCTTCATGCATCACGATTGTCCGTCTCGTGGGTCTCACTATCGCATCCACGCTCCCGCTGCGCCTCCTCATGTGATTACAACTTAATCATAGGCACGCAGGCCCGACAATAAACGAGAAATATAATGGAGGCTCGCTGACCTCAATAATAATAATCATAAGTACACACATCACACGGTCCTTGATCATCCGTCCACACATCATACATCACATATATAAATAATCATCATCATGTAGGACTACTAGATAATAATAAAAATAATAATCAACTAAACCTTTTAATTAATTAATATTTACTGAAATCAGGGACATGTAGGGAATTTCTCAATTCCTAAGGGTATTTTCATAATTTGGACAAAAGACATAAACTAGAATTTCCCAAATTTCGAGGGGCAAAATTGTCTTTTGCCTAGAAAACCCTAAAGCCCTACTACCCTTTGCTGCTGCCGCCGCCGCCGCCACGCTGCTGGCAGCGGCCTATGCTGCGGGGGCGGGGCGCTACCCTCGCCTACGGGCGACACGCCCGCTGGCGGCGCTACCGCTGTAGGTGGGCGCCCCCGCGGGCGTCGCCGCCTCCGTGGGCAGTTCTGTCCCGCCGGGCGCTGCCCTCGCCTACGGGCGGCACGCCCGCAAGCGGTGCTACCCCTGCAGGTTGGCGCCCCTGCGGGCGCCGCCGCCTTCGCGGGCGGTGCTGTCCCGCCGGGCGGCCGCCCTTGTGGGGGGGGAGGGTTTCGCCCGCGGGAGTAGTGGCGGCAAGTGCCGCTGCCCTGCGGCGCCTCACCCCGCGGGAGAAGCGGTCATAGGCTCCTCTACCCGCGGGCTTCCAGATCCGCCGGACGCAAGCGTGCTGCAAGCTGGCCGCCGGCCGGCTGCTGCAGACGCAGCCCCTGTGCTGCCAGCCTTCGGCTGCGCTGCACGCACGCAGATCGAGGGCAGCAACTGTTGCTGCCCTTCCTTGTTTTTGCGTCAACGATTTTTGCGGTCAAAATTCTTCCTAAACATAACACACGCAGTTCAAAACCAATCATTCGCACGAACAACCTAGCTCTAATACCACTGTTAGGAAATCTTGGGGGCGACATCACATGCGCAGCGGAAGAACAAGAAAATAAAATCCCCGATTCCCAAAAAGATGTTCGTCTTCGCGCGAAGATTGGTTCGCAAAATCCGCGAAACTCAAAACTGCGTATAGAGTAGATTGTGTTACCTAGGGAGATCGTATATCCCTGTTTCCTTGCAGATCCATAGGGGAGGGTGAAGGAGGTCAAGCGTCCTCCTCTCTAGCAGTGATCCACGCAGCAGGGTTGCGACGACGCTCCTCAAAACTCCAGGCCTGCTCTAAGGTGGAGAGGAAGAGGAGAATAGGAAAGGCAAGCAAAGGCTCTAGCCTATGAGGCTCTGAATCACTCCTATTTATAGAGGTCCCCTATCAAACCCTAATGGGTCATACCCTAGTGGGTATTGGATCTGCATTCAAGAAGACAAGGGCTCTGTCGGATATCTCATATATAAACCTCTACTCATCGTAATGCCCACCATATGTATGTGACCCTCTAGGCCCAATATCGAGCTGGCTGTGAGTCATACCTGTTAGAACTCCTTCTAACTGAGTGAATTATTATCTTTGTAATAATTAACTTGACTCATCGACTACGGAAGTACTAGGCGACTACGCCGTAGTCCCCAAACGATATAGGGGAATCCAATCCATTGGACCTGTCTGTCGTCAGTTACCGTGTACCTATAATCCATCATCCATCTAATATCCCAGAGACCGTATATCGAGCATAGTGTTGTCAAACTCATACGGTTTCTACTCGAGTCTCGCTCTAATCGGATTCTCCCGGAGAACTCTTTCTCTCGCAACCCGAATGACCCTGGCTAGGGATTTGTCTGAGCAAGAATACATGGGATATTCCTCTCATGACGCCGAGAATGGATGATCCTGTATCGACACTCAATAGCCCTCGTAAGGTCGACTACCACTCCCAATGACCAGCTGTACTAGATCTGGGACAGCCAACCCTATAAGTCTGGTATCAAAGAGTGAAGCACTCAAACAAAACATCTTTGGTGTCTCAAGTCTAAGGACCAGATACACCACTAGGACTACGGAATCACTATCTGACAATAAGGCATCATCAACCATCCAGCATTCCGTAAGCGGATCAATCAGTGAACTCATTCTCCAATGAGCACTTGTACTGTATCCCTAGTGTCCCTACACGAGCAGCTATAAGACCAGCTGCATCCATCATATGGATGGGTATGCAACACACTAGTCTATCCGGTTATCACAATGTCTCTCTCGAGTAACCTATGACCGGGATTATTTAGGATATGTGTTTAAAGGTGAATCGATCGCATTATCGTGATCTCATCACGATCCAATTCCCATCGCACAAATCCAAGGATATCACAATATATATATATATATATATATATATATATATATATATATATATATATATATATATATATATATATATATATATATATATGCATAAATAAAGTGATATACGCCAAAATATAATAAGCAAAAATATTCTGTATTAAGTCACACGTGCCATCACTCACGTGATTGGCTTGTTGGGCATCTATGACTAGCATTAGTATCATGCGTAAAGTAAGGATGAAATGTAAGATTTTGAAATTGTGCATATTTTAATTTGAAACTATTGTGATGCACAAACATATTGAAAAAGGATTGATACTTCAACCTTGTCATGATTTAAAAATTCATGTATAGGGAAAGAGAATTATAACATTGTACTCTTGCCTTCTTTTTGACAATGACAAAGGGGGAGATACTAGCTTACTAACTAGCTTGCACAAGTCAAGAAGATGCAAAAACTTATTTACTTGCTTGCACATTTAAAGAGAAGATGCAAACGTACTTCATGTAGCTTGCTTCATTGAAACATTGTATCTTGCTAGCTTGTTATCTTGCATTATTCTTTAAAAATATGCTAGCCTTCATACTTCAAAGAGAAGTAACACTTGCCAAATTGCTAGCTTGAATGTTGTAAAATAATGTTAAATTTTGCTAGCTTGCACTTTGCAAAAGAAGCAAAAATGACACTTCTCAAAAGAGAAGTAAGAGCTTGCTATCTTGAACATCACCAAAAAATTGATAGATTGCCTATCTTAAGAAGCAAATATGCAAACTTGTATGATTTGCATCCTTGCACATCTTTAAAATTAATGATGATTTGGTGATTATACATGTTGTAAAGTGATAAAAAAACTTGATAGCTTGCATGATGTAACACTTGCTAAATTTTCTAGCTTACAAATTGCATAATGATGAAACTTGATATTATGTTTTTCATGCAATGATTTAAACTTATATCTCAAACACTTGATAGTTAGAACTTCTCCTTTTTGTTGATGACAAAGGGGGAGAAGTAAGATCAAGTTATGCATGATGATGTGTTACAAATATTCATGATGAATGTTTGCAATGACTTGAATTCAGCTTGAATTCAATGTTCTCTCAATATAGAATATTGATAGAGAGAGTTTGTTTAAACTCCGGGAGTTAAGGTTAACTCTATCATTAAATGGTTGTCAACATCAAAAAGAGGGAGATTGTTGAATCTCGAATTTTGATGATGAAACCAATTGATAGTATTTATGATTTGATCTGCATTTTGAGTGACGCAGGATGCTTCGATTAGGGAGAGACAATTAAAGTATGAATAATCATGTTGTGCTAGAGGAAAATATGTCTCAAGATTGGACGTCGGATCGGTTGACATATTGACAGAGGGCTTCGGGCCATAGATTTGGGCATCAGGCCAAGAAGAGCAAATATTGCACCAAGGATATCAGAGTTGCAAAGGTCAACTGGTCGATTAGGCAATAGGCCGCAAGAGAGGACGATGCGCCGAAGAATCGAACGAAGCATTGATGGACCAATGACATACTGGATGACATGATTCATGCTTAGTAATAATTGTCTAGGTCATAGTGTGGTTTTATGTGTGCAGGACTAACTAGATAGCAAGGCATAAAGCAAAATGAAGTCCCAGATTCAAGAACACGATTTTGTTGGGAGTTCAAGAGTTTGTCGGAAGTCCGAAAATTCGTCAGAAGTTCCACCAGAATTGACCGAGAAGTCCTACAGCTTGCCAAAGAAGCTCGTCGAAACTTGCCAAGAAGATCATCGTGAAGTCCAAGAGCTTGCCGGGAGTCCGTTGGAACATTTCCTAGAGATCATCAGAAGTTCGTCGAAAGATAGTCGGAAGCTCGCTAGAAGAAACCAGACTTATCTTGCATAGAATATGTCTTAGGAATCCTAGTTAGCACATAAGTAGAGTTGGGATTGTGAGGTAATCCCATTAACTCTTTTAGGGGCCAACTAGGTGTTGGGAAATCTTGGGGACGACATCAGATGCGCAGCGGAAGAATAAGAAAACAAAATCCCTGATTCCCAAAGAGATGTTCGTCGTCGTGCGAAGATTGGTGCACAAAATCAGCGAAATTGAAAACTGCGTATAGAGTAGATTGTGTTACCTAGGGAGATCGTATATCCCTGTTTCCTTACAGATCTTTAGGAGAGGATAAAGGAGGTCAAGCGTCCTCCTCTCTAGCGGTGATCCACACAGTAGGGCTGCGATGACGCTCCTCAAAACTCTAGGCCTGCTCTGAGGTGGAGAGGGAGAGGAGAAAAGGAGAGGCAAGCAAAGGCTCTGAATCCCTCCTATTTATAGAGGTCCCCTATCAAACCCTAATGGGTCCTCCCCTAGTGGGTATTGGATCTGCATCCAATAAGACAAGAGCTCCGTCGGATATCTCATATCCGAACCTCTACTCATCGCAATGCCTACCATATATGTGTGACCCTCTAGGCCCAATATCGAGCTGGCCGTGAGTCATACCTGTCAGAACTCCTTCTAACTCAGTGAATTATTATCTCTGTAATAATTCAATTGACTCATCGACTACGGATGTACTAGGCCACTACGCCATAGTCCCCAGACGATACAAGGGTATCCAATCCATTTGACTTGTTTGTCCTCAGTTACCATGTACCTATAGTCTCTCATCCAAATAATATCCTAGAGATCGTATATTGAGCATGGTGCTGTCAGACCCATATGGTTTCTACTCGGGTCTCGCCCTAATCGAATTCTCCTAGAGAACTCTTTCTCTCTCAACCCGAATGACCCTAGCCAGGGATTTTTCTGAGTAAGAACACATGGGATATTCCTCTCATAACACCGAGAGTGGATGATCCTCTATCGACACTCAATAGCTCTCGTAAGGTCGACTACCACTCCCAATGACCAACTGTACTAGATCTGGGACAGCCAAACCTATAAGTCTGGTATCAAAGAGTGGAGCACTCATACAGGACATCCTTGGTGTCTCAAGTCAAAGGACCAAATATACCACTAGGACTACGGAATCGCTGTCTGACAATAAGGCATCATCAACCATCCAGCATTCCGTAAGCGGATCAATCAGTGAACTCATTCTCCAATTAGCACTTGTACTGTATCCCTAATGTCCCTTCACAAGTAACTATGAGACAAGCTGCATCCATCATATGGATGGGTATACAGCACACCAGTCTGTCCGGTTATCATGATCTCCCTCTCGAGTACCCTATGACCGGGATTATTTAGGATATGTGTTTAAAGGTGAATCGATCTTATTGTTGTGATCTCATCACGATCCGAGTCCCATTGTACAAATCTAAGGACATCACAATATATATATGCATAAATGTAATAGTTATAAAGTCACACGTGCCATCACTCACGTGATTGGCTTGTTCGGCACCTATGACTAGCAATCTCCCACTTGACTTAAAGCCAATCACCTATGTGTCTGATCCCCATCAAACCCTTTTGACGCTCAAAGATAATCTGAGACAATGGCTCTGTCAGTGGATCTACAATGTTATCTTCGGATGGAACTCTTTCCACTGCTACATCTCCTCGGTTTACGATCTTTTTGATAAGCTGGAACCTCCTCAGAACACTTCTAATGAGACCCGGGTTCCCTTATTTGAGTAATCGCCCCATAGTTGTCGCAATATAAGGAAGTTGGCTCCTCGCTGTTAAATCTCGTATTTTGATGATGAAACCACTTGATATGTGTTTATAATTTAAACTGCATTTTGAGTGATGCAGGCCTACTCGATCAGGATTAGACAGTTAACGTTGCGCCAGAGTAGATCACGTTAGGATATTGGACGACAGAACGCTTTGGATGTCGGGCATCGGGCCAAGGAGAGCGGAATTGTGCCAAGGATATCGGGGTTGCGGAGGTCAACCGCCGATTGGGCAACAAGCTACAAGAGAGGATGATGAACTGAAGAATCAGACGAAGCGCCAACCAATGACGTGTCGGGCAACAGAATGTCAATTCGCGTTGTAATAATTGTCTAGATCGGAGTAGAGTTTTGGTTTGTATATGCAGGATTAACTACGATAACGACGAAGACATAAAGCAAAACAAAGTGTCGGAGTCAAGCACGAAGGATTCATTGCGAGTTCGAGAGTTCGACGGAAGTCCAAAGGTTCATCGGGAATGCTGCCGGAACTAGCCGAGAATGAGTAGGGAGCTTGCCGAAGGGTTTTTCGGAAGCTTGCCGGAAGGTTCGTTGGAAGTTCACGGAGCTCACCGAGAAAGATCAAAGCTTACTGAAGAAGCTCGTTGGAACTCGTCAAGTTCAAATCGTGAAGTCTAGGAGCTTGCCGGGAGTCCGCAGAATGGTTTCCGAGAATTTATCGGAAAACCGTTGGAAGTTCGCCGGAAGCTCGCCGGAAGAAGTCTTGACTTACGGATTTTGTAATAGCTTAGAAAATATCTTTAAATTCGTAGTTAGCACATTACTTAGGGTTAGGATTAGGTGTTAATCCTATAAACCAAGTAGGGGCTAATTGGGCTCTAGTTCGGACTGGTTTGGGCCAATTTTGGAGCCCAACCAGTGAGCTGAAATAGTGTAGGCGGTGGCACCGCCTAGGCTGGGCGGTGGCACCGCTTGGTTGGGCGGTGGCACCGCCAGCATCGGGACCAAAGAGAATTCAAATTTTGGAGCCCAAATTTGAATCCTCTTGAGGCCTATAAATACCCCTCAAATCTCAGCTGAGATTACAACCTTTTGAGAAGCTAGAAGTTGAGAAGACCTTTAGGAAAAGTCTTGTTTTCAATAGCTTGAGTGTTCACTTCCTTTCTTTTCATTGAAATCTTTGTAAAAGGGTGAACCACTTGTAAGAGGTTGTAAGAGGGGTGTAAGAAGGAGGTTGATCTTCGCCTAGTAAAGGAAGATCATTAGTGGATGCTGGTGGCCTCGACGGAAGAGGAATCAGAGGAGTGGATGTAGGCCATGATTGACCAAACCACTATAAACTACCGTCTTCTCTGGTTTGCATTTACTTCCTGCTATTACCTTACTGCAAACCCCTTCAATAACTTACTTCCTTCAAGTTAAAACGCAATCGAAATGGTTTCAAACGAAACGTTGATTTTATCGTACGAAGTTTCCGAAAGTGTTTAAATCGTCGAAAGTTTATCATACTTTACCGTTGCACTAATTCACCCCCCCCCCCCCCCCCCCCCCCTCTTAGTGCCGCTCCGGTCCTAACACTCACTACTCGACAAGACTCCCAAATTTGTGATGAACTTCTTCACCAAGACTCCATTCATTTATGCATATGATGCAACAATGTACTCTGCCTCTGTGGTCGAGTCAGTAGTAGTATCTTGCTTGGAACTCTTCCAGCACACTGCTCCTCCATTCAAGGTGTACACATACCCTGAATTCGCCTTGCTATCATCGACATCAGACAGAAAACTTGAGTCTATGTAGCCTTCAACCTTAAGGCTACTACCTCCATATACTAGTAAAAGATCCTTAGTCCTTCTCAAGTACTTAAGGATACACTTTACTGCTTTCCAGCGCTCCAAGCCTGGATCCGCCTGATACTTGCTCGTGACACTCAGAGCATGCACTATATCAGGCCTAGTACATAGCATAACATACATGATAGACCCTATTGCTGAGGCATAAGGTATCATATCCATGTTCGTTCTTTCTTCTAGAGTCTTTGGGGACATACTCGTAGAAAGCGATATCCCATGTCTCATCGGTATGAGACCTCTCTTGGAATTTTCCATGCCAAACCTTTTGACAATGGTTTTTATATACCTGGACTAGGACAAGTCAAGCATCCTTTTGGATCTATCTCTATAGATTCGAATCCCTAAGATATAGGATGCTTCCCCTAAGTCCTTCTTGGAGAAGTGTCTAGATAACCAAGCCTTTATTGTGGATATCATTCCTACGTCATTCCCAATGATCAGGATGTCATCCACATATAACACCAAAAAGGTGATAGCGCTCCCACTTACCTTCCTGTACACACAAGGCTCATCTTTGTTCTTAATGAAGTCACAAGATCTGATTGCCTTATCAAATCTTATGTTCCAACTTCGGGAAGCTTGCTTTAGTCCATAAATGGATCTAAGCAACCTACACACCTTATCTGGGCAGTTCTTAGACATGAATCCCTCAGGTTGCATCATATACACCTCCTCCTCAAGGTTCCCATTGAGGAATGCGATTTTCACATCTATCTGCCAGATCTCATAATCATAGTGTGCTGTAATAGCCAATAAAATTCTGATGGAATTTAGCATTGCTACGGGTGAGAAGGTTTCGTCGTAGTCAACACCTTGCCTTTGACGATACCCCTTAGCCACTAGCCTTGCTTTATTAGTCTCTACCTTTCCATTTACTCTAATCTTTTTCTTAAAGATCCACTTGCAATCGATGGGTACAATACCTTTGGGCGCATCAACTAGGTTCCAAACCTTGTTGGAGTACATAGAATCCATCTCAGAATTCACGGCTTCTTGCCACTTCCCGGAGTCTATACTCATAATAGCCTCCTCGTAGGTCTGAGGATCAATATCCTCAACATCATCTCCTCTAATATATCCCACATATCTCTTAGGGGGATGAGATACTCTATCAGACCTACGTAAAGTTGAAACTTGTGTATTAGGTACCTGAACAGACTCGGGCTGTAGAATGGTGCTTGAGCTTGGTTCTCCAACATCACTCGACTCTTTCATTCTCCCACTATCTCCACAAAGAATGTTCTCCTTCTCAAGGAACACTGCTCTCTTAGCTACAAAGACCTTTTGATCCTCGAGATGATAGAAATAATACCCACAAGTTTCCTTGGGGTATCCCACAAATTTGCATCGCTCTATCCTTGATTCTAACTTATCGGGGTTGTGTCTGTTAACGTGAGCAGGGTAGCCCTAAATCTTAACAACCTTAGGATCAGGCTTCTTTCCTTTCCATATCTCATATGGTGTAGACACTACCGACTTAGTTGGAACTCTATTCAGAAGGTAAGCTGCGGTCTCTAGGGCATATCCCTAGAATAAGATGGGTAGGTCAGTGAAACTCATCATGGACCGTACCATATCTAATAGCGTATGATTCCTCCTTCCAAAGACATCATTGAGCTAAGGTGTATAAGGAGGTGTCTATCGGGATAAATCCCATGGTCCTTGAGGAACTGATTAAACTCTGTACTTAAGTACTCACCTCCTCGATCTAATCGAATAGTTTTGATACTCTTTCCAGTCTGGTTCTCTACCTCATTCTTATACTCTCCGAATTTCTCAAAAGCCTCGGACTTGTACTTCATTAAGTACGTATATCCATACCTTGAGAAATCATTAGTAAAGGTAATGAAGTAGGAGTAACCACAAATGACATGAGTTGACATGGGTCCACATACATCACTATGTATGAGTTCCAATAGCAAAATGGCTCTCTCTCGAGTTCCACTAAATGGAGAGTTTGTCAGTTTTTCACGAAGGCAAGGCTCGCAAGTTGCATATGACACATAGTCAAATGGATCTAGATATCCATCATTTAGCAACTTTTGAATCCTCCTTTCATGGATGTGACCTAGCCTATAATGCCATAGGTATACACTATTCATCTCATCTCGTTTCCTCTTGGACACATTTATATTCATGATATGTGGAGTAGTGTCTAGCATAAACAAACTTTTATGCATATTCCTCTCGCCAATCTCCCCTCGACTGATATCCAATACCAATGCACTATCACAAAAATCTGACAATTGGAGATTGATCATAAATGTAACTGAAGCTTCTCCTAGCTTCTATTTCGCCCTCTCTGCAAGGTACTCTTTGCAGTTCCTCTTCCAGTACCCATCTTTACCACAGTGGAAGCACTGGCCTTTGTCCTTTGCTGGGTCTTTCTTAGCAACCTTTGCTTTACCTGGTCTGCCCTTGCAATTTCCCTTCTTAAGGGACCTTTCTACTTTCCTTTTCTTTCTAGTCTCACCAGTGTAGAGAACTGGCTTCTCTTTCTTAATAGTACTCTCTACCTCCCTCAACATATTGAGGAGCTCTGGGAGAGTCACCTCAAGCTTTTCATATTAAAATTCATTATGAAGTGTGAAAAGGAATCTAGTAGGGACTGAAGCACAATGTCCACACATAAGTTATCCTCAAGGACTATTTCTAGACCTATGAGTTTCTATATCCACTCAATCATCTTTAGTACATGGTTCTGAACCGGTGTCCCCTCAGTCATCCTAGCGCGGAAGAGGCTCTTGGATATCTCATATCGCTGAGTCCTTCCCTATTCCTCAAACAATTTACGGACATGTAGCAGAATAGATTTAACATCCATCTTTTCATGTTGTCTCTGTAACTCAGGAGTCATAGAGCCCAACATATAGCAATGAGCAAGAGTGGAGTCATCAATGTACTTCACGTAGCGAGCGATCTTATCCTCGCTTGCCCCTTCTTCGGGCGTAGGCATCATTGTATCAAGGACGTACACGATTTTCTTCACCGTGAGAACAATTCTCAAGTTACGGAGCCAATCCGTATAATTTGGACCAGTGAGACGGTTGACATCATGTATGCCACGTAAGGGAATTGAAAGTGACATTTTCTAAAAATAAAGATGCGGTAGAAATGAATAACATGTAGATTTTGCAAGAAAGAAACTATCAAGATATGGACTTCTATCTTAATATGCTCCCACTATTTTACTAACGAGTCAAGCGACACCCTCAACACATGAAATGAAAGTCTCCGGCAGACTTCTAGTGGGGATCAGGATCCAATCAGCGTCTTAGTGTAACCTCGAGGGACTCAACCAATCACACTAAGCCTAAAAGGTATGCAACTCTTGCCGATCACAACTCCTTGTGATTCCCGTCCTGTTCGGCCTCCGAATCACCATGGTCTCGAGGGACTCGACCAACCATGTTGCTCGGTTAAGTCAACTCCTTCGTTACAAGATGAGTCTGATTTGATGATATACCCTCGAGGAACTCGACCAAGCATACTATGCCCTCAGGTCACCGGTGATATCTCTATGTCGTAAGCAAGATAGCGAATCGTGATATAGGTGAGTCTCGAGGGACTCGACCAACTCAACCTACACCGGGAATCGGTTCCTACTTATAACGATGGATGGTCACGTGGGTCAATCTAATTGCCTCATGTTTACCGACTTAATATTATCGAGAGAGATGTTTCTATGATTTGGTCTCCTAATAAGACATGTCACACATATACATATTTAATATATATCTACATCGCATGCAAATGTATATAGAGATCTAGTATGTATATAAACAATCACACTAGATGATTATGGACCACAACCTAATGTGATTAGGCCCGAGTCAGTAGGCCTAATCACTCACATCAAGATCTATATGTGCAACGGTGCATCTCCATGCCCTGTGATCGTCCATCTCGTCCTCGTTGGTTCCGTCGACATCTTGATGCATCTTCGTGTATCGCGATCGTCCGTCTCGTGGGTCCCGCTATCGCATCCACGGTCTCGCTGCGCCTCCTCATGTGATTACAATTTAATCATAGGCATGCAGGCCCGACAATAAATGAGAAATATAATGGAGGCTCGCATACCTCAATAATAATGATCATAAGTACACACATCTCACCCCGCGGGATAAGCGGCCGTAGGCGCCTCTGCCCGCGGGCTGCCAACCCCGCCGGATGCAGCCCCTGTGCTGCTCGCCTGCGGTTGCGCTGCACACACGTAGATCAAGGGAAGCAACTTGGGGTTTTGACGTCAACGATTTTGACGTCAAAAGTTTTTCCTAAACACAACACACGCAGTTCAAAACCAATCATTCGCACGAACAACCTGGCTCTGATACCATTGTTGGGAAATCTTGGGGGCGACATCACAAGCGCAGCGGAAGACCAAGAAAACAAAATCCCCGATTCCCAAAGAGATGTTCATCGTCGTGCGAAGATTGGTGCATAAAATCCGTGAAACTTAAAACTGCGTATAGAGTAGATTGTGTTACCTAGGGAGATCGTATATCCTTGTTTCCTTGCAGATCTTTAGGAGAGGGTGAAGGAGGTCAAGTGTCCCCCTCTCTAGCAGTGATCCACACAGCAAGGCTGTGACGACGCTCCTTGAAACTCTAGGCCTACTCTTAGGTAGAGAGGGGGAGGAGAATAGGAGAGGCAAGCAAAGGCTCTGAATCCTTCCTATTTATAGAGGTCCCTTGTCAAACCCTAATGGGTCCTCCCCTAATGGGTATTGGATCTGCATCCAATAAGACAAGGGCTCCGTCGGATATCTCATATCCGAACCTCTACTCATCGCAATGCCTACTATATGTGTGTGACCCTCTAGGCCCAATATCGAGTTGGCCGTGATTCATACATATCAAAACTCCTTCTAACTCAGTGAATTATTATCTCTGTAATAATTCACTTGACTAATCGACTATGGACGTACTAGGCCACTACGCCGTAGTCCCCGACGATATAGGGGAATCCAATCCATTAGACCTGTCTGTCCTCAGTTATCGTGTACCTATAGTCCCTCATCCATCTAATATCCCAAAGACCGTATATTGAGCATGGTGCTATCAAACCCATACGGTTTCTACTCGGGTCTCGCTCTAATCGGATTATCCTGGAGAACTCTTTCTCTCTCAACCCGAATGACCCTGGCTAGGGATTTTTCTGAGCAAGAACACATGGGATATTCCTCTCATTACGCCGAGAGTGGATGATCCTCTATCGACACTCAATAGCCCTCGTAAGGTCGACTACCACTCCCAATGACCAATTGTACTAGATTTGGGACAGCCAAACCTATAAGTCTGGTATCAAAGAGTGGAGCACTCATACAAGACATCATTAGTGTCTCAAGTCTAAGGACCAGATATACCACTAGGACTACGGAATCGCTGTCTGACAATAAGGCATCATCAACCATCCAGCATTCCGTAAGTGGATCAATCAGTGAACTCATTCTCCAATGAGCACCTGTATTATATCCCTAGTTTCCCTACACGAGCGGCTATGAGACCAGCTGCATCCATCATATGGACGGGTATACAGCACACTAGTCTGTCCGGTTATCACGATGTCCCTCTCGAGTAACCTATGACCGGGATTATTTAGGATATGTGTTTAAAGGTGAATCGATCTCATTATCGTAATCTCATCACGATCCGATTCCCATTGCACAAATCCAAGGACATCACAATATATATATGCAATAGTTATAAAGTGATATACACAAAAATATAATAAGCAAAAAAGATTCTGTATTAAGTCACACGTGCCATCACTCACGTGATTGGCTTGCTGGGCACCTATGATTAGCAATATGTTACACATATTAGAAAACATGAATAAGTATTTTTTTGCTTTCTATAGATTTTGATTTATGGAATGTTGTTAATTTTGGTTTTTAAAAGTCTTCTAAACCGATAGATGAATAAATTGATTTTAAAAATCAAATATTTTCTTTAAATGCCAAAGCTATGAATACTTTATTTTATGCCTTAGATTAAAATGAGTTCAATTGAATTTCTACTTGTGACACTACACATGATATATGACACACAATTAGAATCATTCACGAAGACACAAATAGAGTAAAAAAATTTAAAATTAATATTTTGATTCATAGTTATAAATTATTTA
Organism: Musa acuminata AAA Group; assembly: GCF_036884655.1. Taxonomy (NCBI): domain Eukaryota; kingdom Viridiplantae; phylum Streptophyta; class Magnoliopsida; order Zingiberales; family Musaceae; genus Musa; species Musa acuminata. Next base: position 13,699,595 of record NC_088353.1, on the reverse strand, counting down.
AAATTAAGTTAAGTGAAACTATTAGTGACCTGTTTTATGGATGTTGTCAATGGATTAAAAACTCTTGACAAAAATTATACTAATATTGAATTAGTGAGTAAGATCATAAGGTCTCTTCTTAAAAGTTTGATCCAAAGGTAACAACAATCCGAAAAGCTAAAGACTTGAACAACCTTCATCTTGAAGAACTCATAACATCTTTAATAATATATGAAATGACATACAAAACACATGATAAAAAAATATATATATTCCAAAGAAAAGGAAGGATATTGCTCTCAAATTTAAAAAAGATTACTTGAGCGAAAGCTCAAGTGATGATAATGAAGACATGACATCTTTCACAAAAAGATTGAAAAAGTTTGTGTAAAAACAAGAGATATATAGCAAGAAGAGTAAATAAGAATAAAAGTGAGACCAAAAATGATACAATCATATACTATGAGTGTAAAGAGTTGGAACACTTAAAAAATGAGTGTTCATAATTGAAAAAGAAGTCATCAACCGAAAAGAAGAAGAAAATGTTGAATCTCGGATTTTGATGATGAAGTCAATTGTCATTTGTTATCTAATCTATATGTTGAGATAAGTGTGCAGGATTAACTACGATGAGATTAAGACAAGCAGCAGGAGTTGCGCCGGAGTCAAGATCAGGATCACGTTGGGAGTTCGAGAGTTCGACGGAAGTTCGGACGGTCGTCGGAGGTTCAGAGAGAACAGATCCGAGAAGTCCAGATGCTTGCCAAGCGAAGCTCGTCGGAACTCGCCAAGTGGATCGTCGCAAAGTCCAGGAGTATGCCGGATGTCCGCAGAAGGATCACCGAAGGTTATCGGTTGATCGACGGAAGTTGGCCGGAAACTCGCCGGAAGAAGCGATTGACGCATCGGTGCAAAGCTGCAGAAGTTGTCTTAGAGATAATCGTAGTTAGCACGATGATTAAGCATGAAAATGGGAGGTGATCCCATTAGCTTAATCTTGGGGCAATTGGGCCCCTGAAAAGATTCAAAGTGGGTCGAATGGAGTGAACCATTCGGACCCTGATTGCACCAGGAGGTGCAACCGCCCCAGCCAGGAGGTGCAACCGCCTGGGCTGTGGGGTTGAGAGGTGCAACCGCCCCAGCCAGGAGGTGCAACCGCCAGGGTTGCAAGGCTGGGAGGTGCAACCGCCCCAGCCAGGAGGTGCAACCGCCAGGGTTGCAAGGCTGGGAGGTGCAACCGCTCCAGCCAAGAGGTTGCACCGCCAGAGCTCAAGTTCCGAGCTATGCCAGGCGATGCAACCACCAAGCTCAGTCTTCGAGCTTTGGCAGAGTGGTGCATCAGCCTGAGCTCAGTCTCGAGCTTTGCCAGGTGATGAATTCACCAAGCTCGGTCTTCGAGCTATGGCAGAATGGTGCATCAGCTTGAGCTCAGTTTGGAGCTCTGCCAAGTGATGCAACCACCAAGCTCAGATTTCGAGCTCTGCCAGGTGATGCAACCACCAAGCTCAGTCTTCGAGCTCTGCCAGGTGATGCAACCATCGAGCTCAGTCTTCGAGCTCTGGCAGAGAAGAAGCAATCGGCAGAGCTCAGTCTTCGAGCTCTGCCAGGCGGTGCCACCTCTCCAGTCGAGAGGTGCAACCGCCTGATCCCAGAAATTCTGGGATTGGATCGATTTGATCGATTTGAGCTCGAATTTTGAATTGGGTTGGGGCCTATAAATACCCCACCCATTCAGCACTGAAAAGATACAGACATATACCAAAATTGTGATCTTTTCTGTGATTCCAATGAGCTCAAACGTGTTGTAAAGCCTTGAGTCTCCTCCTTCTGTTCTTCAAGTTTTCAACTGTAAAGTGAGGAGAGAAAGGTCTGTAAAGGTTGTCTCCTAAGCCTGTCAAAAGGAGAGAAACTGTAAGAGGGAAGTTTGGCCTTCGCCCATTGAAGGAAGGCAGCTAGTTGACGTCGGCAACCTCATCGGTAGAGGAAGCCAAAAGTGGAGTAAGTCAAGGCTGACCGAACCACTATAAATCTCTGGTTTGCGTTTAATTTCGAGCACTTTATCATTACTGCAAACCTCCCTCATCACTACTGCTCTCTGCGCTTTCACGAACAAGTTCTAAGTGCTTTTCTTTCAAATCTGGATTCAGACGTAAACTCGTATTTTCGTACAGTTTACGTTTACGTTTGATTCTGCAGAACGGTTTTCTGCGCCTTTACGAACGAGCTTCCTTGCAGTTTACGCTTGCATTTTAATCCTATTAATAACTGCAATCTGTCCTCTACGATTTTACGAACGAGTTTCAACATTTAGACGTAAAACTGCATTCGGACGTAAATCGGCTTTCTTCGCTCAATCATCAGATTTCAGTTTACGTTTACGTTTTGATTTCAACTGCATACTGCCTTCTGCGAATATACAAACGAGTTTCAAAGTTTAGACGTAAATCTGCGTCTAGACGTAAAACTGCGTTTAGACGTAAAACTGCGTTTAAACGTAAATCTGCGTTTAGACGTAAAACTACGTTTAGACGTAAAACTACGTTTAGACGTAAAACTGCGTTTAGACGTAAAACTGCGTTTAGACGCAATCTGCGCTTAGACACAAACTGTACTTAGATACAAACTGAGAATTTGCTTTTGCATCATAATCGTTTTTGAACGAACGCAGCTTTTTGTTTTTAAATTATTATAAGATTTCCGCTGCACTAATTCACCCCCCCCCCTCTTAGTGCTCTTGATCCTAACAATTGGTATCAGAGCTCGGTTAACTCTCTAAAGGATTAAAACCCAAGAGAGATGGCATACGCCGGAAACCAAGAAGGGCATTCGATTACACGTCCACCCATGTTCAGTGGAACGGACTACACTTACTGGAAGACCCGAATGAGGATCTTTCTTATTTCTATGGATTTTGAACTATGGAACCTTGTTGAAAATGGATTTTCAAAATCTTCTCTTCCAATGATCGATTGGAACGATTTGGAGAAGAAGGCTTTCGCTCTTAATGCAAAGGCTATGAATGCCTTATTTTGCGCACTAGATAAAAACGAATTTAATCGTGTTTCAACTTGCGAAACTGCTTTTGATATTTGGCATACACTTGAAGTGACCCACGAGGGCACAAGTAGAGTGAAAGAGTCAAAAATCAATTTGTTGCTACATTCTTTTGAACTTTTTCGAATGAAACCGAGTGAAACCATTGGCGACATGTTTACCCGTTTCACGGATGTCGTCAACGGTTTAAAAGGTCTCGGAAAGAGCTTCTCGGATTTTGAGCTTGTTAATAAGATACTAAGATCCCTTCCTAAGAGTTGGGATCCTAAAGTTACCGCCATTCAAGAGGCAAAAGATCTGCAAAATTTCCCTCTTGAAGAACTAATCGGGTCATTAATGACCTACGAAATGACATGCAAAGCTCATGAAGAGCAAGAGGACATCCTTCCAAAGAACAGGAAGGATATGGCACTTAAAACTTCTGAATGCCACTTGAGAGAAAACTCAAGTGATGAGGATTGTGACGATGACTTGGCACTTTTGACAAGAAAGTTTAAAAAATTCTTCAAAAGAAACAAGTTTAAAAATGATGTGAAAAATAAACTTGAACCTAAGAAGGACCAGGTGATCTGCTATGAATGTAAAAAGCCGGGACATTACAAAAGTGATTGTCCCCAAGTCAAGAAAAGAACAACAAAGAAGAAGGCGCTCCAAGCAACATGGGATGATTCGAGCGCATCCGAGGAAGAAGAATCCAACACCGAGCAAGTTGCTCATTACGCCTTTATGGCCATCGAAGGGGAGGTAACAGATTTATTAGAAGCTGATTTATCTTTCGATGAATTACTAAATGCCTTCCATGATTTATTTGATGAATGCAAAGTTATAAATAAGAAATACAAGTTGCTAAAAAAGCTACATGATAATCTTACTTGTGAGTTTGATAAGTTAAAAGTCGAACATCATGATAGTTTAAACTCATGTATCAAATGTCATGATTTAGAAACTATACAAAAAGAAAACTTGCTGCTTAAGGACACCTTGAAGAAATTCGAGGTTGGTAGCAAGTCATTAAACATGATCCTTACAAACAAGGGTCATGCTCCCAAAAGAAGTGGGATTGGATTTGTGAGGAGTCCTCACCAAAATCCAACTACCTTTGTAAAAGGCCCCATCTTACACGTTCAACACCAAACCAAGTGCAACTTTTGTTGCAAATCTGGACACAAGACACATTATTGTCCATTCAAGAAAATAAGTCCAAACAAATTAATTTGGGTTCCTAAAGGAACCATGATAAACTCTATGCAACATGATAGAAAATGTAGATCTATTTATGAGGCACCCAAAAGCAAATGGGTACCTAAACGTCATCCTTTCTTGTAGAAAACTAAACAATTGCAAGCTAGGAGCAAGAAATGGTACCTTGATAGTGGATGCTCAAGGCATATGACCGGAGATCCATCTCAATTCTCTAAGCTCTCTAGCATAGACGAAGGATATGTCACCTTCGGAGACAACAACAAGGGTAAAATCATTGGCAAAGGAACCATTGGTAACAAATCCAACCTCTCTATTGAAGATGTTTTACTAGTTGATGGTTTAAAACATAACCTCTTGAGCATTAGTCAATTATGTGATAAAGGATATATTATAAGATTTGAATCTAATGCCTGCATCATTGAAAAACCACACAAAAATATATCTATGATTGCATTAAAACAAAACAACGTATACACTATTGACATCAATAACTTATGTGATGAAATGTGCTTTGCCGTTATGAATGAGGATGCTTGGCTATGGCATAGAAGATTAGGTCATGCTAGCATGAAACTAATCAATCAAGTATCATCTAGAGAACTTGTAAGAGGAATTCCTCATATCAAGTTCATCAAAGATAATGTATGTGATGCTTGCCAATTAGGTAAGCAAATTAGGGGTAGCTTCAAAGCTAAGAATCAAATAAGCACCTCTAGGCCCTTACAATTGATCCATATGGACTTGTTCGGACCAATCTCCACATCGAGTCTAGGAGGTAGCAAATACGCCTTTGTCATTATTGATGACTACAGCAGATATACATGGACCTACTTCTTAAAACAAAAAAATGAATGCTTTAGACATTTTACCAAGTTTTGTAAACTTGTTCAAAATGAGAAGGAATCTATGATTTCGTCAATTAGAAGTGATCACGGTGGAGAATTTCAAAACCATGACTTCCAAGAATTCTGTGAACTCAACGGATACAACCATAACTTCTCTACTCCAAGAAATCCTCAACAAAATGGGGTAGTAGAAAGAAAAAATCGAAATTTGCAAGAAATGGCTAGAACCATGTTGAATGAACATAGCCTACCCAAATATTTTTGGGCCGAAGCTGTAAACACTGCATGTTATATTTTAAATAGAGTCCTAGTAAGACCCTTACTCACCAAAACTCCTTATGAGTTATGGAATAACAAAAAACCCAATGTCTCATATTTTAAAGTCTTTGGGTGTAAGTGTTTTATCTTGAATGAAAAGGATAACTTAGGAAAATTCGATGCTAAATCTGATGAAGGAATTTTTCTTGGTTATTCTTCGGTTTCTAAAGCTTTTCGCATCTTCAATAAAAGAACCTTAATTATTGAAGAATCCATCCATGTTGTTTTCAATGAGATTTCAGAAATTAAGAAAAATGATCTTGATGATGATATTAATTTTGATTCCTTGAATTTAAACGAAACCCCGTCTCCAACTAGCAACTTGGTTGCATCTACTTCCAAAACATCCTTACCCAAGGATTGGAAGTATATAGATGCTCATCCTAAGGAACTAATCCTAGGAGACACATCAAAGGGGGTTCAAACACGATCTTCTTTTAAAAACTTTTGTGCCAACGCCGCTTTTCTCTCCCAAATTGAACCCAAATGTGTTGATGAAGCCATGAAAGATGATTCATGGATTTTCGCAATGCAAGATGAATTAAATCAATTTGAGAAAAATGAGGTGTGGACGCTTGTTCCTAGACCAAATGACCATTTAGTAATTGGTACTAAATGGGTCTTTAGAAACAAGCAAGATGAAAATGGTATCGTGGTTAGAAACAAGGCTAGATTAGTGGCCAAAGGTTTCAACCAAGAAGAAGGTATCGATTACGAAGAAACCTTCGCACCTGTGGCTCGATTGGAAGCCATAAGGATGCTCCTTGCCTATGCTAGTTGCAATAATTTTAAATTATTTCAAATGGATGTTAAAAGCGCTTTTCTAAATGGTTTCATTTCTGAAGAAGTTTATGTTGAACAACCTCCTGGATTTGAAAATAATGGCTACCCTAATCATGTGTTTAGATTAACTAAAGCTCTCTATGGTTTAAAGCAAGCCCCAAGGGCTTGGTATGAGAGACTTAGCTCTTTTCTCATTGAAAATAATTTCGTAAAAGGCAAGGTTGATACTACATTGTTTATCAAGAATTTTGAAAATGATTTTCTCATTGTTCAGATTTATGTTGATGACATTATCTTTGGTTCTACAAATGAATCTCTTTGTGAATCCTTTTCGAAAACTATGAGTCATGAATTCGAAATGAGTCTAATGGGAGAATTAACATTCTTCTTAGGCCTACAAATCAAACAACTAAGCAATGGCATCTTTATTAGTCAAACCAAATATGCTGTAAGTTTGCTAAAGAAGTTCAAAATGAATAATTCAAAAGCCATTGACACTCCTATGAGCACCTCCACTAAGTTAGAAATTGATGAGAATGGAGAAAGCTTCGATCAAAAAACCTATAGGGGTATGATAGGAAGTTTACTTTACCTCACTGCCACAAGACCAGACATTATGTTCAGTGTAGGACTTTGTGCTAGATTTCAATCAGACCCTAAGATATCTCATCTCAAAGCTGTCAAAAGAATACTCAGATATCTTAATGGAACTACCAATCTAGGATTATGGTACCCAAAATCAGAAAATTTTGAATTAACAGCTTATGCTGATGCGGACTTCGCTGGCTGTAAACTAGACAGAAAAAGCACATCAGGATCATGTCAATTTTTAGGACATGCCCTTGTATCCTGGTCATCTAAGAAACAAAACTCAGTTGCCCTATCAACAACCGAAGCTGAATACATTGCAGCAAGTGCATGCTGTGCACAAGTTGTATGGATGAAAAACACTTTAGAAGATTACAAAGTGAATCTTAAAGATATTCCCATTAAATGTGATAACACGAGTGCAATATGCTTAACTAAAAATCCTATACAACACTCAAGAACAAAACACATTGATATTAGACACCACTTTATACGTGATCATGTCACTAATCATGACGTGACCATAGAATTTATTGATACCAAACATCAACTGGCTGATATCTTCACAAAACCCCTATGTGAAGAACAATTTGATTACATAAGAAGAGAATTAGGAATGTTGATGTGTCCGAATACTTAAACTAGTTAAAATTATCTTTCGGATGTTATTACTATTACATGCCTTGAAAATATGAAGCAACATACCAATGTAAGTTGATAAGTTAGCAGTATGACAGTGATATGGTAGCTATTGCTAATATGTTTGCTATCATGGCATGTATCAAACAAAAATTTGCATCATACGAGCTGATATCTTACCATGTGATACAATGCTACACTTGCTGAAATAAAAATCCTGCTATGCAATATGATATAATGCTGCACTTAAAATAATTGTGTTACTACATCAAAATTATTCGAATACTATTACATGCCTTGACAACGCTTGATCAAATAACATGTTGCAAATTATGTGACGAATATTTTTAACCAAATGCATGTAAGAAGTTCATTTTTCAGGATGTATGCTAAAAATGGGATGTTCCCGTACACTCTTATTAAAACTCCTTGGAAAATGACTTTCCTCCGTCAAGCAAAAACAATACAGTGATATATGTGTCATGACTTCTTTTATATGCTTAATAATGCTATCATGCTTTTTGTTGATGACAAAGGGGGAGAAAAATATGAATTGATAAACACTATGTCATAGCTGAACTGCCATAATCATATCTATGTCATAGTTGCAAATACTTGAGTGATGCTATAAACAATGTTATGCCATCCTTGCATCACCAGGAGATATGTGAACATGTACTATAGTTTGCATCATGTCTTGATTTGATATTATAAAGAAAATGCAAACTTACTAAATGTGAGCATCATGTAAAAAGTCCTTCGTTGCTTTATATGATTACATGATGATTGGTTACAAACATTATCATACAAACTTGTTGATGTATGTCATGCCTTGACATAATTCTTGAAGAGATACATCATGATAGGCATCATGATGGAAGCATTGATAAGTTTAACTGATCTAACCTATCAATGCGTCACTTGAATTCTTAGGTCTTGAATTCAAGGTTGACTTATCTCAACTATGGCATATAGATAGGGGGAGTTAAGGATAACTCCTTTATCAATTGATTGTCATCATCAAAAAGGGGGAGATTGTTGAATCTCGGATTTTGATGATGAAGTCAATTGTCATTTGTTATCTAATCTATATGTTGAGATAAGTGTGCAGGATTAACTACGATGAGATTAAGACAAGCAGCAGGAGTTGCGCCGGAGTCAAGATCAGGATCACGTTGGGAGTTCGAGAGTTCGACGGAAGTTCGGACGGTCGTCGGAGGTTCAGAGAGAACAGATCCGAGAAGTCCAGATGCTTGCCAAGCGAAGCTCGTCGGAACTCGCCAAGTGGATCGTCGCAAAGTCCAGGAGTATGCCGGATGTCCGCAGAAGGATCACCGAAGGTTATCGGTTGATCGACGGAAGTTGGCCGGAAACTCGCCGGAAGAAGCGATTGACGCATCGGTGCAAAGCTGCAGAAGTTGTCTTAGAGATAATCGTAGTTAGCACGATGATTAAGCATGAAAATGGGAGGTGATCCCATTAGCTTAATCTTGGGGCAATTGGGCCCCTGAAAAGATTCAAAGTGGGTCGAATGGAGTGAACCATTCGGACCCTGATTGCACCAGGAGGTGCAACCGCCCCAGCCAGGAGGTGCAACCGCCTGGGCTGTGGGGTTGAGAGGTGCAACCGCCCCAGCCAGGAGGTGCAACCGCCAGGGTTGCAAGGCTGGGAGGTGCAACCGCCCCAGCCAGGAGGTGCAACCGCCAGGGTTGCAAGGCTGGGAGGTGCAACCGCTCCAGCCAAGAGGTTGCACCGCCAGAGCTCAAGTTCCGAGCTATGCCAGGCGATGCAACCACCAAGCTCAGTCTTCGAGCTTTGGCAGAGTGGTGCATCAGCCTGAGCTCAGTCTCGAGCTTTGCCAGGTGATGAATTCACCAAGCTCGGTCTTCGAGCTATGGCAGAATGGTGCATCAGCTTGAGCTCAGTTTGGAGCTCTGCCAAGTGATGCAACCACCAGGCTCAGATTTCGAGCTCTGCCAGGTGATGCAACCACCAAGCTCAGTCTTCGAGCTCTGCCAGGTGATGCAACCATCGAGCTCAGTCTTCGAGCTCTGGCAGAGAAGAAGCAATCGGCAGAGCTCAGTCTTCGAGCTCTGCCAGGCGGTGCCACCTCTCCAGTCGAGAGGTGCAACCGCCTGATCCCAGAAATTCTGGGATTGGATCGATTTGATCGATTTGAGCTCGAATTTTGAATTGGGTTGGGGCCTATAAATACCCCACCCATTCAGCACTGAAAAGATACAGACATATACCAAAATTGTGATCTTTTCTGTGATTCCAAAGAGCTCAAACGTGTTGTAAAGCCTTGAGTCTCCTCCTTCTGTTCTTCAAGTTTTCAACTGTAAAGTGAGGAGAGAAAGGTCTGTAAAGGTTGTCTCCTAAGCCTGTCAAAAGGAGAGAAACTGTAAGAGGGAAGTTTGGCCTTCGCCCATTGAAGGAAGGCAGCTAGTTGACGTCGGCAACCTCATCGGTAGAGGAAGCCAAAAGTGGAGTAGGTCAAGGCTGACCGAACCACTATAAATCTCTGGTTTGCGTTTAATTTCGAGCACTTTATCATTACTGCAAACCTCCCTCATCACTACTGCTCTCTGCGCTTTCACGAACAAGTTCTAAGTGCTTTTCTTTCAAATCTGGATTCAGACGTAAACTCGTATTTTCGTACAGTTTACGTTTACGTTTGATTCTGCAGAACGGTTTTCTGCGCCTTTACGAACGAGCTTCCTTGCAGTTTACGCTTGCATTTTAATCCTATTAATAACTGCAATCTGTCCTCTACGATTTTACGAACGAGTTTCAACATTTAGACGTAAAACTGCATTCGGACGTAAATCGGCTTTCTTCGCTCAATCATCAGATTTCAGTTTACGTTTACGTTTTGATTTCAACTGCATACTGCCTTCTGCGAATATACAAACGAGTTTCAAAGTTTAGACGTAAATCTGCGTCTAGACGTAAAACTGCGTTTAGACGTAAAACTGCGTTTAAACGTAAATCTGCGTTTAGACGTAAAACTACGTTTAGACGTAAAACTACGTTTAGACGTAAAACTGCGTTTAGACGTAAAACTGCGTTTAGACGCAATCTGCGCTTAGACGCAAACTGTACTTAGATACAAACTGAGAATTTGCTTTTGCATCATAATCGTTTTTGAACGAACGCAGCTTTTTGTTTTTAAATTATTATAAGATTTCCGCTGCACTAATTCACCCCCCCCCCTCTTAGTGCTCTTGATCCTAACAGAAAACACTCAAAGCAATATGAGATGAATCAAGTGAGTCAAAAGTGAAAAAGAAAATAATGAAAAAGATGTGGTAAATTATACCTTAATGGCTTTCAACGATGAGGTACTTAACTCTCCCGAAACTTTTTTATTGCATGAAAATTACTTCAAGCATTTCATGATTTATACGATGAACATAAAAAAATTAGTAAAAAATATTGTTTACTATAAAGGGATCGTGTCGTGTCTCACTCACTAATAAATTTGATGCATTAAAAAATAAGTATGACAACTATATATTAACATCTTATACTTCTTGAACTAAACGTAAAGATTTAGAATCATCTAATATTAAACTTTAAAATGAGTTATTTCAAAATTATTAGAATTGCATGCTTTGCAAGATACAAAGAATGAGTTACTTGTCATAAATAAAAAATTAGACTATTGCATAAAAGAAATAGTAATGATGTAATAGAGTCACTCAAAAAGAAAAATATGTTACTATGATAAACATTAAAAAAATTTAAAATTATAAACAAGTCACTTTATATGATTCTTGCTAAACAAGATTATGCATAAAAATAAAATATATTGGTTTCACGAATAGCAGTACTTGTTGCATCTTGGATTTTGATGATGAAACCAATTGATAGTGTTTATGATCTTATTTTCATTTTCAGTGACGTAAAAAGCTTCGATCAGGAAGAGACAATTAAAGTAGGAAGATTGGACGTAGAACTGAAGGATTGGTCGATATATCGGCAGAAGGCTTCGGACCATGGGTTCGGACATCGGGCCAAGAAGAGCAAAAATTACGTCAAGGAAATCAGAGTTACGGAGGTCAACTGGCCGATTGGGCAATAGGCCGTAAGAGAGGATGATATGTGAAAGAATCAGATGAAGCATCGATGAACCAATGACATGTCAGACAACATTTGATTCAAGCTTTATAATAATTGTTTAGATCGAAGTAGGTTTTAGGCATAATTGGGTTGGAATTGGGCTAACTCAATTAGGGGCCAATTGAGCCCAAGTTTGGGCTATGTTGGGCCAAGTGAAAGGCCCAAATAGTGACCCAAACTGGTGGAATCATTTAAATCCACTTAAGGCCTATAAATACCCCTCTCATCCCTAGTTAACATATACAAGATTTGAGAGTAAAAATGGAAGAAAATACTATTGTAATCTTGTGAGAACTCCTCTCAAACTCTAAGTATTAGTAAAGTTTAAGAGAGGAGGTAGTGGAGGTGTATGTTAGAACCTTGTGGATTCTAAGAATGGGGTTGATTTCTTTAGGGGATCGACCTCCTTGGAACTCTATAGGGGTTTCTTCCTCTACATTGCTACTCAAAGGCTGCTAAAAAGATTCATCTATTCCCGTTAAAAGAGGATGAATACATGACTATTTATAGAGCTTCTAAATCCTAAATCCTAATAGGACTCCTACTCAAGACTCCTACTTCTAACTAATGTTAGGATCGAAGCGGCACTAGGGAGGGTGAATTAGTGCAGCGGATTAAAACAAATAAGTTTGAAATCAATTTTGTAAATGTGTAGAGATTTCGATTCGACGAATGATGACTTAGCTAAAATAGCTCAAGTAAAGGTAGTCAAGAGTAGGGAGATGAAAACCAAACGATTTACAGCTAAGTAGAGAAATGGTTTAGAAAATTAAACACTCACACATTCAAGGAACACCATGGTGTATAGTGGTTCGGTCAAATGACCTACATCCACTTTCGAAGCCTTCTTTGATGAGGCTCCGAACTTCCACTAGCAAATCACTTTGAAGGGGAAAGACCAAATACCCCTTTTACAACCTTCTTATAAGTGGTTCACACACTTACATATTTTTTCAAAGAGAAAGAGGGAGGTGAACACTTAAGATATTGAAAACAAGACTTTGCTAGAGTGTTTTCTCACTTTCTAACTTCTCAAAAAAGTGTTATCTCTACCGAGAATTGTGGGGTATTTATAGGCCCCAAGAGGATTCAAATTTGGGCTCCAAATTTGAATTGCTTTTGGGTTTCCCGGTGCTGGCGGTGCCACCGCTAGACCTCTCAGGTTCTGGGCGGTGCCACCGCCTAGTCCGGCAGTGTACTAGCGGTGCCACAGTTGGACCTCTCGGGTTCTGGGCGGTGCCATCACTCAAACTTGGCCCAAACCAGTCCATACTTAGGCCCAATTGGCCCCGAACCGGGTTATAGAATTAACCCTTAAACCTAACCCAAATTATATACAAACTATGAAATTAAGACATAGCCCTATGCAAATATTTAACCGGCAACTTCGAGTTTCCTTTCCGCGAGCTTTCCGGCAAACTTTCGACGGACTTCTAATACACCCTCGGATTTCTTCCGACAAACTCCCAGCAGGCTCCCGATCTTGTGGCGAGTTCAACGAATCTTTGCCAAATATCTGAACCTTCTTAGTGATCTCCGCGAACCTCCGACGATCTTTCCGGCGGACTTCTGTAAACTTCGGCAAGTCCCCGATTCTTTCTCGGTTGGTTCCGTTAGCACTTCCGATGATTCTTCGGACTTTCGATAGAATCTCGAACACCCATCGAACTTGACTCCGGTACTTCATTTTGCTTCATGTCTTGCTATCGTAGTTAATCCTGCACATGTAAAACATACTTCAATCTAGACAATTAATCCTAAGCATCTAATCAAGTTGTCTAGCATGTCATTGATCCCTCGACGCTTCGTCCGATTCTTCGGTGCATCATCCTCTCCTGCGGCCTATTGCCCAATCAGCCAGTTGACTCCACAACTCTGATATCCTTGGTGCAATGTCCGCTCTTCTTGGCCCGATGCTTGAATCTATGGCTCGAAGTCTTCTGTCGATACGTCGACCGATCCACCGGCCTGACGTCCTATCTTCTGACATGTTCCTCTAGCCCAACATGATTTTCCTACTTGAATTATCTCACCCTGATCGAAGCATCCTGCATCACTCAAAATACAGATTAAAACATAAACACATATTGATTGATTTCATTATCAAAATTTGAGATTCAACAATCTCCCCCTTTTTTATAATGACAACCAATCGATGATGGAGTTAACCTCAACTCCCGGAGTTTAAACAAACTCCCCCTATCAATATACCATATTGATAGAAACTCTTGGATTCAAAAATCTAAGCAACATGTCATGATAAAATCATGACATATCTCTTGATGATGCAAGCTTGGCATAATCATAGCATCAGTGTTCATAGTATCAATTCATATATTTCTCCCCCTTTGTCATCAACAAAAAGGAGAATGATATAAGCAAATTTTAAGCATAAGTGCTTGTAATTATTCATGTCATAACTAGGTTTATATCATTTTCCAGCAGTGAGTGATAGGATATCAATTATACAAACATCTCAAAGAAAACATGACATGGAGATAGCTTTGAAAACTTCTTCCTTTCTATCTATTATTATCTTTTTGCATGAAGGAGGAAGACTATTTGTGATACATGCTATTTGTGAGTTTACTTCGAGTGAAGTTAAAATCGATGAGAGATTAAATCATGCTTCATTTTTACAAGGATCAAGATATGTATGTGAAACAAATCCTTGCAAGTAAAAACACTTTCATCCATATTCATCAAATCCATTTCTCAAAAAAACATTTTTCACATGATATGTGTATGAGAGATGTATTTGCTAGTTGATTACATATGTCAAAAATCCATGATATGAACTAAACTTGATATGACATATGCTTGTTAAGTTCGAAAGAGAGTAATGTATCGAGAAAATCCGATTGTTAGGATCAAGAGAATCTGAAAATGAAATTTGAATCTTTCTTGCATTCGGATAAGGTTTTGCTATAGATATTCAATTACAATCATGAGGACAAAACATACTTATTATCATGGAAATTTTTGTATCTAAAGCACATAATTTCCAACCTGTTATTAGGGCATGTAATTGTATAAAATCATCATGGCAATCAAGTGATTTGATCATTCAATCAAGAAAGTCTGAAAATTAATTTTAACAAGTTCAATCATTCGGAAATATTTTTGCCATAGTTTTTCAAATACAATCATGAAGATAAGACATGCTCATCATCATGGTAGTATGATAGCAAGTTTACAATATACAAGCTAGTAAAATTTTTTTTAACATTTTAAGACACACAAGCTAGCAATTTTCTCTTTGAGATATGCACATTAGCAACTCTTTCTCCCCCTATGTCATTGGCAAAAAGAAGGGAAGACCCTTTACATTAATTTCTAAATCATGACAAAGGTAGGTTTCAATCTTATTTGTGCATCATTATATTTTAAAATTCAAACATGCACAATTTCAAAAACCTTATATTTCATTTATGCATGATACTGAATAAATCAATCAATATTATGAGCATATTATACATGATACTTAAATTTTTAACTATTTATCAATATTTTGATCATGATACCAAACATTCATCATTTAGAGTATTCATGACATTAAATCAACATTTATAATACATCATTTTAGTAACAACTCATAGCATTTTAAATCATGATTTACATCATATGCAATACATCACATCATAATTAAAAAGCTCAAGTATTGCATGCATCATTGCAAATCATAAATGCTTCATATCATGATGGTATCAATTTTGTCAAATTATATCCTACCATACATGATCATAACTTTTCATTTGTATACATCAAAATAAATTAATGAATATTTCATGTATTCATATCATCACATAAGGAATATCAAGAAGAATTGATAATGAGATTTACAAATCATGTAGACAAATTATGAATATTAAGAGACATATTATGATTCTTTTTAGATAACTCAAATAGCAAAAAGAAAGAATCATAGTAAGTTATTTTGATTTATAAAAAGAATTCTCAAGTTATAATTCCAAGAAATCATGATTCATTTCAATAAATTTCAATAAGAACACAAGGTAGGTGATCTTGATTCATAAATGATTTCAAGTTATAAATCATGGGAAACTAAGAGCATGATTTCGATAAAACCCATTAAATTCAAATCATCAAAATCTCAACATTACTTTCAAGAGATTCAAAATGCATAGATAATTTTATTAATCTCTTAGTGAAAAAGTCAATAAGGTAGAGAAAAATAAATTTTCAAGAAAAAGATTTTATTTCATCTATGACAAACATGTAGCATGTTTTAAAATCGAAAGTGCAAGTTTAATTATGACAAAGATCAATAAGGCACTTTCATTAACGTGAAAATCGAAAATCGCAAGATTCATCATCCATAATTATAAAACCAATAAACACAATTTTTAAAATCTCAAGCATAGAATAAAATCATGGTATCAAAACATCATTATATCATCAAGCATGATTTCATATTTTCAATCAAAATCATTTTGTTTGTTTATCATAAAATATGTATTTTTCATGATTATTTTCAGAACTACTAGCATGATCATAAATTTTGCATTTTCATTATAAATTTTTTTTTAAAACATGTAATTTTTAAGAAAATTAATTCTATACTAAAAAATAAAATGCATTATGAAGAGCATTATGTAATTTCGAAATAAATTAAGGGGTTTTTTATTACCTCATCGTTGAATGTCGTTAAGGCGTAGTTTGCCACCTCGCCTTTCTTGATTTTCTCCTCGTCTTCGGAGGAGCTCGATTCATCCCACTTTATGTTCTTCTTCTTTGGCCTCTTCCTTCGTTCAAGTTTATTATTTATTTTAGATTTTTGTTTAATAAACTTATTAAGATTTAGTGTTCGAAGTTCAAGTTCATCATTGTCCTCATCACTTGAGTCATCGCTCAAGTGGTATTCATTTGTTTAGAGTTCCAAATCCTTCGTATTCTTTGGAAGGTGATTTTGTTCATCATGTTCATCATGTGCATTGTGCACCATTTCATATATCATCAAAGAACCAATTAGTTCTTCAAGTGGTAAGTTGTTTAGGTTTTTAGCTTCTTGTATTGCAGTTATTTTTTAATACCACTTCTTAGAAAGAGAACGTAAAATCTTGTTTACGAGTTCAAAATGATAAAAACACTGCGTTCGAATGATAAAAACGATTTATGTGTGAAAACCGATTCTAAGATTACTTTAAATTAAGATCAAGCGAGATGACATTAAAGTCAATATATGACGGCAGTTTGCAATTATGATGAAAACCAGAATATAAGCGCAAAATGAAATACGACGTTCGTACGAAGAAACTGATTTACGTCTAAATGCTGATTCGTAAATCACTTGATTAGGCGAGATGCAGTTTAAGCAAGGATATAAAGGCAGTTTGCAATTATGATAGAAATCAAAACGTAAAGGCAAGCTGAAATATGATGATCGTACGAAAAAATAGATTTACGTCTAAACGCTGATTCGGAAAGTGCAAAGCTTGAAACCCGATCGTATATGCGTAGAAAGCAGTAAGCTTTAGATGAGGTTTGCAGTAAAGATAATATGCTCAAAGTAAATGCAAATTGAGATTTAGAGTGGTTCGGTCAATCTTGACCTACTCCACTTTTGGCTTCCTCCACCGATGAGGTTACCGACGTCAACTAGAGGCCTTCCTTCAATAGGCGAAGGCCAACCACCCTTTTACAGTTTCACTCCTTTTGACGGGCTTAGGAGACAACCCTTATAGAATTTTCTCTCCTCTCTTTACAACTCAGAATTTGGAAGAACAGAGGGAGACGAACTTTTGGCCATTACAACAATTTTGAGCTCTAAGAATCACAGAAAAATATCAAGATTTCGGTGTTAGTTCATTGCTCTTTCAGTGCTGAATGGGTGGGGTATTTATAGGCCCCAACCCAGTTCAAATTTGGAGCTCAAAACTGTCAATTCCCGGAATTCCGGGATCAGGTGGTAGCACCTCTTGATTGGAGCGGTTGCATCGCCTGGCAGAGCTCGAAGACTGAGCCTCCGGGTGGTGCTATCTCTAGTCAGGGGCGGTTGCACCTCCTGATAGAGCTCGAAGACCGAGCTCAGGCGGTTGCGCCTCCTGACTGAGGCGGTTGCACCGCCTGGTAGAGCTCGAAGACTGAGCTCAGGTGGTGCCACCTCTAGTCAGGGGAGGTTGCACCGCCCAATCTCGCTCGGAGATTGAGCCCCAAGCGGTGCCACTGCCTGGCTGGAGCGGTTGCACCTCCTAGTCTCGCTCGGAGACTGAGCCCAGGCGGTGCAACCTCCTGCCTTGGGCGGTTCAACCGCTTGGCATAAATCAGGGTCCGAATGGGTTGATCCATTCGGCCCAATTCGAGTTTTTCAGGGGCCCAATTGCCCCAAGATTAAGTTAATGGGATCACCTCCCATTTCCAACTTAATCAATGTGCTAACTACGATTTTTCCTAAGACATTTACTGTAACTTGCTCCGGTGCGTCAATCGCTTCTTCCAGCGAGCTTCCGACGAACTTCCGTCGATCATCCGATGAACCCTCGGTGATGCTCCTGCGGACTTCCGACAAACTCCTGGACTTGCGACAATCCACTTGGCGAGTTCCGACGAGCTTCTTTGGCAAGCTTATGGACTTCTCGGATTTGTTCCCGCAGAACCTCCGACGACTGTCCGAACTTCCGTCAAACTCTCGAACTCCCAACGTGATCATTGTCTTGACTCCGGCGCAACTCCTGTTGCATATTTTATTTCCATCATAGTTAATCCTGTACACTTAAAAGAAAACTTTGATCGAGACAATTAATCCTAAGCAATTAACCAAGTTGTCTGGCATGTCATTGGTCACTCGACGCTTCGTCCGATTCTTCGGCGCATCGTCCTCTCCTGCAGCCTATTGCCCAATTGGCCAGTTGACTCCGCAACTCCGATATCCTTGGCACAATACCCGCTCTTTTTGGCCTGATGCATGAGTCCACGGCCCGAAGCCTTCTGTCGATACGTCGACCGATCCACCGGCCCGACGTCCAATCTTTTGACATGTTCCTTCGGCATAATATGATTTTCCTGCTTTAATTGTCTCATCCTGATCGAAGCATCCTACGTCACTCAAAACGCAGATTAAATCATAAACATATATCAAGTAGTTTCATTATCAAAATACGAGATTCAACAATATAATCAACATACTTCTCCCCCTTTGTCATCATCAAAAAGGAGAAGTACCACAATCAAGTGTTTGTGATATACAAGTTCAACTCATTGTATGAAAAACATAATATCCATTTTTATCATCATGCAAGTTTGCTATCATCATAGATATACATTGTAGTACGCTAGCAAGTTTACCATATACAAGCTAGCAAAAATTTTTCAACATTTTAAGACACGTAAGCTAGCAATTTTGAGATGTTCAAGAAAGCAACTCTTGCTTCTTGGAATATAAGTTTTGCTAGATGTGCAAGTTAACTTTTTGCTTCTTGAGATAGGCAAGATAGCACTCCTTGGTGATGTTCAAGATAGCAATTTCTTCTCTTTTGAGAAGTGTAATTTTTTCTTTTTTCTTAAATTGTGCGAGCTAGCAAATTACATTTCTAGCATGTTTTGCTCCCCCTTTGTCATTGTCAAAAAGAAGGGAAGACCCTTGATGTTAATTTCTAAATTATGATAAAGGTAAATAGCATAGATGAAAATTCAAGTCTTGAATGTCAAAACAATTATTTTATCATGAATATTTCATCATTGCATGCTTCACTATCATACGTTAAAGTATTACATGCATAATACCAAATTATCATATATATTTTCAAAACATATAAACTCATCAATATATGCATGATTCCAAATCATCATTCATATTATTTCAATCATTGTTTCAATCATCACTATAACTCATCATGAACAAAATGTAAAATCATCTAACATGATACAAACATTTATTTTTAAAATATTTATCACTATTTTCATGTATGATAATAAAGTATTCATGATACCGAATATTAAATTAATATTTTTAAGTATTTATCACTTCATAATTTTTGGTACCAAACATTTTTCATTTAAAGCATTCATGATACACATCATATGCAATACATCACATACATTATCATAATAAAAAGCATATGCATCATTCCAAATCATAAATATTTCAAATCATCATGGTATTAATCTGTCAAATTACATCCTGCCATGCATAATCATAACTTTTCCTCATTTTATCATTGTAAACAAGAATGAATAAGGGAAGAAAAAAATAGTGCAAAATATTTCAATTATTTCAAGGCATATAAGCAATAAATCTAACGGCATCATGTCATGAAATATAAGACCTCTTGAATTACAAAAGACATGATTCCTTTTATTAAATCTCTTCTTTTTATAAATAACAAAAATTATAGGTGTACAAAGAAGAGATTGTGATTAAAAAAAAATCTCAAGTAGTAAATCCAAGAAATCAAAATCATGATTTGAATACAAACTCATTCAAATTCAAATCATCAAATTCGTCAAAATCTCAACATTACTTTCAAGAGATTCAAAATGGTATATGTAGATTTATCATAATAATCATCAAGATCAATAAAATAGATAAAATAATTTAAAAAAAAATATATTTTCCTCTTTTTAGTTGTTTCAATTCATATGATTTTATTTCATTTATGCCAAATAAAAAAATGTATCATGTTTAAAACCGAAAGTGTAAGATTTATTATGACGAAGATCAATAAGGCACTTTCATTATGGTAAAAATCAATAATCCATAAATCGCAAGATTCATCATGCATAATTTTGAATTATAAAACCATTAAACTTGATTTCAAATCAATATGCTCAAGTTTTTTGTATGAAAACATACATCATACTTAAAAATCACCATGCATAATTTTGAAATTTATTAAGCATGATCATTATGCATGACATTAAAACATGGTTTCAAAATGTTTAATATTTTCATTACATAATTTCATCATTATGCATCATCATATTTTTCAAATTCGAACATGCATAATTTCAAAACCATACATTTCATTTTTCATGCATGATACAAATAAATCAATCATTATTATGAGCATATCATACATGATATTCAAGCATTCATGATACATCATTTTGGCAACATGATCATAGCTTTTCAATTGATGGTATCTAAATGTCAAAGTTTATTACATCCTATCATGCATGATCATTAACTTCTCATTTGTATTTCATGCATAATTTCATTTAATCACATTAGGAACATCAAGAAGAATTAATTGGGTGATGAGATAAATATTTCATGAATACACGGAATTGTATAAAAATCATATCATGAGTATTTTATGCATTCATATCATCACATGAAGAATATCAAAAAGAATTTTGGTGATGAGATACATAAATAGTGAACATAAATTTTGAATATCAAGAGACATATTATGATTCTTTTTTAATAACTCAAATAGTGAAAAGAAAGAATCATAATAGACAATCTTGATTTATAAAATAAAATTTCAAGTTATAATTTTCAGAAATCAAGATAAAAATCGTGGTTAGATGAAACTCATTCAAATCATCAAAATCATCAAAATCACTTTTAAGATGATCAAATAGATTCATTAAAGTCAATAAGATAGAGAAAATTTTTTTTTAAGAAAAATACTTTTCTCTTTTTAGTTGTTTCAATTTATGTGATTGATTTTATATTAGCATGCTCAAATATTTGTTCTTATGTTAAAACCATGCATCAACGTTGAGGATCAAAAAATAAATTTTATCATGAAAACCATCAAGTTTAATAAACCACAAAAATTATCATGTATAACTTTAAAATCTCATACATAAAATTGTTAAATCATGGTATCAAAATTTTAATATTTTCATTTTAACTTTATGCATCATTAAGTATACAATCGTCAAGCTTGACACTTACACTATTTCATATAATAGATCAATCTTAGATGGAAGCCAAGATGATCTATGAAGTGTATAAGAAATTTCATTCAAAAAAGATTGCAAATAGATGGGTTAAGGCAACAATATGCGGCTGAAATTTTTTGCAGCACAGATTTTTAGTTATAGAAGATTGGATGTAAAAGATCAGTGGTTTATATTGAGAATTTTTTGATGAAACTAAAGGAAAATCCACTGTTAGGAACTATCAAAGCTATCATATAAATTTCATAGAGATTTAGATAGAAATAACATAGTATCAAGATCAAAAAGCAGTGCTATGCGGTGGAAATTTTATAGGGCGGATTTTCAAGCATAACAGATTAGATGTAAAATATCAATTGTTTATATTGAGAATTTTTTGACAAAACTAAAGGAAAATTTGCTGTTAGGAAGTGTCAAAGATGTCATAAAAATTTCATAGAGATTTGGATTAAAAAAACACAATAGCAATATCAAACAGACGGTGTTATACGGTTGGAATTTTGCAATATATCTTTTGTCGTAGAGATGAAAACTTTGTGACGAAAAGTTTATGCAGAAATATAGGAATAGTTTTTTTGATATTTTCAAATAAGGATAACTAAATTACAACAGCAGTAAGGTAGAAAACTATAACCTGTTGCAATTCACGGGGAGATCAAAAGATGATCCGTGGTGGTGGAGATGATTACAGAATTTGATGACGATCTTTTAAGCAATTGTGGGAATTGCTTTAGATGGTTGTGGAGGGTTGATAGATAGCTATGGAAGGGCAGTGAGACACCAAGAACGCTGCTCTGATACTAGGTGTTAGAACCCTTGTAGATTCTAAACTTGGGGTTGATCTCTTTAGGGGATCGGCCTCCTTGGAACTCTATAGGGGTTCCTCCCTCTAAGTTGCTGCTCAAAGGCTACTGAAAAGATTTATCTATTGCTTATGAAAAGAGGTGAAATACATGACTATTTATAGGGCTTCTAAACCCTAACTCCTAATAGGACTCTTACTTAAGACTCCTACTTCTAACCAACTCCTAATAGGACTCCTACTCAAGACTCCTACTTATAACCAACTCCTAATATGACTCCTATTCAAGACTCCTATTCCTTTACAACTCCTTATTCTTCTCTAAGAAATAGCCTCCTAACCCTAGCCGACCACTTCACCTCTTTAATAGGGGTCGGCTTAGCTAGGTTTTACATGAATGTCCCTCTCAATTAGGACTCTCCTAGCTAGAGTCCTAACAGAATCCCTCAGACTGTATCGTATACACCTTCTCCTTAAGGTTGCCATTGAGGAATGCAGTTTTTACATCCATTTATAAGATCTTATAATTATAGTGTGCTACAATAGCCAATAGAATTTGGATGGATTTTAGCATGGCTATGGGTAAGAAGGTTTTGTCATAGTCAATATCTTGCCTTTGTCGATATCCCTTAGCCACTAGCCTTGCTTTATAGGTCTTTACCTTTCCATCTACTCCGATATTTTTCTTAAAGATCCACTTGCAACCGATAGGTACAATACCTTTAAGCGCATCAACTAGGTTCCAAACCTTTTGGGAGTACATAGAATCCATCTCAGAATTCATGGCTTCTTGTCACTTCCCGGAGTCTATACTCATAGTAGCCTCCTCATAGGTCTGAGGATCAATATCCTCAACATCTTCTCCTCTAATATGTCCCACATATCTCTCAAGAGGATTGGATATTCTGCTGGACCTATATAAAGTTAGAACTTGTGTGTTAGGTACCTGAACAGACTCGGGTTGTAGAGTGGTGCTTTAGCTTGGTTCTCCAACCTCGCTCAACTCTATCATGCACCCACTATCTTCGCCAAGAATGTGTTCCTTCTCAAAGAACATTGCTCTTTAGGCTACAAAGACCTTTTGGTCCTCGAGATGATAGAAGTAATACCCACAAGTTTCCTTGGAGTATCCCATAAATTTGCATCGCTTTGTCCTCGATTCTAATTTATCAGGGTTGTGTCTTTTAACATGGGCAGGGCAGCCCCAAATCTTAACAACCTTAAGATCGGGCTTCTTCCCTTTCCATATCTCATATGGTATAGATACTACTGACTTAGTTGGAACTCTGTTCAGAAGGTAAGTTGCGGTCTCTAGGGCATATCCCCAGAATGAGATGGGTAGGTCAGCGAAACTCATCATGGACCGTACCATGTCTAATAGCGTACGATTTCTCCTTTCAGACACACCATTGAGCTGAGGTCTATATGGAGGTCTCCATTGGGATAATATCCCATGGTCCTTGAGGAACTAAGTAAACTCTATACTTAAGTACTCATCTCCTCGATCTGATCGAAGAGTCTTAATACTCTTTCCAATCTGGTTCTCTACTTCATTCTCATACTCTCTGAATTTCTCAAAGGCCTCAGACTTGTACTTCATTAAGTACACATATTCATACCTTGAGAAATCATCCGTAAAGGTAATGAAGTAGGGGTAACCACTAATGGCATGAGTTGACATGGGTCCACATACATCACTATATATGAGTTCCAATAGTTCAGTGGCTCTCTCTCTAGTTCCACTAAACGGAGAGTTGGTCAGTTTTCCACGAAGGCAAGGCTCGCAAGTGGCATATGACTCATAGTCAAATGGATCTAGATATCCATCATTTAGTAACTTTTGAATCCTTCTCTAATGGATGTGACCTAGCCTACAATGCCACATGTATACACTATTTATCTAATCTCGTTTCCTCTTAGACATATTTACATTTATGATATGTGGAGTGGTGTCTAGCATAAACAAACCATTATGCAATGTTCCTTTCGTGATGATCTCATTCTCTAATAATATCGAACAACCATTGTTCTCAAAAACTAATTTATATCCACTAACTATCAAACATGAAATGGAGATAATATTTTTGATAATAGAAGGAACAAAATAACATGCATCTAATGCAATAAAAGCTCCACCTGGTAGATGTAGGGCGACATCGTCAATAGCTACTATAGTAACTTTGGCTCTATTGCCCATCTTGAGGTCCATCTCGCCTCTCTTTAGCCTCCTAGGCCTTGCCAGAACCTACAATGAATTGCATATATGATAAGCACCATCAGTATCCAATACCCATGTGTTATCATAAGAGTCTGACAAATGGAGACTGATCATGAATATACCTGAAGCTTCGCCAAACTTCTGTTTCGCCCTCTCTGTTGTTAGGATCAAGAGCACTAAGAGGGGGGGGGGGTGAATTAGTGCAGCGAAAATCTTTCGACGATAAAAAAGCGTTCGAACGATAAAAGCGATTTCGTTGTGAAAGCCGATTCTAAGATTACTTTAACTTAAAATCAAATGAGATGACATTAAAGTAAATCTATGAAGGTAGTTTGCAGTTATGATGAAAATCAGAATATAAGCGCAAACTGAAATACGACGTTCGTACGATAAAAACGATTTCGGTATTAAAGCTGATTCGTAAACCACTTTAACTTGAGAAGAAGCGAGATGCAGTTAAAGCAAAAATATAAAGGCAGTTTGCAGTTATGATGGAAATCAGAATGTAAGCGCAAATTGAAATATGATGTTCATACGATAAAACTGATTTGCGTCTAAACGTCGATTCGGAAAGCACTGAACTTTGAAACACGTTCGTAAAAGCACAGAAGGCAATAAGCTATTGAGGAGGTTTGCAGTAAAGATAAGATGATCAAAGTAAATGCAAATCGATATTTAGAGTGGTTCGGTCAATTTTGACCTACTCCACTTTTGGCTTCCTCCACCGACAAGGTCACCGACGTCAACTAGAGGCATTCCTTCAATAGGCGAAGTCCAACCAACCTTTAACAGTTTCACTCCTTTTGACGGGCTTAGGAGACAACCCTTACAGAATTTTCTCTCCTCTCTTTAAAGCTCATAACTTGGAAGAAAAGAGGGAGAAGAACTTTTGGCCTTTACAACAATTTTGAGCTCTAAAAATCATAGAACAAGATCAGGATTTTGGTGTATATTCATTGCCCTTTCAGTGTTGAATGGGTGGGGTATTTATAGGCCCCAACCCAGTTTGAATTTGGAGCTCAAAATTGTCAATTCCTGGAATTCTAAGATCTGGCGGTTGCAACTCCTGACTGGAGCGGTTGCATTGCCTGGCAGAGCTCGAAGACTAAGCCTCTAGGCAGTGCCACCTCCTGTCAAGGGCGGTTGCACCTCCTGCCAGAGCTCGAAGACCGAGCTCAGGCGATGCCACCTCCTGACTAAGGCGGTTGCACCGCTCAGCTAGAGCTCGGAGACCGAGCCCAAGCGGTGCCACCTCCTGTCAAGGGAGGTTGCACCACCTAGTCTCGCTCAGAGACTGAGCCCAGGCGGTGCCACCTCCTGGCTGGGGCGGTTGCACCGCCCAGTCTCGCTCGGAGACTTAGCCCAGGCGGTGCCACCTCCTGGCTTGGGCAGTTCAACCGCCTGGCAGAAATCAGGGTCCGAATGGGTTGATCCATTCGGCCCAATTTGGGTTTTTCAGGGGCCCAATTGCCCCAAGATTAAGTTAATGGGATCACCTCCCATTTCCAACTTAATCATTGTGCTAACTATGATTTTTCCTAAGATATTTACTGCAACTTGCTCCGGTGCGTCAATCGCTTCTTCCAGCGAGCTTCTGATGAACTTCCGTCGATCATCCGATGAACCCTCGGTGATGCTCCTACGGACTTCCGGCAAACTCCTGGACTTGCGACGATCCAGTTGGTGAGTTCCGACGAGCTTCTTTGGCAAGCTCATGGACTTCTCATATTTGTTCCCGTAGAACCTTCGACGATTGTCCGAACTTCCGTCGAACTCTCGAACTCCCAACGTGATCATTGTCTTGACTCCGGTGCAACTCCTGTTACATATCTTATTTTCATCGTAGTTAATCCTGCACACTTAAAACAAAACTTCGATCGAGACAATTAATCCTAAGCAATTAACCAAGTTGTCCGATATGTCATTGGTCCCTCGATGCTTCGTCCGATTCTTCGGCGCATCTTCCTCTCCTACATCCTATTGCCCAATCGGCCAGTTGACTCCGCAACTCTGATGTCCTTGGCACAATACCTGCTCTTCTTGGCCCGATGCCTGAGTCCACGACCCGAAGCCTTCTATCGATACGTCGACCGATCCACCGGCCCGACGTCCAATCTTCTGACATGTTCCTCCGGCACAACATGATTTTCTTGCTTTAATTGTTTCATCCTGATCGAAGCATCCTGCGTCACTCAAAACACAGATTAAATCATAAACATATATCAAGTAGTTTCATCATCAAAATACGAGATTCAATAATCTCCCCCTTTTTGATGATGACAACCACTTGATGACGGAGTTAAACTTAACTCCCGGAGTTTAAACAAACTCCCCCTATCAATATGCCATTTTGATAGAACCTTGAATTCAAACTGAATTCAAGTCATTGCAATATTCATCATGAATAATTGCAACACGTCATCATGAACTTATGCATAACATCATACTTCTCCCCCTTTGTCATCAACAAAAGGAGAAGTCCAACTATTCTTGTGTTTGGAATATTAGTTTAACTTATTGCATGAAAAACATAATATCAAGTTTTATCATCATACAATTTTGAAGCCAGAAAATTTAGCAAATGTTACATCATGCTTAGAACATTCAAGCTATCAAGTTTTAGATATACAAGTTTTACAGCATACAAGATAGCACTTTTATAACATGCAAGCTAGCAATGTTACAACATTTTAGAACTTGCAAGCTAGCAATTTAGAGATGTTTAAGAAGGCAACTCTTGCTTCTTGAAATATGCAAGTTGCAAGCTAGCAAATTTTTGCTTCCTTTGCAATGTTTGAGCTCGCAATTTTGCTTCCATTGCAAGGTGTAAGTTTAGCATGTTTAATTTTCTTGAGATAGCAACTATTTGCTTCTCTTTATACTACAAGCTAGCAATTTTTACTATATGCAAGTTTTACTACATACAAGCTAGCAAAAATTTCGAAAGCAAATGCAAGATAGCTTTCTTGTGTAAACTTATGATTCTTGCTTCCTATTGCAATGTGCAAGTTGCAAGTTTTGCTTCTTGAGATAGGCAAGATAGCACTTTTGCAATTTTTGTTTGGCAAGCTTGTGATGTTCAAGATAACAAGCTCTTTCTTCTCTTTTGAGAAGTGTCATTTTTGCTTTCTTTGCAAAGTGCAAGCTAGCAAAATACCAAACTAGCAAGAGATAATGTTTTACATGAGGCAAGCAAACAATTTGGCAAGTGTTACATTTGCATCATCTCTTTAGAGGAGTGTAATTTTTGCTTTCATCTTGAATTGTGTAAGCTAGCTAGTTTGCCTCTTTTCATGATGTCCACTCTAGAAATTCTTGCTCCCTCTTTGTCATTGTCAAAAAGAAGGGAAGATCCTTTTTTTTTAATTTTCAGATTATGACAAAGGTAAGTATCAATTTTATTTGTGCATAATTATATATTCAAATTAAAATATACAAAATTTCAAAAACCTTATTTTTCATGCACGATACCAAAAAATAAATCAATCATCATTAATGGGTATATCATACATGATACTCAAATATTAAAATTTTAAGCATTTATCAACATGTTGATCATGATACCAAACATTCATCATTTAAAGCATTCATGATACATATCATATGTAATATATTATGTATATCATTATCATAAGTATTGTATGCATCATTTCAAATTCATGAATATTTCATCATTGCATGCATCATGCCAAATCATAAAATATACAATCATCATTAATGCATGATTCCCAATCATCATTTATTTTGCAACATGATGGTACTAAATTTGTCAAATTACATTCTACCATACATGATCGAAACTTCTTATTTGTATACATCAAAACAAATTAATGAATATTTCATGTATTCTTATCATCACATAAGGAATATCAAGAAGAATTATTAGGTGATAAGATTAACATTTCATGAATACAAGGAATTGCATAAAAATCGTATCATGAAAGATTAGAACATGTGAATACCGAAAGACATGATTTCTTTTTGAAAAACCTACTCCATAATTAATCAAAAGAAAATCTTAGGAGAACGATTAATGAAAAAATCTTGTTTCATAATAAATCTTAATTTGTAAATATCACGGAACCAAGATCATGATTTTGGATAAAACTCATTCAAATTCAAATCACCAAAAATCATTTTTATGGTTCACAAAATTTGTAACATAAGTAGATTCATGATTTCATTGATAATATATTTTCCCCTTTTTTAAGTATTTCATTCTAAGTGATTGATTTCATGTTAGCATGCTTTTTCATTTATGTTAAACATGCATGAACGTTTAGGATCAAAAAATAAATTTCATCATAAAACCATCAAGATCAATAGATTCTAAAAAATGAACTATTATGATCAAGAAAATCCAAAAATGAAATTTAACACTTTCATGCATTCGGACAAGGTTTTGCTATAGATTTTCAAGTTCAATCATGAAGATAAAACATGCTCATGATCATAAAAAAAATTTGTATCCAAAACACATAATTTCCAACATGTTATTAAGGCATGTAATAGTGTAAAATCATCATGGCAATTAAGTGATTTGAACATTGAATCAAGAAAGTCCGAAAAATAATCTTAACAAGTTCATGCATTCGAGCACATTTTTGCCATAGTTTTTCAAATACACTCATGAAAATAACACATGCTTATCATCATGTATAGCTTAAAATCTCATGCATAAAATTGTTAATCAAAATATTTAATATTACATCATTATGCATTTCTTCAAATCAAACATGATTTTTTTTAAATCAAAATCGAGAAATAATAATGGAAATCAACGTAATACACATTATTACTTCTTAACCATGATTTCATATTTTCAATCAAAATCATTTTATTTGTTTATCATAAAATATGCAATATTATCATTTTCGAAATTACTTAGCATGATCATAATTTTTTTTTTTAACATGTAATTTTTAAGAAAATTAATTCTAAACTAAAAAAGAAAATACATCATGAGAGCATCAAGTAATTTCAATATAAATTAGGGGGATTTCGATTACCTCATCATTGAAACCGGTTAAGGCGTAGTTTGCCACCTCGCCTTTCTTGATTTTCTCCTCGTCTTCGGAGGAGCTCGATTCATCCCACTTTGTGTTCTTCTTCTTTGGCCTCTTCCTTCATTCAAGTTTATTATTTATTTTAGATTTTTGTTTAATAAACTTATTAAGATTTAGTGTTCGAAGTTCAAGTTCATCATTGTCCTCATCACTTGAGTCATCGCTCAAGTGGTATTCATTTGTCCGAAGTTCCAAATCCTTCCTGTTCTTTGGAAGGTGATTTTGTTCATCATGTTCATAATGTGTATTGTGCACCATTTCATATGTCATCAGCGAACCAATTAGTTCTTCAAGTGGTAAGTTGTTTAGGTTTTTAGCTTCTTGTATTGCAGTTACTTTTGAATCCCACTTCTTAGAAAGAGAACGCAAAATCTTGTTTACGAGTTCAAAATCCGAAAAACATTTTCCAAGAGCTCTTAAACTATTGACGACATCCGTGAAACGGGTGTACATGTCGCCTATAGTCTCGCTTGGTTGCATTCGAAAAAGCTCAAAATCATGCAATAAAATGTTAACTTTCGAGTCTTTGACTCTACTAGTTCCCTCGTGCGTGATTTCAAGTGTTCGCCAAATGTCAAAAGCCGTTTCGCACGTAGAAATCCGATTGAACTCATTTTTATCCAAAGCGCAAAATAAGGCATTCATAGCCTTTGCGTTTAAAAAAAAATACTTCATCTCCAAATCCGACCATTCGTTCATCGGTTTAGAGGGAAGTTGAAAACTATTTTTAACGATATTCCATAAATCCAAATTCATAGAAATCAAGAAAACTCTCATTCGAGTTTTCCAGTAAGTGTAATCAAATCCGTTAAACAACGATGTACGAACAACCGATAAGCCCTCTTGAAAGCCATGAAGAGCCATTTCTCTCGGGTGTAAATCCGAAATGAGAAATACAGGGCTCTGATACCAATTGTTAGGATCAAGAGCACTAAGAGGGGGGGGGGGGGGAATTAGTGCAGCGAAAATCTTTCGACGATAAAAAAATGTTCGAACGATAAAAACGATTTCGGTGTGAAAGCCGATTCTAAGATTACTTTAACTTAAGATTAAGCGAGATGACGTTAAAGTAAATCTATGAAGGCAGTTTGCAGTTATGATGAAAATCAGAATATAAGCGCAAACTGAAATACGACGTTCGTATGATAAAAACGATTTCGATATGAAAGCCGATTCGTAAACCACTTTAACTTGAGATGAAGCGAGATGTAGTTAAAGCAAAGATATAAAGGCAGTTTGCAATTATGATGGAAATCAGAACGTAAGCGCAAACTGAAATATGATGTTCGTACGATAAAACTGATTTGCGTCTAAACGCTGATTCGGAAAGCACTGAACTTTGAAACACATTCGTAAAAGAACATAAGGCAGTAAGCTATTGACGAGGTTTGCAGTAAAGATAAGATGCTCAAATTAAATGCAAACCGAGATTTAGAATGGTTCGGTCAATCTTGACCTACTCCACTTTTGGCTTCCTTCACCAACAAGGTCACCAACGTCAACTAGAGGCCTTCCTTCAATAGGCGAAGGCCAACCACGCTTTTACAGTTTCACTCATTTTGACGGGCTTAGGAGACAACCCTTACAGAATTTTCTCTCCTCTCTTTAAAGCTCAGAACTTGGAAGAAAAGAGGGAGAAGAACTTTTGGCCTTTACAACAATTTTGAGATCTAAAAATCACAGAACAAGATCAGGATTTCGGTGTATGTTCAGTGCCCTTTCAGTGTTGAATGGGTAGGGTATTTATAGGCCCCAACCCAGTTTGAATTTGGAGCTCAAAACAGTCAATTCCTAGAATTCTGGGATCTGATGGTTGCACCTCCTGACTGGAGCGGTTGCACCGCCTAGCAGAGCTCGAAGATTGAGCCTCTGGGCGGTGCCACCTCCTGTCAGGGGCGGTTGCACCTCCTGCCAGAACTCGAAGACTGAGCTCAAGCGGTGCCACCTCCTGATTGAGGCGGTTGCACCGCTCATCCAGAGCTCGGAGACCGAGCCCAGGTGGTGCCACCTCCTGTCAGGGGAGGTTGCACCGCCCAGTCTCGCTCGGAGACTAAGCCCAGGCGGTGCCACCTCCTGGCTGGGGCGGTTGCATCGCCCAGTCTCGCTCAGAGACTTAGCACATGTCACGACCCGGGTCTGATGAGTTAACTGGCCAATAACTCCATTTTGGTCCTCAACGGCGGACCAAAATGCTTAAGTGGGAGGTTACGTAGTACACTCATCAGGCCCTTATAAGCTAATCACACACATACCCCACTTCCGATGTGGGACTAATGGGATATGACACTATCCCCAACCCAATTAGCTTGACGTCCTCGTCAAGGCCCGACATATCCCAGATCGAACCCTAGCATAGTGCATGTGAGGTTTAACTCAATGGTGGCTCCACGCCGTGATGAGTTCTCTGACTCCATCCACGAGTAGCCCTTTCCTACTACAGCCCTCTCACCCTGCCCTAATGCTAGGTCGGCTCTGATACCAAATGTCATGACCCGGGTCTGATGAGCTAACTGGCCAATAACTCCATTTTGGTCCTCAACGGCGGACAAAAATGCTTAAGCGGGAGGTTACGTAGTACACTCATCAGGCCCTTATAAGCTAATCACACACATTCCCACTTTCGATGTGGGACTAATGGGATATTACAGCACAGGCGGTGCCACCTCCTGGCTTGGGTGGTTCAACCGCCTGGCAGAAATCAGGGTCCGAATGGGTTGATCCATTCAGCCCAATTTAGGTTTTTTTAGGGGCCCAATTGCCCCAAGATTAAGTTAATGGGATCACCTCCCATTTCCAACTTAATCATTATGCTAACTACGATTTTTCCTAAGATATTTACTGCAACTTGCTCCGGTGCATCAATCGTTTCTTCCAGCGAACTTCCGTTGATCATCCGATGAACCCTCGGTGATGCTCCTGCGGACTTCCGGCAAACTCCTGGACTTGCGATGATCCACTTGGCGAGTTCCAACGATCTTCTTTGGCAAGCTTATGGACTTCTCGGATTTGTTCCCGCAGAACCTCCGATGACTGTCTAAACTTCCGTCGAACTCTCGAATTCCTAACATTTTCATTGTCTTGACTCCGGCGTAACTCCTATTGCATATCTTATTTTCATCGTAGTTAATCTTGCACACTTAAAACAAAACTTCGATCGAGATAATTAATCCTAAGCAATTAACCAAGTTGTCTGGCATGTCATTGGTCCCTCGACGCTTCGTCTAATTCTTCGGCGCATCGTCCTCTCTTGCAGCTTATTGCCCAATCGGCCAGTTGACTCCGCAACTTCGATATCCTTGACACAATACCCGCTCTTCTTGGCCCGATGCCCAAGTCCACAGCCCAAAGCCTTCTGTCGATACGTCGACCGATCCACCGGCCCGACGTCCAATCTTCTGACATGTTCCTCCGACACAACATGATTTTCTTGCTTTAATTGTCTCATCCTGATCGAAGCATCCTGCGTCACTCAAAACGTAGATTAAATCATAAACATATATCAAGTAGTTTCATCATCAAAATATAAGATTCAACATCTACAAGGTACTCTTTGTAGTTCCTCTTCCAGTGCCCATCTTTGCCATAGTGGAAGCACTGGCCTTTATCCTTTGCTGGGTCTTTCTTAGCAACTTTTGCTTTACCTGGTCTGCCCTTGCCCTTTCCCTTCTTAAGGAACTTTTCTGCTTTCCTTTTCTTTCTGGTCTCACTAGTGTAGAGAAATGCCTTCTCTTTCTTAATAGTACTCTCTGCCTCCCTCAACATATTGAGGAGCTCTAGGAGAGTCACCTCATGCTTGTTCATATTAAAATTTATTATGAACTGTGAAAAGGAATCTGGTAGGGACTGAAGCACAATGTCCACACACAAGTTATCCTCTAGGACCATTCCTAGACCTGTGAGTTTCTCCATCCACTCAATCATCTTTAGGATATGGTTCTGAATTGGTGTACCCTCAATCATCCTAGCCCGAAAAAGGCTCTTGGATATCTCATATTGCTGAGTCCTTCCTTGTTCCTCAAACAATTTGTGGACATGTAGGAGAATGGATCTGGCATCCATCTTTTCATGTTGTCTCTGTAACTCAGGAGTCATAGAGCCCAGCATATAGCACTGAGCAAATGTGGAGTCATCAATGTACTTCACATAGCGAGCGATCTCATCCTCGCTTGCCCCATCCTTGGGCGTAGGTATCACTCTCTATCAAGGACGTACGCATTTTTCTTCGCTGTGAGAACAATTCTTAAGTTGTAGAGCCAATCCGTATAATTTGGACTAATGAGGCGATTGACATCAAGTATGCCACGTAAGGGATTTAAAAGTGACATTTTCTGAAAATAAAGATGCAGCAGAAATGAATAACATGTAGATTTTGTAAGAAATAAACTATCAAGATATAGACTTCTATCTTAATATGCTCCCACTATTTTACTAGCGAGTCACGCGACACCCTCAGCACATGAAACGAAAGTCTTTGGCAGACTTCTAGTGGGGATCAGGATCCAATCAGCGTCTTAGTGTAACCTCGAGGGACTCGACCAATCACACTAAGCCTAAAAGGTAGGCAACTCTTGCCGATCATAACTCCTTGTGATTCCTATCCTATTCGACCTTCGAATCACCATAGTCTCGAGGGACTCGACCAACCAAGATGTTTGGTTAAGTCAACACCTTCGTTACAAGATGAGTCTGATTTGATGATAAACCCTCGAGGGACTCGACCAAGTATACCATGTCCGCAGGTCACCGGTGACATCTCTATGTTGTAAGCAAGATAGCGAGTCACGATATAGGTGAGCCTCGAGGGACTCGACCAACTCAACCTACGCCGGGAATCGATTCCTACCTATAACGATGGAAGGCCACGTGGGTCAATCTAATTACCTCACGTTTACCGACTTAATATTATAAAGAGAGAGGTTTGTATGATTTGGTCTCCTAATATGACATGTCACACATATACATATTTAATATATATCTACATCGCATGCAAATATATATACATATCTAGTATATGTATAAGCAATCACACCAGATGATCATGGACCACAACCTAATGTGATCAGATCTGAGCCAGTAGGCCTGATCACTCACATCAAGATCTATATGCACAACGGTGCATCTTCATACCGTGTGATCGTCCATCTCATCCTCATCGGTTCCGTCGACATCTCGATGCATCTCCATGCATCGCAAACATTCGTCTTGTAGGTCCCTCTATCGCATCCACGCTCCCGCTGCGCCTCCTCATGTGATTACAACTTAATCATTAGGCATGCAGACCCGACAATAAATGAGAAATATAATAGAGGCACGTAGACCCCAATAATAATAATCACAAGTACACATATCACACGGTCCATGATCATCCGTCCACACATCATACATCACATGTATAAATAATCATCATCATGTAGGACTACTAGATAATGATAAAAATAATAATCAACTAAACTTTTTAATTAATTAATATTTTTTGAAATCAGGGACATGTAGAGAATTTTTGAATTCCTAGGGGTATTTTCATAATTTGGACAAAAGGGACAGAATTAGAATTTCTAAAAATTCATAAGGGAAAAACTTTCTTTTTGCCAGCCCCGCCGACTGCAAGCCTACTGCAAGCAGGCCGTCGGCTGACTGTTGTAGACGCAGCCGCTGTGTTGCCTGCTTGCGGTTGAGCTGCACGCACGCAGATCGAGGGTAGCAACTATTGCTGCCCTTTCTCGCTTTTGCATCAACGATTTTGACCTCAAAAGTTTTTCCAAAATACAACACACGTAGTTCAAAACCAATCTTTCGCACGAACAACTTGGCTCTGATACCATTATTGGAAAATCTTGGGGGCGACATCACATGCGCAGCAGAAGAACAAGAAAAACAAAATCCCCTATTCCCAAAGAGATGTTCGTCGTCATGCAAAGATTGTTGCGCAAAATCCATGAAACTTAAAACTGCATATAGAGTAGATTGTGTTACCTAGGGAAATCGTATATCCTTGTTTCCTTGTAGATCTTTAGGAGAGGGTGAAGGAGGTCAAGCGTCCTCCTCTCTAGCGGTGATCCACACAACAGGGCTACGAGAACGCTCCTCAAAACTCCAGCCCCACTCTAAAGTGGAGAGGGGGAGGAGAATAGGAGAGGCAAGCAAAGGCTCTAGTTTATGAGGCTCTGAATCCCTCCTATTTATAGAGGCCCCCTATCAAAGCCTAATGGATCCTTCCCTAGTGGGTATTCGATCTACATCCAATTACCCAAGCCTTTTATATTAGTGGATCTCTATCCAATAATCTCTCATGGGCTCTTATTGGATCTCGTCCATGAAATCCAATAATTCATGGGCTTATTGGATATCCAATAAGATAGGGGCTCTGGTGGATATCTCGTATTCGAACCTCTACTCATCGTAATGTCTACATATGTGTGTGACCCTCTAGGCCCAATATCGAGCTGGCTATGAGTCATACCTTTCATAACTCCTTCTAACTTAGTGAATTATTATCTCTGTAATAATTCACTTGACTCATCGACTACGGACGTATTAGGCAACTACGCCGTAATCCCCAAACAATATAGGGGAATCAAATCCATTGGACTTGTCTATCCTCAATTATCATGTACCTATAGTCCCTCATCTATCTAATATCCCAAAGACCATATATCGAGCATGGTGTTGTCAGACCCATACGGTTTCTACTCGAGTCTCGCTCTAATCGGATTCTCCCAGAGAACTCTTTCTCTCTCAACCCGAATGACCCTGGCTAGGGATTTATCTAAGCAAGAACACATGGGATATTCGTCTCATGACGCCGAGAGTGGATGATCCTCTATTGACACTCAATAGACCTCGTAAGGTCGACTGCCACTCCCAATAACCAATTGTACTAGATCTGGGACATCCAAACCTATAAGTCTAGTATCAAAGAGTCGAGCACTCATACAGGACATCCTTGGTGTCTCAAGTCTAAGTTCTAGATACACCACTAGGACTACGGAATTGCTGTCTAACAATAAGGAATCATCAATCATCTAGCATTCCAAAAGCGGATCAATTAGTGAACTCATTCTCCATTGAGCTACTGTACTGTATCCCTAGTGTCCCCACATGAACAGCTATGACACCAGCTGTATCCATCATATGGATAGGTATATAGCACATTAGTCTGTCCAGTTATTGTTGAATCTCGTATTTTGATGATGAAACCACTTGATATATATTTATGATTTAATCTGCGTTTTGAGTAACGCAGGATACTTCGATCAGGATGAGACAATTAAAGTAGGAAAATCATGTTGTGCTAGAGGAACATGTCAGAAGATTGGACGTCGGTCCGGTGGATCGGTCGACGTATCGATAGAAGGCTTCGGGCCATGGACTCGGGCATC
The DNA here is from genome assembly GCF_036884655.1 of Musa acuminata AAA Group. Taxonomy (NCBI): domain Eukaryota; kingdom Viridiplantae; phylum Streptophyta; class Magnoliopsida; order Zingiberales; family Musaceae; genus Musa; species Musa acuminata. Next base: position 13,662,726 of record NC_088353.1, on the reverse strand, counting down.
GGGCCAAGAAGAGTGGGTATTGTGCCAAGGATATCGGAGTTGCGGAGCCAACTGGCCGATTGGGCAATAGGCCGTAGGAAAGGACGATGCGCCGAAGAATCGGACGAAGCGTCGAGGGACCAATGACATGCCGGACAACTTGGTTAATTGCTTAGGATTAATTGTCTCGATCGAAGTTTTGTTTTAAGTGTGCAGGATTAACTATGATAGAAGAAAGACATGCAGCACGAGTTGCGCCGGAGTCAAGACAATGATCACGTTGGGAGTTCGAGAGTTCGACGGAAGTTCGGACGGTCGTCGGAGGTTTTACGGGAACAAATCCGAGAAGTCCAGAAGCTTGCCAAAGAAGCTCGTCGGAACTCGCTAAGATCAAATCGTGAAGTCTAGGAGCTTGCCGGGAGTCCGCAGAATGGTTTCCGAGAGTTTATCGGAAGACCGCCGGAAGTTCACCGGAAGCTCGCCGGAAGAAGTCTTTGTTAGGATCGAGAGCACTAAGAGGGGGGGGGGTGAATTAGTGCAGCGGAAATCTTATATTAATTTAAAAACCAAAAGCTGCGTTCGTTCAAAAACTATTATGATGCAAAAGCAAATTCTCAGTTTGTATCTAGGTGCAGTTTGCGTCTAAGCGCAGATTGCGTTTAAGCGTAGTTTTGCGTCTAAACTCAGATTTACGTCTAAATGCAGATTTACGTCTAAACGCAGATTTACGTCTAAACGCAGATTTACGTCTAAACGCAGTTTTACGTCTAAACGCAGTTTTACGTCTAAACGCAGATTTACGTCTAAACGTAGTTTTACGTCTAAACGCAGATTTACGTCTAAACGCAGATTTACGTCTAAACTTTGAAACTCGTTTGTATACTCGCAGAAGGCAGTATGCAGTTGAAATCAAGACGTAAATGTGAACTGAAATCTGACGATTGAGCGAGGAAAGCCGATTTACGTCTCAATGCAGTTTTGCGTCTAAATGTTGAAACTCGTTCGTAAAGTCATAGAGGACAGATTGCAGTTATTAATAGGATTAAAATGTAAGCGTAAACTGCAAAGAAGCTCGTTCGTAAAAGCACGGAAAACAGTTCTGCAGAATCAAACGTAAACGTAAACTGTAATGTATGAAAATACGAATTTACGTCTGAATGCAGATTTGGAAGAACAGCACTTAGAATTCGTTCGTGAAAGCGCAGAGAGCAGTAGTGATGAGGGAGGTTTGCAGTAATGATAAAGTGCTCGAAAATAAACGCAAACCAGAGATTTAGAGTGGTTCGGTCAGCCTTGACCTACTCCACTTTTGGCTTCCTCCACCGATGAGGTTGCCGACGTCAACTAGGTGCCTTCCTTCAATGGGCGAAGGCCAAACTTCCCTCTTACAATTTCTCTCCTTTTGACAGGCTTAGGAGACAACCTTTACAGACCTTTCTCTCCTCACTTTACAATTGAAAACTTGAAGAACAGAAGGAGGAGACTTAAAGGCTTTACAACACTTTTGAGCTCTTAGAATCACAGAAAAGATCAAGATTTCGGTATTGGTCTGTATCTTTTCAGTGCTGAATGGGTGGGGTATTTATAGGCCCCAACCCAATTCAAAATTCGAGCTCAAAACGATCAAATCGATCAAATCCTAGAATTCTGGGATCAGGCGGTTGCACCTCTCAACTGGAGAGGTGGCACCGCCTGGCAGAGCTCGAAGACTGAGCTCAGCCGATTGCTCTTCTCTGCCAGAGCTCGAAGACTGAGCTCGATGGTTGCATCACCTGGCAGAGCTCGAAGACTGAGCTTGGTGGTTGCATCACCTGGCAGAGCTCGAAATCTGAGCTCGGTGGTTGCATCACCTGGGAGAGCTCGAAACTGAGCTCAGGCTGATGCACCTCTCTGCCAGAGCTCGAAGACTGAGCTTGGTGAATCCATCACCTGGCAGAGCTCGAGACTTGGCTCAGGCTGATGCACCTCTCTGCCAGAGCTCGAAGACTGAGCTCGGTGGTTGCATCGCCTGGCAGAGCTCGGAACTTGAGCTCTGGCGGTGCAACCTCTTGGCTGGGGCGGTTGCACCTCCCAACCCCACAGCCCAGGCGGTTGCACCTCCTGGCTGGGGCGGTTGCACCTCCCAACCCCACAGCCCAGGCGGTTGCACCTCCTGGCTGGGGCGGTTGCACCTCCTGGTGCAATCTGGGTCCGAATGGTTCACTCCATTCGGCCCACTTTGAATCTTTTCAGGGGCCCAATTGCCCCAAGATTAAGCTAATGGGATCACCTCCCATTTTCATGCTTAATCATCATGCTAACTACGATTAACTCTAAGACAACTTCTGCAGCTTTGCTCCGATGCGTCAATCGCTTCTTCCGGCGAGTTTCCGGCCAACTTCCGTCGATCAACCGATAACCCTCGGTGATCCTTCTGCGGACATCCGGCATACTCCTGGACTTGCGACGATCCACTTGGCGAGTTCCGACGAGCTTCGCTTGGCAAGCTTCTGGACTTCTCGGATCTGTTCTCTCTGAACCTCCGACGACCGTCCGAACTTCCGTCGAACTCTCGAACTCCCAACGTGATCCTGATCTTGACTCCGGCGCAACACCTGCTGCTTGTCTTACTCTTATCGTAGTTAATCCTGCACACTTATCTCAACACATAGATTAGATAACAAATGACAATTGACTTCATCATCAAAACCCGAGATTCAACAATCTCCCCCTTTTTGATGATGACAATCAATTGATAAAGGAGTTGTCCTTAACTCCCCCTATCTATATGCCATAGTTGAGATAAGTCAACCTTGAATTCAAGACCTAAGAATTCAAGTGACGTATTGATAAGTTAGATCAGTTAAACTTATCAATGCTCCCATCATGATGCCCATCATGATGTATCTCTTCAAGAATTATGTCAAGGCATGACATACATCATCAAGTTTGTATGATAGTGTTTGTAACCATTCATCATGTAATCATATAAAGCTATGAAGGACTTTTTACATGATGCTCACATTTGAGATTTTCTAGCAAGTTTGCATTTTCTATAGAATATCAAATCAAGATATGATGCAAACTATAGCACATGTTCACATATCTCTTGGTGATGCAAGGATGGCATAACATTGTTTATAGCATCACTCAAGTATTTGCAACTATGACATATGATTATGGCAGTTCAGTTATGACATAGTGTTTATCAATTCATATGTTTCTCCCCCTTTGTCATCAACAAAAAGCATGATAGCATTATCAAGCATATGAAGGAAGTCATGACACATATATCTCTTTATTGTTTTTGCTTGACGGAGGAAAGTCATTTTCCAAAGAGTTTTCATAAGAGTGTACGGGAACATCTCATTTTTAGCATATAACCCGAAAAATGAACTTCTTACATGCATTTGGTTAAAAGTATTTGTCACATTTTTTGCAACATGTTATTTGATCAAGCGTTGTCAAGGCATGTAATAGTAATAACATCCGAAAGATAATTTTAACTAGTTTAAGTATTCGGACACATCAACATTCCTAATTCTCTTCTTATGTAATCAAATTGTTCTTCACATAGGGGTTTTGTGAAGATATCAGCCAGTTGATGTTTGGTATCAATAAACTCTACGGTTACATCATGATTAGTGACATGATCTCGTATAGAGTGAGGTCTAATATCAATGTGTTTGATTTTTGAGTGTTAAGCTTTTGATATAGTAACACAATCATTTCAAGTGCAGTATTCTACCATATTGCATAACAAGATTTTTATTTCAGCAAGTGTAGCATTGTATCATACTGCATAGCAAGATTTTTATTTCAGCAAGTGTAGCATTGTATTTTTGTAGCATTGCATCACATGGTGAGATATCAGCTCGTACGATGCAAATTTTTGTTTGATATCATAGTAATCATATTAGTAATAGCAACCATATCAATGTCATACTGCTGACTTAACAACTTACATTGGTATGTTGCTTCATATTTTTCAAGGCATAGGCTTTTTAAACCTTTTTAGTTTCAGTGCAAAAACCGAGATAAACAACAAGAGATGTTTGCAAATATGCTTACACAAACAAGGATAACCATATCAGGGTAACATATGTACAGCATATCAGGTAACCATAAAGACAAAGTCTTTCATGAATATCATAAGGAGTTTACAACATGTCATATCAAAAACATCATATGTTCATACAAGCTTATTCATGAGGTGGAAGATTAAAGTGCCTAAGTAAAGAGTCAAATTGTCGATGGATTTGCTGCAGCTCGGTTAGGATTTGATCTTGTCGAAGTTCAAGCCTTTCTTGTCTTTGTTCAAATCGGTCCATCCGAATCCCGATATCTTCGATGGATGATGTGTGAGTTTGCTCAACCGGATGTGTTTCCTCAAAGGGACAGATTGGAGGAGAGTGGGTACTCCTAAAGACTGGGGTTTCCGGCTCTGGTTCAGGTTCAGGTTGAGGGGGATCAGTTCTTCTAGGCATTCTAACCCAGTTACCGTTTCTATAGTGACATCTTAGTCGGTGAAGTAGATTTTTGTTTATTATGCTGAATCTATCTGATTTCATTACTTCTTCTTCTAGTGGTATTTGAATGTCGTAAGCTTTCATTATTCTTGTAATAATTCCACCATATGGGAGCATCATATCTTTCGTAGATAATTCCAACATGTTTTGTTGGATCAGATAGCCAAGACAAATGTCACGTTCTTTCATGATTAGGTACATAATTCCTAATTCCAATTGACTCACTTCATCATGATGGTATTGCTTAGGAAGAATTATACTAGTCATGATATGATGAAGTATCTTAGTGTTGAAGGGCATTAGATGTTCACAACTTTTAGGAATAGATTCTATGTTAGGATTGGCAAGGATTGTTCCTAAGGCTTCAACGTAGGATGTTTCAATAGTTTTTTCATCCCATGATCCTTTGAAGTAAAGTCCTATGCTTTTCATGGGAATACCTATCATATCACAAATGAATCTATCAGTGATTGAGATGTGTTGTCCTAAGAGATAGGTTGATATCCTTTCTTCATCATCTTTTTGCATGTTGTTGTAAAACAATCTAACTAGTCTAGGATAAATGGGTTCGTTGATCTGCAAAATGGGAAGTAGATTTAGGTTTGCAAACCAATGGATAGTCTCTACATCTCTTAGTTCATTCAGATCTACGTATTTTCCCTTATTAATGCTTCTTAGTTCGAAGGAGAGAAATTTTTCAGCATGGTTTTTAGAATCAAAGAGAGTGAGATCAAACTCTTCTATAACTCTCCTCTTTCCCTTGTCCCTTGAGGATCTTCTAGATCCCATTACTACTGCTGTTTTAGAGGGATGAAGATGAGCTAGAGTAAATGAAGAACAAAACAGAATTTAGGAGCTTCTTAGAGAGTACCTTTGTGAAATCTTCAAGAGAAGGAAGGATTCTTGATGTTTTGCTCCGAAATGAGAGGTATTTGGAAGGCTTAGAGGAGTGAAATGGGAATGGAGGAGACTTGGAAGAGTAGAGGAGGAAATGGGGGTGAGTTGTGGTCGGTTCCTTAGCCGGCCCTAACGTGATTTTAAAGGGCAGAGCTTGCTGGCGGTTGCACCTCTGGCTGGAGCGGTGCAACCTCTGGCAACCCGTGATGGCTGGAGGTGCCACCGCCAGCTGGAGAGGTGCCACCGCCTGCAGCAAGTGAGCACCTAAGATGATTTGATTAGGGAGTCTTGAGGAGAGTTTCAGAGCAATTAATGATTTCGTATGAGTTTTTTTTGGTATCCCTTTTAAGATCATGACATATTTAGTTTCTACAAGAATTAATTCGTAGAAGAATGGGTTTTGAAGATCAGGGGGGGTATGTGAATTTGGATATCATATGTTTCTAATAAGGTTGTATCGTTTTTGTGATTTCACAACTTCCACTTGTTACTTAAGCGTTACGAGTTCCTTTTTGATTCTTGGTTTATGACCATTGAGAGTCAAGGAGCAGAAAATTATTTCTTGCTCCGGTCTAGACTTTTAATGTTTTTTATAGGAAGGGATGATCTTTAGGAACCCATTTGCTTTTGGGTCCCTCATAAATTGATCTACATTTTTTATCATGTTGCATAGAGTTTATCATGGTTCCTTTAGGAACCCAAATTAATTTGTTTGGACTTATTTTCTTGAATGGACAACAATGTGTCTTGTGTCCAGATTTGCAACAAAAGTTGCACTTGGTTTGGTGTTGAACATGTAAGATGGGGCCTTTTACAAAGGTAGTTGGATTTCGGTGAGGACTCCTCACAAATCCAATCCCACTTCTTTTGGGTGCATGACCCTTGTTTGTAAGGATCATGTTTAATGACTTGCTACCAACCTCGAATTTCTTCAAGGTGTCCTTAAGTAGCAAGTTTTCTTTTTGTATAGTTTTCAGATCATGACATTTGATACATGAATTTAAACTATCATGATGTTCGACTTTTAACTTATCAAACTCACAAGTAAGATTATCATGTACCTTTTTTAGCAACTTGTATTTTCTATTTATAACTTTGCATTCATCGAATAAATCATGGAAGGCATTTAATAATTCATCGAAAGATAAATCAGCATCTAATAAATCCGTTACCTCCTCTTCGATAGCCATAAAGGCGTAATGAGCAACTTGCTCGGTGTTGGATTCCTCTTCCTCAGATGCGCTCGAATCATCCCATGTTGCTTGGAGCGCCTTCTTCTTTGTTGTTCTTTTCTTGACTTGGGGACAATCACTTTTGTAATGTCCCGGCTTTTTACATTCGTAGCAGATCACTTGGTCCTTCTTAGGTTCAAGTTTATTTTTCACATCGTTTTTAAACTTGTTTCTTTTGAAGAACTTCTTAAACTTTCTTGTCAAAAATGCTAAGTCATCATCACAGTCCTCATCACTTGAGTTTTCTCTCAAGTGGCATTCAGAAGTTTTAAGTGTCATATCCTTCCTGTTCTTTGGAAGGATGTCTTCTTGCTCTTCAAGAGCTTTGCAGGTCATTTCGTAGGTCATTAATGACCCGATTAGTTCTTCAAGAGGGAAATTTCGCAGATCTTTTGCCTCTTGAATGGCGGTGACTTTAGGATCCCAACTCTTAGGAAGGGATCTTAGTATCTTATTAACAAGCTCAAAATCCGAAAAGCTCTTTCCGAGTCCTTTTAGACCGTTGACGACATCCGTGAAACGGGTAAACATGTCGCCAATGGTTTCACTCGGTTTCATTCGGAAAAGTTCAAAAGAATGCAACAACAGATTGATTTTTGACTCTTTCACTCTACTTGTGCCCTCGTGGGTCACTTCAAGTGTGTGCCAAATATCAAAAGCAGTTTCGCAAGTTGAAACACGATTAAACTCGTTTTTATCAAGTGCGCAAAATAAGGCATTCATAGCCTTTGCATTAAGAGCGAAAGCCTTTTTCTCCAAATCGTTCCAATCGATCATTGGAAGAGAAGATTTTGAAAATCCATTTTCAATAAGGTTCCATAGTTCAAAATCCATAGAAATAAGAAAGATCCTCATTCGGGTCTTCCAGTACGTGTAGTCCGTTCCACTGAACATGGGTGGACGTGTAATTGAATGCCCCTCTTGGTTTCCGGCGTATGCCATCTCTCTTGGGTTTTAATCCTTTAGAGAGTTAACCTTGCTCTGATACCAATTGTTAGGATCGAGAGCACTAAGAGGGGGGGGGGTGAATTAGTGCAGCGGAAATCTTATATTAATTTAAAAACCAAAAGCTGCGTTCGTTCAAAAACTATTATGATGCAAAAGCAAATTCTCAGTTTGTATCTAGGTGCAGTTTGCGTCTAAGCGCAGATTGCGTTTAAGCGCAGTTTTGCGTCTAAACTCAGATTTACGTCTAAATGCAGATTTACGTCTAAACGCAGATTTACATCTAAACGCAGATTTACGTCTAAACGCAGTTTTACGTCTAAACGCAGTTTTACGTCTAAACGCAGTTTTACGTCTAAACGCAGATTTACGTCTAAACGTAGTTTTACGTCTAAACGCAGATTTACGTCTAAACGCAGATTTACGTCTAAACTTTGAAACTCGTTTGTATACTCGCAGAAGGCAGTATGCAGTTGAAATCAAGACGTAAATGTGAACTGAAATCTGACGATTGAGCGAGGAAAGCCGATTTACGTCTCAATGCAGTTTTGCGTCTAAATGTTGAAACTCGTTCGTAAAGTCATAGAGGACAGATTGCAGTTATTAATAGGATTAAAATGTAAGCGTAAACTGCAAAGAAGCTCGTTCGTAAAAGCACGGAAAACAGTTCTGCAGAATCAAACGTAAACGTAAACTGTAATGTATGAAAATACGAATTTACGTCTGAATGCAGATTTGGAAGAACAGCACTTAGAATTCGTTCGTGAAAGCGCAGAGAGCAGTAGTGATGAGGGAGGTTTGCAGTAATGATAAAGTGCTCGAAAATAAACGCAAACCAGAGATTTAGAGTGGTTCGGTCAGCCTTGACCTACTCCACTTTTGGCTTCCTCCACCGATGAGGTTGCCGACGTCAACTAGGTGCCTTCCTTCAATGGGCGAAGGCCAAACTTCCCTCTTACAATTTCTCTCCTTTTGACAGGCTTAGGAGACAACCTTTACAGACCTTTCTCTCCTCACTTTACAATTGAAAACTTGAAGAACAGAAGGAGGAGACTTAAAGGCTTTACAACACTTTTGAGCTCTTAGAATCACAGAAAAGATCAAGATTTCGGTATTGGTCTGTATCTTTTCAGTGCTGAATGGGTGGGGTATTTATAGGCCCCAACCCAATTCAAAATTCGAGCTCAAAACGATCAAATCGATCAAATCCCAGAATTCTGGGATCAGGCGGTTGCACCTCTCAACTGGAGAGGTGGCACCGCCTGGCAGAGCTCGAAGACTGAGCTCTGGCAGAGAGGTGCAACCGCCCCTGACAGAGGTGGCACCGCCCAGAGGCTCAGTCTTCGAGCTCTGCCAGGCGGTGCAACCGCCCTAGTCAGGAGGTGCAACCGCCTGATCCCGGAATTCCAGGAATTGACAGTTTTGAGCTCCAAATTTGAACTGGGTTGGGGCCTATAAATACCCCACCCATTCAGCACTGAGTGAGCAAGAACTTACCCAAAATCTTGATATTTTTCAGTGATTTTTAGAGCTCAAAATTGTTGTAAAGGCCAAAAGTTCTCCTTCCTCTTTTCTTCCAAGTTCTGAGTTGTAAAGAGAGGAGAGAAATTTCTGTAAGGGTTGTCTCCTAAGCCCATCAAAAGGAGTGAAACTGTAAAAGGGTGGTTGGCCTTCGCCTATTGAAGGAAGGCCTCTAGTTGACGTCAGTGACCTCGTCGGTGAAGGAAGCCAAAAGTGGAGTAGGTCAAGATTGACCGAACCACTCTAAATCTTGGTTTGCATTTACTTTGAGCATTTTATCTTTACTGCAAACCTCCTTAATAACTTACTGCCCTCTGCGCTTTTAACGAACGAGTTTCTAAGTTCAGAGCTTTCCGAATATGGGTTTAGACGTAAATCGGCTTTTTCGTACGATCATCATATTTCAGTTTACGTTTACGTTTAGACTTCAATCATAACTGAAAACTGCCTTCTGTGCATTTATAAAACATATCTCAAAGTTCAGTATCTTCAGAATCGGCATTTAGACGTAAACTGGTTTTATCGTATGAAAGTGGCTTTTCAGTTTGCGCTTGCATTCTGATTTCCATCATAAACTCCAAACTGCCTTCATAGATCTACTTTAACGTCATCTCGCTTAATCTTAAGTTAAAGTAATCTTAGAATCGGCTTTTACATCGAAATCATTTTTATCGAACGAACGCAGCTTTCGGTTTTAATCGTCGAAAGATTTCCGCTGCACTAATTCACCCCTCCCCCCCCCTCTTAGTGCTCTTGATCCTAACAATTGGTATCAGAGCCTGGTATTTCTCATTTCGGACTTACAACCGAGAGAAATGACTCTTCATGGCTTTCAAGAGGGCTTTCGGTTTTTCGTCCACCGTTGTTTAACGGATTGGACCACACCTATTGAAAGACCCGAATGAGGATTTTCTTATTTCTATGGATGTTGAACTTTGGAATCTTGTCAAAAACGGTTTTTCGAAGTCTTCTCTTCCAATGATCGAATGGTCGGATTTAGAGAAGAAGCATTTTTCTTTAAACGAAAAGGCTATGAATGCCTTATTTTGTGCTTTGGACAAAAATGAGTTCAATCGGGTTTCTTTGTGCGAAACGGCTTTCGATATTTGGCGCACTCTTGAAATCACGCACGAGGGAACTAGTAGAGTCAAAGACTCGAAAGCTAATATTTTACTGCATGATTTCAAGCTTTTTCAAATGAAGCCAAGCGAAACCATTTGTGACATGTATACCCGTTTTACGGATGTCGTCAATGGTTTAAGAGCTCTTGGCAAATGTTTTTTGAATTCTGAACTTGTGAACAAGATTTTGCATTCTCATTCTAAGAAGTGGGATTCAAAAGTAACGGCTTTACAAGAAACAAAAGATTTAAATATTTTTCCACTTGAAGAACTAATTGGTTCATTGATCACATATGAAATGACGTGCAATGCACGTGAAGAACTTGAGAACCACATTCCAAAGAACAGGAAGGATTTGGGACATAGAACATTTGAAGACCACTCGAGCATAAGCTCAAGTGATGGTGAACTTAAACTACAAATAAAATAAAAATTAAAAAGTAAAAAGAACGGAACTACTTGCTTTGAACGCAAGAAGAAGAACAAAAATTGGGATGAATCGAGCTCCTCCAAAGACGAGGAGAAAATCAACAAAGGCGAGGTGGCAAACTACGCCTTTACGCCTTTCGACGTTGAGGTAATCAAAATGCCTTTAATTTACTTTGAAATTACATGATGCTTTTCATAAATCATTTTTCTTTTTTATTTAATTTTCTTGAAAATTGCATGTTTAATAATTTTATAATGAAAATACAAACAATTAGGAATCATGCTTATCATTCTAGTAATTTTGAAAATAATCATGAAAATTGCATGTTTATGATAAACAAAATGATTTTGATTAAAAATACCTTATGAAATCATGCTATATGTGGTTGAGAAGTAATAATGTGTATCATGTTGATTTCCATTGTTATTTCTCGATTTTGAGTATATGAAATCATGTTTAATTTGAAGTTATGATTAATGAGTATATATTTTTGAAATTATGTATGATGATTCTTGATATTTATGAATTATCGATTTTCATGATAATAACAGTGGCTTTATAAAAAAAAAAATTTATGCATGTTTTCATAAATGAAAAGGCATGCTAACATGAAATCGACCACTTAAAATGAAACACTTAAAAAGGGAGAAAATATATTATCAATGAAATCATGAATCTATAAATTTTGTGAGCCATAAAAATGATTTTGATGATTTAAATTTGAAATGAGTTTTAACAAAATTATGATCTTGATTTATCAAATTGAATGAATTGAAAATGAATGATGATTTTTCTCTTGAATGATTGTGACTTGTATTCCTTGTATTCATGATATGATTTTTATGCAACTCTTTGTATTCATGAAATATTTATCTCATCACCCAATGATTTCTTTTCAATATTCCTCAAGTGATGATATGAATGCATGAGATATTCATGAATTTATTTTGATGTATGCAAATGAGAAGTTTCGATCATGCATGGTAGGATGCAATGTGACAAATTAATACCATGATGATTTGAAATATTTATGATTTGGAATGATGCATATGCTTTTTATTATGATAATGTATGATGTGTATCATAAATGCTTAAAAAAATTAAATAAATAAATGTTTATATCATGTGAGATGGTTTTACATATTATGCATGATAAGCTATAGTGATGAGTGAAACAATGATTGAAATAATATGAATGATGATTTGGAATTATGTATATAATAATGAGTTTATATGTTTTGAAAATATGCATGTTCTAATTTGAAAATATAATGATGTACAAATGAGATTGATACTGACCTTTGTCATGACTTAAAAATTGATGTAAAGGGTTTTTCCCTTCTTTTTGACAATGACAAAAGGGGAGATAGCTAGCTTGCACAATTCAAGAAGAAAGCAAAAATTGCACTTCTCAAAATAGAAGAAATTGCTATCTTGAACATCACCAAGGAATGCTATCTTGCCTATCTCAAAAAGCAAAAAGTTAACTTGCACATCTAGCAAAACTTATATTTCAAGAAGCAAGAGTTGCTTTCATGAACATCTCAAAATTGCTAGCTTATGGGCCTTAAAATGTAGAAATTTTTTGCTATCTTGTATATGGTAAACTTGCTATCATACTATCATGATGATGAGCATGCCTTATCTTCATAATTATATTTGAAAAACTATGGTAAAAATATGTCCGAATGATTAAACGTGTTAAACTTATTTTTTGGACTTTTTTGATTGAATGATCAAATCACTTGATTGCCATAATGATTTTACACAATTACTTGCCATGATTACATGTTGGAAATTATGTGCTTGAATACAAAAAATTCCATGATAATAACCATGTTTTACCTTCATGATTGTAATTGAATATCTCTAGTAAAACCCTGTCGGAATGTATGAAAGTGTCAAATTTTATTTTCGGATTTTCTTGATCCTAACAATTGGATTTTCTTGATACATTATACTCTTCCGAACTTAACAAGCATATGTCATATCAAGTTTAAGTCACATCATTGATTTTTGACATATGGAATCATCTAGCAAATGCACTTATCATATGAAAAATATTTTTCGAGAAACATATTTGATGATTCCCTCTTATAAAAAGGAAGATATTTTTACATACAAGGATTTGACTCACTTACATATCTTAATTCTTGCAAAAATGAAGTGTGCTTTAATATCTTATCGATTTAAACTTCACATATGGCTTTCCTCCTTCATGTAAAAAGATAACAAATAAAAAGGAAGAAGCAATAAAAGCTATCTCCATGTCATGTTTTCCTCGAGATGTTTGCATAATTGGTATCCTATCACTCACTGTTGGAAAATGACATGAACCAACTTATGGCATCGCACTTATATTTAAAATTTGCTTATATCGTTCTCCTTGTTGTTGATGACAAAGGGGGAGAAATATATAAATTGATACTATGAGTGCCATATTTGAAGAATATGAATAGATGTTATGAATGTCATATTATGATGAGATATCAAAAGCAGCATTCATATGAATAGGTGCTATGAATGTCATATCATGTTATGATATCAAGAACTTGAATCGCAATTTTACATGTTGATATCTTACCATTTGATGATAGCAAACTTGCATGATGATAACAATAGATATTATGTTTTTCATGCAATGAGTTAAACTTATATCACAAACACTTGATTGTGGTACTTCTCCTATTTGTTGATGACAAAGGGGGAGAAGTATGTTGATGACATGACATGTTATGCATAAGTTTATGATGACATGTTGCTTGGATTTTTGAATCCAAGAGTTTCTATCAATATGACATATTGATAGGGGGAGTTTGTTTAAACTCTAGGAGTTAAGGTTAACTCCGATTATGATGACATGTTGCTTAGATTTTGAATCTAAGAGTTTCTATCAATATGGCATATTGATAGGGGGAGTTTGTTTAAACTTTGGGAGTTAAGGTTAACTCCGTCATCAGGTGGTTGTCATCATCAAAAAGGGGGAGATTGTTGAATCTCATATTTTGATGATGAAACCACTTGATATATGTTTATGATATAATCTGTGTTTTGAGTAACGCAGGATACTTCGATCAGGATGAGACAATTAAAGCAAGAAAATCATGTTGTGCTGGAGGAACATGTCAGAAGATTGGACGTCGGTCCGGTGGATCGGTCGACGTATCGACAGAAGGCTTCGGGCTGTGGACTCGGGCATCGGGCCAAGAAGAGTGGGTATTGTGCCAAGGATATCGGAGTTGCGGAGCCAACTGGTCGAATGGGCAATAGGCCGCAGGAAAGGACGATGCGCTGAAGAATCGGATGAAGCGTCGAGAGACCAATGACATGCCGGACAACTTGGTTAATTGCTTACGATTAATTGTCTCGATCGAAGTTTTGTTTTAAGTGTGCAGGATTAACTACGATAGAAGAAAGACATGCAGTACGAGTTGCGCCGGAGTCAAGACAATGATCACGTTGGGAGTTCGAGAGTTTGACGGAAGTTCGGATGGTCGTCGGAGGTTTTGCGGGAACAAATCTGAGAAGTCCAGAAGCTTACCAAAGAAGCTCGTCGGAACTCGCCAAGATCAAATCGTGAAGTCTAGGAGCTTGCCGGGAGTCCACAGAATGGTTTCCGAGAGTTTATCGGAAGACCGCCGGAAGTTCACCGGAAGCTCGCCGAAAGAAGTCTTGACTTACGGACTTTGTAATAGCTTAAGAAATGTCTTTAAATTCGTAGTTAGCATATTAATTATGGTTAGAATTAGGTGTTAATCTTATAACCCGGTTAGGGACCAATTGGGCCCGAATTCGGACTAGTTTGGGCCAAGTTTGGAGCCCAACCAATGATCTGAAATAGTGCCAAGAGGTGCAACCGCCCAGGCCAGGAGGTAGCACCGCCTGGGCTAAGTCTCCCAGCGAGGCTGGGTGGTGCAACCGCCCCAGCCTGGAGGTGCAACCGCCTGGGCTCAGTCTCCAAGAGAGACTGGGCGGTGCAACCTCTCCTGACAGGAGGTGGCACCGCCTGAGCTTAGTCTTCGAACTCTGCTAGGCGGTGTAACTGCCCCAGTCAGGAGGTGCAACCGCCTGAGCTCGGTCTTCGAGCTCTGGCAAAGAGGTGCAACCGCCCCTGACAGAGGTGGCACCGCCCAGAGGCTCAGTCTTCGAGCTCTGCCAGGCGGTGCAACCGCCCCAGTCAGGAGGTGCAACCGCCTGATCCCGGAATTCAGGGAATTGACAGTTTTTAGCTCCAAATTTGAACTGGATTGGGGCCTATAAATACCCCACCCATTCAGCACTGAGTGAGCAAGAACTTATCCGAAATCTTGATATTTTTCAGTGATTTTTAGAGCTCAAAATTGTTGTAAAGGCCAAAAGTTCTCCTTCCTCTTTTCTTCCAAGTTCTGAGTTGTAAAGAGAGGAGAGAAATTTCTATAAGAGTTGTCTCCTAAGCCCGTCAAAAGGAGTGAAACTATAAAAGGGTGGTTGGCCTTCGCCTATTGAAGGAAGGCCTCTAGTTGACGTCGGTGACCTCGTCGGTGGAGGAAGCCAAAAGTGGAGTAGGTCAAGATTGACCGAACCACTCTAAATCTCGGTTTGCATTTACTTTGAGCATTTTATCTTTACTGCAAACCTCCTTAATAGCTTACTACCCTCTACGCTTTTAACGAACGAGTTTCTAAGTTCAAAGCTTTCCGAATCTGCGTTTAGATGTAAATCGGCTTTTTCGTACAATCATCATATTTTAGTTTACGTTTAGACTTCAATCATAACTGCAAACTGCCTTCTGCGCATTTATAAAACATATCTCAAAGTTCAGTATCTTCAGAATCGGCATTTAGACGTAAACTGGTTTTATCGTACGAACGTGGCTTTTCAGTTTGCGCTTGCATTCTGATTTCCATCATAAACTGCAAACTGCCTTCATAGATCTACTTTAACGTCATCTCGCTTAATCTTAAGTTAAAGAAAACTTAGAATCGGCTTTTACATCGAAATCGTTTTTATCGAACGAACGTAGCTTTCGGTTTTAATCGTCGAATGATTTCCGCTGCACTAATTCACCCCCCCCCCCCCCCCCCCCCCCTCCCCTCTTAGTGCTATTGATCCTAACAGTTATCACGATGTCCCTCTCGAGTAACCTATGACCTAGATTATTTAGGATCTGTCTTTAAAGGTGAATTGGTCTCATTATTGTGATCTCATCACGATCTGATTCCCATTGTACGGATCTAAGGACATCACAATATATACATGCATATATGCAATAATCAATATAAAGTGATAAATGCCAAAATATAATAAGCAAAAAGATTCTGTGTCAAGTCACACGTGCCATCACTCATGTGATTAGATTGCTGGGCATCTATGACTAGCAAGGTGGTACCGCTAGAGCTCAGTCTCTAAGCTCTATCAAGCGGTGGTACCGCCAGGACCCCGGAAATCCGGGAATGGACACTTTTAGGCTCCATTTTCAAACTCATTGGCGCCTATATAAACCCACCCTTTCTTGCATGAATGGGTAACGAAAACTTGCTTTAATCTTGAGTCATTGAGGCCTTAAAGTGTTGTAAAAGCTAGAGTTCTCCTTCTTTCTTCTAGGTGTTTTGATCATCCAAGAGAGGAGTGAAAACTTGTAAGGGTTGTCTCCTAAGCCCGTCAAAAGGAGAAAAGCTGTAAAAGGGTGGTTGGCCTTCGCCTATTAAAGGAAGGCCTCTAGTGGACGCTAGTAACCTCGTCAAAGGAGGAAGCCGATAGTGGATGTAGGTCACGATGACCGAACCACTCTAAAATCTCGGTTTACATTTACTTTAAGTATATTTTCTTTATAGCAAACTGCCTCTCCTCCTTACTATGCTTAACTATGTCTACTTATGCTTTGATTTAAACATCTTCCAAAATCGGCTTTACTCATACAAAATCTTTATGAAACCGACATATTTCAGTTGTGCACTTTACTTTGCTACAAATCCCCTTAGTGTTCTCTTAGTCTTTCACGAAAGGTTTCAAGTTTAAAGTTATTCCGAAAAGGGATTGAGTTGAAACCATTCTTTTTGAATCAGCTTTAATCGAATCAAGATTATTGAAATCTTGAATGTTTTCCACTGCACTAATTCAACCCCCTCCCTCTTAGTGCACTCTTGATCCTAATAGTTAGAGTGTAAATTAAGTTATGATTGGGAGGTAATCCCACTAATTTAATTAGGAGCCAACTGGGCTGAATTGGGCCGAATTAAGCAGCCCATTCAGCCCCTTGAATTCCTGGCCGACGGTGGCACCTCTTGGAGTAAAGTGCCTCGGGATTTCTGGGTGGTGGTACCATCGGCAATTATTGCTGCCAGTGGTGGTACTGCCAAAGCTCGGCCTCCAAGATCTATCAAGTAGTGGTACCGCCCAGATTGGGCTGTGGTATCGCCTAGTGTCAAGTGTCAGGCGGTGGTACCACCCAGTAATGACAGTGGTGTTGAATCTCGAATTTTAATAATGAAACCAATTGATAGTATTTATGATTTAATCTATATTTTGAGTGATGCAGGATGCTTCGATTAGGATGAGACAATTAAAGTAGGAAGAATCATGTTGGGCCAGAGGAAAATATGTCAGAAAATTGGACGTCGGACCGGAGGATCGGTCGACATATCGACAAAAGGCTTCGGGCCATGGATTTGGGCATCAAGCCAAGAAGAGTGGATATTGCACTAAGGATGTCGGAGTTGTTGAGTCAATTGGCCAATTGGGCAATAGGTTGCAAGAGAGGACGATGTGCAGAAGAATCGAACGAAGCGTCGAGGGACCAATGAAATGCCGAAAAACATGATTAATGCTTAGTATTAATTGTCTAGATCAAAGTATGTTTTACATGTGCAGGATTAACTACGATAGCAAGGCATGAAGAAAAATGAAGTCCCGGAGTCAAGGACGTGATTTCGTTGTGAGTTCGAGAGTTCGTCGGATGTCCGGACGTTCGTCGGATGTTTTGTCAGAATTAGCCGAGAAGTCTCGGAGCTTGCCAGAGAAGCTCGTCGGAACTCACCAAGAAGATTATCATGAAGTCAAAGAGCTTGTTGGGAGTCCATTGGAACATTGCCGAGAGATCGTCGGAAGTTCGCCGGAAGCTCGCTGGAAGAAACCAAGACATAGGGACTTGTTTAGCTTAGCAAATGTCTTAGATTTCATACTTAGCACCTAATTGGGTTTGGATTTAGGCCAACCCAATTAGGGGCCAGCTGGGCCCATGTAAGAACTGTGTTGGGCCCAATGAAAAGGCCCAAACAGTGCCCTAAGAGGTGGCACCATCGTGGCATAGTCTCCGAGATTGTATTAGGCGGTGGTACCACCCAAACACAACCTCCGAGAGACTACAGGCGATGGTACCTCCCAGTGTCAAGCGGTGGTACCGCCCAGTGTCAGGCGGTGGTACCGCCCAATGCAGTGTCAGTGTCAGACTGACATTGGTGGTGCTACTACCTAACACAAGCGGTGGTACCGCCCGGACCTAGGAAACCTGGGATGAGATGTTTTTATGCTCGAAGTTTGAATCAACTTGAAGCCTATAAATACCCCTCTCATCCCTGGTTAAACAAACACAAGCACAGAGAGTTTAAAAGTGAAGAAACGCTATAGAAATCACTTGAAAAATCCCTCCTCTAGCTTAAACATATATTTCTGTTTAGAGAGGAGAGTGAGTGCTTGTACGGGTTGTCTCCTAAACCCGGTAAAAGGAAAAGAGGGGTGTAATAAGGAGGCTGATCTTTTCCTATTAAAGAAAGATCGATAATGGATACCGGTGGCCTCGACGGAAGAGGAATCGACGGAGTGGATGTAGGTCACGACGATCGAACCACTATACATCGGTTTGTATTTACTTTGAGTAATTTACTTTTATAACAAACACTCTCTCCTTCTTACTGTGCTTTTACTATGCTTACACTCGCATAAGCTTTCAAGCTATCTTTACGAAATGGTTTTCATCAGAAAGATTTTATCGTACGAAGGTTTTTTGAACCGACGTAATTTTTACCGCTGCACTAATTCACCCCCCTTCTTAGTGCCGACCCCGTTCCTAACAATTGGTATCAGAGCCTCGTTTTCTAATTTGGTTTAATACCTAAATAGAAATGGTACTTTTTAGCTTTCAAGAGGGTCACTCTCTCATTCGTCCTCCATTTTTTAATGGGACGGACTACACTTATTGGAAAACTTGAATGAGAGTTTTCTTGGTTTCATTGAATCTCGATTTATGGCATAGAGTCGAATTTGGTTTTCAAAGGTCTTCTCTTCCAATGAATCATTGGAATGATTTGGAGAAGAAAATTTTTTCTCTAAATGCAAAGGCTATGAATGCCTTGTTTTGTGCCTTAGATACAAAACAAATTCAATCGGGTTTCTTTGTGCGAAACGGCTTTCGATATTTGGTACATTCTTGAAACCACACACGAAAGCACTAGTAGATTAAAAGTTTCAAAGATTAATCTTTTAATGCATGATTTCGAATTATTTCATATGAAACCAAGCGAAACTGTTGTTGACATGTACACCCATTTTATGGATGTCGTCAATAGTTTAAAAGCTCTTGGTAAAATCTTTTCAAATTTTGAACTCGTTAACAAGATTTTAAGATCTCTTTCTAAAAATTGAAATATGAAAGTAACGACAATACAAGAATCAAAAGATTTGAACTATTTTCCAATTGAAGAATTAATTAGGTCTTTAATGACCTACGAAATGACTAATGTGGCACTTGACGAACATGAGAACCACCTTCCAAAGAACAGGAAGGATTTTGAACTTAGAACAATTGAAGACCACTCGAGCATATGTTCAAGTGATGGTGAACTTAAACTACTCATAAAATTTAAAAAGTTCATGAAACAAAAATTAAAGAACAAAAGAAACGCAACTACTTGCTATGAACACAAGAAAAAGAACACAAATTAGGATGAATCGAGCTCTTCCGAAGATGAGGAGAAAATCAACAAAGGCGAGATAGCAAACTACGCCTTAACGGCTTTCTACAATGAGGTAAACAACTCAAACAAAACTTCTTTAATTTATTTCAAAATTACATGATGTTTTTCATGAGTTATTTTTAATTTAGTTTAGAATAATATTTTTTATGAAAATTACATGTTTAAAAAAAAATACAAAAAAAAAATATGATCATGCTCATAATTTTTAAAATGATAATAAAAATTATATATTTTATGTTAATGTAATAAAATGTTAGATTTAAATCTAATGATCATATGTATGTTTTTTCAAGAATAAATAATGTGTATCTTGATGATTTCCGAATTTGAGTGAAACCATTCTTGATGTCTTAATGAAAATATTAAGAAGTTTGATATCATGCTTAATGATGATACATGGCTTTTGTATGGAAAACTAAGCATGAAAAGTTGATTCACCTAAAAAGAAAAATGCATGACTACAGCAAACAAAATGATCTTGATGGAAAATGTTTTATGAAATCAATTTCGATGATGCATAATGATATAATTATGTAATGAAAATATTAAATATTTTAAAACCATGTTTTGATGTCATACATAATGATCATGCTTAATAAATTTCGAAATTATGCATAATAATTTTTAAGTAATTTATGGTTTATTGATTTTGATGTTTTTTATGACGAAATTTATTTTTTGATCCTAAACGATTGATGATATATATATTTTTTTGACATAAAAAGGACAAAGGCATGCTTGTATGAAACAAACTAAAAAGAGGAAAGCTTTCTCTTAGAAAAATTTATCTACTTTATCGATTTTTCAAAAAAGAGAAATTAATGAATCTATTTGTATCACTTTTGTGAATCTCTTGAAAATGATTTTGATTTGATGATTTAAAATTGAATAAATTTTTATCCAAATCATGATCTTGATTCCTTGATACTTATAAATTAAGATTTATTATGAATCAAGATTTTTTATTAATCGATCTCCTAAGATTTTCTTTTGATTATTTAAGAGGAGGTTTTTTCAAAAGAAATCATGCCTTTTGTTATTCACAGGATCTTATCTTTCATCATATGAGTTTTATGCAATTCCTTATATTCATGAAATGTGTATCTCATCATCCAATTAATTTTTCTTGATATTCTTCATGTGATGATATGAATTTATACATGAAATACAAATGAGAAATTATGATCATGCATGATAGGATGCAATGTAATTTGACAATTAGATATCATCATGATATGAAATATTTATGATTTGGAATGATGCATGCAATACTTATGCTTTTTATGATGTTTGTGATGTATTGCATATGATGTGAATCATGATCAAAATTATTTTAATTTGATTTCGATATTTATCTCAATTATAACATTTTGAAATAAGAATGACACTTTATCTTTGTCATAATTTGGAAATTGTTGTAAAGGGAAAGAGAGATACAAAAGTGTATTCATCCCTTCTTTTTGACAGTGACAAAGGGGGAGATAGCTAGCTTGCACAAGTCAAGAAAATGCAAAAAACTTGCAACTTGCACATTGCTAAAGGAAGCAAGAATCGCTAGCTGGCACACTTCAACAAGAAAGCTATCTTGCATTTGCTTTCAAAATATTGCTAGCTTACATTTTCTAAAATGATGTAAAAATTTGCTAGCTTGCATGATGTAAAACTTGCTATCTTGAACATTACCTAAACTTGCTAGCTTCCAATCTCAAGAGAAGCAATATTGCTATCATGCTTATATCAACAAGCAAAGCATGCTAAACTTGCACATCTAGCAAAATTTACAAACTTGCAAAACTCAAAATTTTTGCTAGCTTGCATGATGATAAAACTAAAGATTATGTTTATTATGCAATAATTTAAACTTGTACGTCCAAATATTTGAAAGTGACACTTCTCCTTTTTGTTAATGACAAAGGGGAAGAAGTATGATGTTATGCATAAGTTTATGATAATATATTGTTTAGATTTTTGAATCCAAGAGTTTCTATAAATATGGCATATTGATAGGGGGAGTTTGTTTAAATTCCGGGAGTTAAGGTTAACTCCGTCATAAATTGGTTGTCATCATAAAAAAGTTGGAGATTATTGAATCTCAGATTTTGATGATGAAACCAATTGATAGTGTTTATGATTTAATTTGTGTTTTGAGTGACATAGGATATTTCGATCAAGATGAGACAATTAAAGCAAGAAGAATCATATTGGGCCGGAGAAAAATATGTCAGAAGATTAGACATCGGGCTGAAGGATCAGTCGACGTATGGACAGAAGGCTTCGGGCCATGGATTCAGGCATCAAGCCATGAAGAGCGGATATTGTACTAAGGATATTGGAGTTGTGGTGTAAACTGGCCGACTGGACAATAGACCGCAAGAGAGGATGATGCGTTGAAGAATCGGACGAAGCATCGTGGGACCAATGACATGCCGGACAACATAATTAATGCTTAGTATTAATTATCTAAATCGAAGTATGTTTTATTTGGGTAGGATTAACTCTGATAGCAAGGCATGAAGCAAAATGAAGTCCCAAAGTCAAGGACGCGATTTCGTTGGGAGTTCGAGAGTTCCTCGGAAGTCCGGACGTTCGTCGGAAGTTTTGTCAGAACCAACCGAGAAATCTCGGAGCTTGCCAGAGAAGTTTGTCGGAACTCACCAAGAAGATCATCATGAAGTCCAGGAGCTTGTCGGGAGTCCGTTGGAACATTGCGGGGAGATCGTCGGAAGTTCACCGGAAGAAACCAAGACATAGAGACTTGTTTAGCTTAGCAAATGTCTTAGATTTCGTGGTTAGCATGTAATTGGGTTTGGATTTGGGCCAACCCAATTAGGGGTCAGCTTGGCCCATGTATGAACTGTGTTGGGCCTAATGAAAAAGCCCAAATATTGCCCCAAGAGGTGGCACCGTTGTGGCATAGTCTCCGAGATTGTGTCAGGCGGTGGTACCGCCCAAACACAGCCTCCGAGAGGCTGTAGGTAGTGGTACTGCCAGTTTGGGTGGTGGTACCATCTAGTGTCAAGCGGTGGTACCACCAGATTGGGCAGTGGTATCGCCTAGTGCAGTGTAAGTGTTAGACTGACACTAGCGATGGTACCGCCCAACGTAGGTGGTGGTATCGCCCGGACCTAGGAAACCCAGGATAAGATGTTTTTAAGCTCCAAATTTGAATCAACATGAAGCCTATAAATACCCCTCTTATCCCTGGTTAAATAAACACAAGCACAGAGAGTTTAAAAGTGAAGAAATGCTGTAGAAATCACTTGAGAAATCCCTCCTCTAGCTTAAACTTAGATTTCTGTTTAGAGAGGAGAGTGAGTGCTTGTAAGGGTTATCTCCTAAACCCGATAAAAGGAGAAGAGGTGTGTAAGGAGGAGGTTGATTTTTGCCTATTAAAAGAAGATCGATAATGGATGTCGGTAGCCTCGACGGAAGAGGAATCGGCGGAGTGGATGCAGGTCATGACGACTGAACCACTATACATCGATTTGCATTTACTATGAGTAATTTACTTTTATAGCAAACTACCTCTCCTCCTTATTGTGTTTTTACTACGCCTACGCTCGCATAAGCTTTTAAGCTATCTTTACGAAATTGTTTTCGTCGGAAATTATTTTATTGTACGAAGGTTTTTTGAATCGACGTAGTTTTTACTATTGCATTAATTCACCCCCTCCCCCCCTTAGTGCCGACCCCATTCCTAACAGGTGGTACTGCCAGGACCCTAAAAATCTTGGATTAGATACTTTTTGGCTTCATTTTTGAAGCCATTGAGACCTATAAAAACCCCACCCTTTTCTGCATGAAAGGGCACGAAAAGCATTGAGATAATCTTGTGTTGTTCGGGTGTAAAAGTGTTGTAAACAAGTGTTAGAGTTCTCCTCCTCCCTTTCTAAGTTTTGAGATAATTCAAGAGAGGTGTGAGACTTGTAAGGGTTCTCTCCTAAACCCGTAAGAGGTGGTTGGTCTTTGCCTATTGAAGGAAGGCCTTTAGTGGACGCTGGTGACCTCGATGGAGGAGGAATCCGAAAGTGGATATAAGTCACGAAGACCGAACTACTCTAAATTCTGGTATGCTTTTCAATTTGTGCAAGTTTCATTACTACAAGCTAAATTATCTTCTTACTGCCTTCTCTACACTCTCATATGCTTTCAAGTTAAACTCCTTACGAAACGATTTTCATTGGAATCAATTTAAATCGAAATGTAGACTTTTGAAATCATGAAAGTTTTCCACTGCACTAATTCACCCCCCCTCTTAGTGCCGCTCTTGATCCTAACAATTGGTATCAGAGCAAGGTTCACTCTCGTTTGGTTTAAAACCCAAGAGAGATGGCATTTGCCGGCAACCAAGAAGGTCATTCAATTACACGTCTGTCCATGTTCAATGGGACAGATTACACATATTGGAAGACTAGAATGAGTATCTTCCTAATTTCAATGGATTTTGAGCTTTAGAATGTTGTCAAAAATTATTTTCAAAAGTCTTCTCTTCCAATGAATGATTGGAATAAGTTGGAGAAGAAGACTTTCACTTTAAATGCTAAGGCTATGAATGTCTTGTTTTGTGCATTAGATAAAAATGAGTTTAATCAAGTGTCAATTTGTGAAACAACTTTTGATATTTGGCACATACTCAAAGTGACTCATAAAGGCACTAGTAGAGTGAAGGAGTCAAAAATTAATCTTTTAGTGCACACTTATGAGTTATTTCGGATGAAACTGAGTGTGACCATTGGAGACATGTACACCCGATTTACAAGTGTCGTCAATAGTCTAAAAGGACTTGGTAAAGGTTTCTCAGATTTTAAACTCATTAATAATGTTTTAAAATCCCTTCTGAAGAGTTGGGACCCTAAAGTCATAGCCATTCAAAAGGTCAAAGATTTAAATAATTTTTCTCTCGAAGAACTAATTAGGTCACTAATAACCTATATGATGACTTGTAAAGCTCATGAAGAGCTTTGTTAGGACCCTTTTTCTAAGCTTTTGAATAATGTTTATCGAGTCTATTTAGTTCATTTGTTTATTGAGTCAGTTTGGTTCAGTTAGAGTCAAGTAGAGGTTTATTTAATATTTATTTATTGTTAAAGTTCAAGTCCTGATGGACTCTAAGTAGAACTCTATAAATAGTGATGTAACCCTTTCTTTAAGAAAGGAATCAATTAATGGACAAACCCTAAGAGGTCGATCCCCTCGAAGTGATCAAGGAGGATAAGTATGTCCAAATATTTGAAAGTGACACTTCTCCTTTTTGTTGATGACAAAGGGGGAGAAGTATGATGTTATGCATAAGTTTATGATAATATATTGTTTGGATTTTTGAATCCAAGAGTTTCTATAAATATGGCATATTGATAGGGGGAGTTTGTTTAAACTCCGGGAGTTAAGGTTAACTCCGTCATCAATTGGTTGTCATCATAAAAAAGGGGGGATTATTGAATCTCAGATTTTCATGATGAAACCAATTGATAGTGTTTATGATTTAATTTATGTTTTGAGTGACGTAGGATACTTCGATCAGGATGAGACAATTAAAGCAAGAAGAATCATATTGGGCCGGAGAAAAATATGTCAGAAGATTAGACATCGGGCTGAAGGATCAGTCGACGTATGGACAGAAGGCTTCGGGCCATGGATTCGGGCATCGAGCCATGAAGAGCGGATATTGTACTAAGGATATTAGAGTTGTGGTGTAAACTGGCCAACTAGACAATAGGCTGCAAGAGAGGATGATGCGCCGAAGAATCGGACGAAGCATCGTGGGACCAATGACATGCCGGACAACATAATTAATGCTTAGTATTAATTATCTAGATCGAAGTATATTTTATTTGTGTAGGATTAACTCTGATGGCAAGGCATGAAGCAAAATGAAGTCCCAAAGTCAAGGACGCGATTTCGTTGGGAGTTCGAGAGTTCGTCGGAAGTCCGGACGTTCGTCGGAAGTTCTGTCGGAACCAACCGAGAAATCTCGGAGCTTGCTAGAGAAGCTTGTCGGAATTCACCAAGAAGATCATCATGAAGTCCAGGAGCTTATCGGGAGTCCGTTGGAACATTGCGGGGAGATCATCGGAAGTTCACCGGAAGAAACCAAGACATAGGGACTTGTTTAGCTTAGCAAATGTCTTAGATTTCGTGGTTAGCATGTAATTGGGTTTGGATTTGGGCCAACCCAATTAGGGGTCAGCTTGGCCCATGTATGAACTGTGTTGGGCCTAATGAAAAAGCCCAAATAGTGCCCCAAGAGGTGGCACCGTTGTGGCATAGTCTCCGAGATTGTGTCAGGCGGTGGTACCGCCCAAACACAGCCTCCGAGAGGCTGTATGTGGTGGTACTGCCAGTTTGGGTGATGGTACCATCCAGTATCAAGCGGTGGTACCACCAGACTGGGCAGTGGTATCGCCTAGTGCAGTGTCAGTGTCAGACTGACACTAGCGGTGGTACCGCCCAACGTAGGTGGTGGTACCGCCCGGATCTAGGAAACCCGGGATGAGATGTTTTTAAGCTCCAAATTTGAATCAACATGAAGCCTATAAATACCCCTCTCATCCCTGGTTAAATAAACGTAAGCACAGAGAGTTTAAAAGTGAAGAAACACTGTAGAAATCACTTGAGAAATCCCTCCTCTAGCTTAAACTTAGATTTCTGTTTAGAGAGGAGAGTGAGTGCTTGTAAGGGTTATCTCCTAAACCCGATAAAAGGAGAAGAGGTGTGTAAGAAGGAGGTTAATTTTTGCCTATTAAAGGAAGATCGATAATGGATGCTGGTAGCCTTGACGGAAGAGGAATCGGCGGAGTGGATGCAGGTCATGACGACTGAACCACTATACATCGGTTTGCATTTACTATGAGTAATTTACTTTTATAGCAAACTATCTCTCCTCCTTATTGTACTTTTACTATGCCTATGCTCGCATAATCTTTTAAGCTATCTTTACGAAATGGTTTTCGTCGGAAATTATTTTATTGTACGAAGGTTTTTTGAACCGACGTAGTTTTTACTATTGCATTAATTCACCCCCCCCCCCCCCCCCCCCCCCCATTAGTGCCGACCCCATTCCTAACAGGTGATACTGCCAGGACCCCGAAAATCTTGGATTAGATACTTTTTTGCTTCATTTTTGAAGCCATTGAGACCTATAAAAACCCCACCCTTTACTGCATGAAAGGGCACGAAAAGCATTGAAATAATCTTGTGTTGTTCGGGTGTAAAAGTGTTGTAAACAAGTGTTAGAGTTCTCCTCATCCCTTTCTATGTTTTGAGATAATTCAAGAGAGGTGTGAGACTTGTAAGGGTTCTCTCCTAAACCCGTAAAAAGGAGAAAGTGTTGTAAGAGGTGGTTGGTCTTTGCCTATTGAAGGAAGGCCTTTAGTGGACGCTGGTGACCTCGATGGAGGAGGAATCCGAAAGTGGATATAAGTCACAAAGACCGAACTACTCTAAATTCTGGTATGCTTTTCAATTTGTGCAAGTTTCATTACTACAAGCTAAATTATCTTCTTACTGCCTTCTCTACACTCACATATGCTTTCAAGTTAAACTCCTTATGAAACGATTTTCATTGGAATCGGTTTTAATCGAAACGTAGACTTTTGAAATCGTGAAAGTTTTCCACTGCACTAATTCATCCCCCCTCTTAGTGCCGCTCTTGATCCTAACAATTGGTATCAGAGCAAGGTTCACTCTCGTTTGGTTTAAAACCCAAGAGAGATGGCATTTGCCGGCAACCAAGAGGGTCATTCAATTACACGTTTGTCCATGTTCAATGGGACAGATTACACATATTGGAAGACTAGAATGAGTATCTTCCTAATTTCAATGGATTTTGAGCTTTAGAATGTTGTTAAAAATTATTTTCAAAAGTCTTCTCTTCCAATGAATGATTGGAATAAGTTGGAGAAGAAGACTTTCACTTTAAATGCTAAGGCTATGAATGTCTTGTTTTGTGCATTAGATAAAAATGAGTTTAACCAAGTGTCAATTTGTGAAACAACTTTTGATATTTGGCACATACTTAAAGTGACTCATAAAGGCACTAGTAGAGTGAAGGAGTCAAAAATTAATCTTTTAGTGCACACTTATGAGTTATTTCGAATGAAATTGAGTGAGACCATTTGAGATATGTACACTCGATTTACAAGTGTCGTCAATAGTCTAAAAGGACTTGGTAAAGGTTTCTTAGATTTTAAAATCATTAATAAAGTTTTAAAATCCCTTCTAAAGATTTGGGACCCTAAAGTCATAGCCATTCAAAAGGTCAAAGATTTAAATAATTTTTCTCTCAAAGAACTAATTGGGTCACTAATAACCTATGAAATGAATTATAAAGCTCATGAAGAGCTTTGTTATGACCCTTTTTCTAAGCTTTTGAATAATGTTTATCGAGTCTATTTAGTTCATTTGTTTATTGAGTCAGTTTGGTTCAGTTAGAGTCAAGTAGAGGTTTATTTAATATTTATTTATTATTAAAGTTCAAGTCCTGATGGACTCTAAGTAGAACTCTATAAATAGTGATGTAACCCTTTCTTTAAGAAAGGAATCAATCAATGGACAAACTCTAAGAGGCCGATCCCCTCGAAGTGATCAAGGAGGGCCGATCCCCTCGAAGCAATCAAGAAGGCCGATCCCCTCAAAGCGATCAAGGAGGGTCGATCCCCTCGAAGCGATCATTATCATTCACTTTTCTCCCCTTTCTTCCACAATAAGACCCTACAGGGTCTTATCAATTGGTATCAAAGCGATGATAAGACTTTAGGGTCTTATCATTTGGTATCAGAGCGGTGATCCTTGGCGTTCTCGTTGTAGTATTGCTGTAGCTATCTTCAAAAAAAAAAAAAAAAGTAACACCCGTAGCCACTCCCCTGCTTCCCAAGCCATAGCCTTCCCCTACTTTTGGCCAACCCACCCGCCGCTGCTGCTATCCGGCTAGCGACCACCATCGCCCCACTTCCTGGCCAGAGGCCAATGCCACCCGTCGCCTCCCACACGAGCCACCACCGCTGCCTCCTTCTCTACCGTCGCCAACCTCTGCTTGCTTCACAGCGCAGCCGCTCGACCTCTCCTCCTCGGTGATCGTTGGTGATACTGCTCCCAGCCGCGCCACCATCGCTGCCTCTCCACCGCCGCCCGCCTCCCCTAGGGTCGCAACCGCAACCGTCGGTTGTCGCCCTCCTCGTGGCGACCGAAACAGGGCAACTCACTGATTGCCCTTGGTCCCAGCCACGTCACCACCAGTTTTCCCAACCGCCTTGCCGTTGCTCGATCACCGTCATTAGCCCCCCAACCACAACCCTAGCTACCTTCCCTTGGGTCGCAACCGTAGATGTCGATTCCTCTCCTCCATCGGCATCAACAATAGAGCATCCTCTGCTGCCGCAACCGCCGGACCCTCCTCTACCTCTCGACCTTGTCAAACGTCGCCACAGCCACCTAGCCTTCAACCTACATGCAGCCTCCCAGCCCTCAACCAGTAACCTCCCCTCCTCGTTGCATCGTAACTGCCACAACCACATCTTCTCCCATCCGAAGCCCATCTGGTCGAAAGGGGCCCCTGCTTCCCCTACTTTCGGCCAGCCACACCGTCGCCGCTGCTTTCCGATCGGTGACCACCGTCGCTGCTGCTCCCCGGCCAACAGTCTTCCCTCCTTGCTGCTCCATCCTACTCGAGCGAGTAGGACCGCAGCCGCTACTTCTCGGCCAGCGGACCAACCCCTGTTGAATCTCGGATTTTAATGATGAAGTCAATTGTCATTTGTTGTCTAATCTATGTGTTGAGATAAGTATGTAGGATTAACTATGATGAAAGTTAGACATGCAGTACGAGTTGCGCCGAAGTCAAGACAATGATCACATTGGGAGTTCGAGAGTTCGACGGAAGTTCGGACAGTCGTCGGAGGTTCTACGGGAACAAATCCGAGAAGTCCATAAGCTTGCCAAAAGAAGCTCGTCGGAACTCGCCAAGTGGATCGTCGCAAGTCCAGGAGTTTGTCGGAAGTCCGCAGGAGCATCACCGAGGGTTCATCGGATGATCGACGGAAGTTCGCCGGAAACTCGCCGGAAGAAGCGATTGACGCACCGGAGCAAGCTGCAGAAATTGTCTTAGGATTTATCATAGTTAGCAAAATTATTAAGTTGGAAATGGGAGGTGATCCCATTAGCTTAATCTTGGGGCAATTGGGCCCCTGAAAAACCCAAATTGGGTCGAATGGAACTACCCATTCGGACCCTGATTGCTGTGGGAGGTGCAACCGCCCAAGCCAGGAGGTAGCACCGCCTGGGCTAAGTCTCCCAAGGAGACTGGGCGGTGCAACCGCCCCAGCCAGGAGGTAGCACCGCCTTGTCACGACCTTAGCTGGTTTTACCTAAGGCGTGCGGCACCCTCGCGCGTCCGTCCGCAAAGGTCAGCCTCCCATTGTCCCTTAGGACCAACAAAAGAGAGAACGGGTTAAAGAGAACGCCTCAATCGGGATCCACAAGCAAACATGTCCGAAATACACTTCATAGACAATGCAAATTACAAACAGACTTTACAAGCTCTGAATAGTTGCACAACAAAGGGTAAAATTGTCCATTACAGACCGATAAGCTCTCGCACGTGTCCACATGACACAACCTTTATTTACAAGCCTAAAGAGGCCACCAACCCAACTAAAATGGGACTTATAAGCCTTTGGCCGCCCCTCTACCTGCTATACAAGGCATGAACATGCCAAAAGACAACGGACAGACATAAGTATTACATCCAACATCTTGTTTAGAAGTTTGTCCGTTACATTCTCCCCCACTTATCCCTTCGACGTCCTCGTCGAAGCCTTTGTGAACACTGCAACTCTTCGCCTTTGCTGAGTCTTCAATCTTCCGCTCCAGCTGCAATGTGCCTCCTGGCTCCCAGCTGCTCTACGCTGCTGTTTTTTGAGTAGTCGACCCTTTAATCCGCCATGCTGCTACAACTCACCAATGACTCTGACTCTGTTGGGGGGTTGGCTGAGTTGTGTTGATCCTTGTTGATTCCTGCGGATCTGCCAGATGAAGGAAAAGACCATCTTTACTGCGCCAGTTTCTCAAAAATTCCACATGTTGCTTGAACTGGGTGGATGCTTGTTGGAGCTTTAACGAGCATCGCCTCGCAAACTTCTGAAGTTTTGGGTCCATCCTCCACAAAATCTGCTCATTGACTCTTCTTTTAGTTAGTTGTCACATCCAAGTAGGTTCGCATCACTTCCGCTTTCGATTGGCATTTCGTTGGGAAATGAAGCGGACAAACTACTCTCAGTAGCACTGATCACCGTTGGTGAGGATTTGACAACTATTGTCTTCCATTGTCTTCGAAGGGTCTTTGAACTTATGCAGAGCTCCTCTGCTGGATACATAAGAGAACTGGGGTACTCGGTTTCGCCCATTCTCTTAAGAATTGAGAAGGCAAAGGTTACTTGACTTCGCCCGCCTCCTCGAGGTTGTACTTCATGCATCAAGCTGGTTACTGGCCTTCGCCTGCTCTTTGCTCACACTTCTGAAGCACTTGAAGTGTTTGCACTCCTTGCATTGAGTTAGCTACTGTGATTCACCTTCTCAATGCCATCGAACTTCTGGAATGCGAGAAGTTTTCACCCCAACTTGGAGTAATTCACTGATAGATGAGGTCGCCTTTGGGATTGTACTGTCTTCTCAATCAACCCTGCCGCCTACTCCACTGAGTAGCAAAGGTACAGCACCGCGTACTGCCTGCTTCGTTCCTTGGTCGTGCACTCTTGCATGACCCGAAGTCCTTCACTTACGGCTATCTTGATGAGAAACTTGTTGACACCGGTCTTACGAAGTTTCTTGGCCTCTGCCCTTCAGCCTTGTCTCGGTACTTGGAGATTGCCTCTGCATGCTCCACCTCCTCGGCCCCTTTCACGACCAAGTGCTCTCCCTCCGTGAGAGCAAGGGATCAATGACTTGCACGGAAGTCTCGCCTCTGCGGTACCAAGGCACTGCCATGCCCATGGCCCTACTATCCGTAGCCTCGCCTCTGTATCCCTTTTCTTCACAATCAGTAGAGATGTCTCCATGGCACTCCTCTGAGTCCACCTCCATTCTAACTGATGCTTGATTTTGGGTAGCTAAGTCCCTCTGGACTCGTCGTCGCTTCCTCGCCCCTTTCGACCCCCTGCTTCAACACCAATGTGTTCTCCAAGCAGTCCGTTTGGTCGATGGAAAGACAGACTGCAACTCCCATGCATGGCCTCTGCCATCACGTTGTAGAGTTTGCACCGATTCTGTTCTCCTTAGCTTCCTTGGTAGCAACGTTCGCTTACTCGACCTTGTCCTCTGACTTGTCGGGCTCCCTTAAGCGAATATGAGCTCTGGAGCAGTCCAACTCTCCAGCTGCTTCGATCATACCTCTGTATGATCAAGTCCCTCCCATGGAACTCATTGGTACTTGCATTCGAACTTTTCCCTTGCTGGAACACAGCCCCCATATGCTGATGACCAAGGCTTTCATTCGATGCAAAATTCGATGCACGCCTGGAAGACCCGCCTCTGCGGTACCATGGCCTTCACTCCTTGAATCCATAGCTCTTCTTGCCGTCGTGTTGTTCACCGAAGTGGAGCTTCCAGTAACTCCCGATCATACCTCCATATGATCTCATCCCTCACGGGACAATGTCATGTGCGTCGCATTGCCACAAACTGTTCCACCACAATCCGCTGCACCATGTCGCCTCCTGGTGACATCTCCATTGCATTATGATCCTTGTGGAATAAACTCGAATTGTGAACCCTCCATGTGTAGCCTCTACCAATACATCGCAGGGTCTCCTCCACCTTCGAATTTGTTCGTTCCTTTGGCAATCGACCTTCATCCACCCACTCTTGGGTCACACCTAGATGAAGCACCGCTCTAGGATAGTCCGTCACCTAGTAGCTCTCGAAGTCCACCGACTTCACTGTAATCTGTGCACCATTGTCTGGATCCTGGGCCTCTGCCCCTACCAGCACAATCTCCGCTGCGCACTGCTTCCTTCATGGCAACTTGAATGGCAACACTGTGGCATATTCTTCAAGAGTACCCGCCTCTGCGTCCTCTTGCCCCGTGCTAAGGCCTTCTGAACCCAACTTCGCCTCCGTAAATTGAGTCGCCTTAGTTCCTCCATCAAATGCTCCTCCGAGATAAGGTGCATGTGCCCAGAAGCTCCCTTCGTCTTTGGCACCATGCAAGATGAGTTCGCTCCGTCAGAATGAAGGACCCATGGAACAACATGATCCTACCCTTGCCTCTGCAAGAGTTCATGTCTTTGACCTCTGTCCAAGGAAAGCACTGTGCTTCTGCTCCATGTTCCAACTTCTCTGCTGGCTCCCTTCATGCGGCTTGGGTACTTCGCCAAGTTACACCCAAGTTGCTCCGCTCCTCGTTTTTGCATTGAGTCGATGGTGGCCCTCGCGCCCTCCATTCCACGGGTCAGCCCTCCCTTGAGTCCGATCTCCATATCGACTCTAAGTGTGCCTTCATTTAAGTTGCTTCAGGTCGCTCCCCCACTTGATCTCGCTATGCATCCACCGATGCATTCTCTCGAGCGAGATCATGCGACAACTCCTCGCCGCTTGCTCAGTCCATCGAGCTTCGTGATGTTGTTGTTTGTGAGGTACTCCTCCTCAACATGTGAAGTCCGTCTCACATGATTCTCCCTCTGGCTCCTAGATAACTGTCCCGTTGGAGCAACATCTCTCTTCGTTTCGGAGACCACCATCCCCTTGGACTACTCCGATCTGCTGAACAAACTGTGCATTGTTCTGCCTCTTGCAAACGCACTTTGCTAGATTGCGCCTCCACGTCAATACAGCCACCGCCGCACCCCTCAAGGCCTAGCAACATGCTAAACTCGTTGCACACTTCAGCCTCCTCCGGACGTATCCTTCACATGACGAAGAGAAAGTTTCAATGCTCCATAGCGCCGAGTCTCGGTCGCCTTGGGATGGCCACGAACATTCCATCGTCCGCATACAAGTCCATGCATGAGTACCAAATTCTTCGAGTTAGCAATTCCCCTCACCTCTATGAGCTTTGCATAACTCTTTTGGTCGTTGAACAACTCATTCCACCTTGGATGGTCTCATTCTTGCCAAGCGCCTCGCTTGCCTAGAGCACCATCAAGTATAGTTGTCAACGTTGAGCCGTAGCTCAAACTCAGCCATCCCAACCTTTGTGCGCTCCAAATTCAACCAAGCTTGCCTGTTCTCGTGGTGCCTCTTGCGCGAAGGGTTGGCCATTCCTCTGAATGTCAATCTCAGATGCTCGCTCCTCTGAGCGACTCTTTTCCCTACATCTCCATGCCCGTTTTCCCTCAAACGGTCGCGCGTGTGCTGACTGCCCTCAACGCAGCCCCGCTAGGTCCCCCACGTTTGCATGTCAAGTGTTTCTATGAGTGCTTGTCCCGCTCTGATACCATAATGTCACTAACTTAGCTGGTTTAACCTAAGGCGTGCGGCACCCTCGCGCGTCCGTCCGCAAAGGTCAGCCTCCCCGAAGCCTCCCATTGTCCCTTAGGACCAACAAAAGAGAGAACGGGTTAAAGAGAACGCCTCAATCGGGATCCACAAGCAAACATGTCCGAAATACACTTCATAGACAATGCAAATTACAAACAGACTTTACAAGCTCTGAATAGTTGCACAACAAAGGGTAAAATGGTCCATTACAGACCGATAAGCTCTCGCACGTGTCCACATGACACAACCTTTATTTACAAGCCTAAAGAGGCCACCAACCCAACTAAAATGGGACTTATAAGCCTTCGGCCGCCCCTCTACCTGTTGTACAAGGCATGAACATGCCAAAAGACAACGGACAGACATAAGCATTACATCCAACATCTTGTTTAGAAGTTTGTCCGTTACAGCCTGGGCTCAGTCTCCGAGCGAGACTAGGCGGTGCAACCTCTCCTGACAGGAGGTAGCACCGCTTGAGCTCAGTCTTCGAGCTTTGGCAGGCGGTGCAACCACCCCAGTCAGGAGGTGCAACCGCTTAAGCTCGGTCTTCGAACTCTGGCAGAGAGGTGCAACCGCCCTTGACAGAGGTGGCACCGCCCAGAGGCTCAGTCTTCGAGCTCTGCTAGGTGGTGCAACCGCCCTAGTCAGGAGGTGCAATCGCCTGATCCCGGAATTCCAGAAATTGATAGTTTTGAGCTCCAAATTTGAACTAGGTTGGGGCCAATAAATACCCCACCCATTCAGGACTGAAAGTGAACAACTAACACTCGAAATCTTGATCTTTTTCTGTGATTCTTAGAGCTCAAAATTGTTGTAAAGTCCAAAAGTTCTCCTCCCTCTGTTCTTCAAAGTTTTGAGTTGTAAAGAGAGGAGAGAAAATTTCTATAAGGGTTGTCTCCTAAGCCCGTCAAAAGGAGTGAAACTGTAAAAGGGTGGTTGGCCTTCGCCTATTGAAGGAAGGCCTCTAGTTGACATCGGTGACCTCGTCGGTGGAGGAAGCCAAAAGTGGAGTAGGTCAAGATTAACCGAACCACTCTAAATCTCGGTTTGCATTTACTTTCAGCATTTTATCTTTACTGCAAACCTCCTAAATAGCTACTGCCTTCTGCGCTTTCACGAACAAGTTTCTAAGTTCAGAACTTTTCGAATCTGCGTTTAGACGTAAATCGACTTTTTCGTACGATCATTACACTTCAGTTTACGTTTACGTTTTGATTTCAATCATAACTGCAAACTGCCTTCTGCGCATTTATAAAACGTATCTCAAAGTTCAGTATCCTCAAAAGTGGCATTTAGACGTAAACCGGTTTTATCGTACGAACGTCGCATTTCAGTTTGCACTTGCATTCTGATTTTATCATAAACTGCAAATCGCCTTCTTAGATTTACTTTAATGTCATCTCGCTTAATCTTAAGTTAAAGTAATCTTAGAATCATCTTTTACATCGAAATTGTTTTTATCAAACGAACGCAGCTTTCGATTTTAATAGTGAAAGATTTCCGCTGCACTAATTCACCCCCCCCCCCCTCTTAGTGCTCTTGATCCTAACAATTGGTATCAGAGCGGGGTTAACTCTCAAACGGATTAAAACCCAAGAGAGATGGCTTACACCAGAAACCAAGAGGGCCATTCTATTACACATCCACCCATGTTCAATGGGACGGACTACACCTATTGGAAGACCCGAATGAGGATCTTTCTTATTTCTATGGATTTTGAACTTTGGAATCTTGTCGAAAATGGTTTTTCAAAATCTTCTCTTCCAATGATCGATTGGGATGATTTGAAGAAGAAGGCTTTCGCTCTTAATGCAAAGGCTATAAATGCCTTATTTTGTGCACTTGATAAAAACGAGTTTAATCGTGTTTCGATTTTTGAAACCGCATTTGATATTTGGCACACACTCGAAGTGACTCATGAAGGCACAAGTAGAGTGAAAGAGTCAAAAATCAATCTTTTGCTACACTCTTTTGAACTTTTCTGGATGAAACCGAGTGAGACTATTGGCGACAAGTTTACCCGTTTCACGGATGTCGTCAACGGTCTAAAAGGACTCGGAAAAAGTTTTTCGGATTTTGAGCTCGTAAATAAGATTCTAAGATCCCTTCCTAAAAGTTGGGATCCTAAAGTCACTGCTATTCAAGAGGCGAAAGATCTAAACAACTTCCCTCTTGAAGAACTAATTGGGTCATTAATGACCTACGAGATGACTTGCAAAGTCATGAAGAGCAAGAAGACATCCTTCCAAAGAACAGGAAGGATATGACACTTAGAACTTCAGAAGACCACTTAAGA
The DNA here is from genome assembly GCF_036884655.1 of Musa acuminata AAA Group. NCBI lineage: Eukaryota > Viridiplantae > Streptophyta > Magnoliopsida > Zingiberales > Musaceae > Musa > Musa acuminata. Next base: position 13,626,377 of record NC_088353.1, on the reverse strand, counting down.
GAAAACTCAAGTGATGAGGAGTGTGACGTTGACTTAGCACTTCTAACAAGAAAATTTAAAAAATTCATTAAAAAAAACAAGTTTAAAAATGACACAAAAAATAAACTTGAACCCAAAAAGGATCAAGTCATTTGCTATGAGTGCAAAAAGCCGGGACACTACAAGAGTGATTATCCCCAAATCAAAAAGAGAACACCAAAGAAGAAGCGCTCAAAGCAACATGGGATGATTCAAGCGTATCCGAAGAAGAGGAGTCCAACACTGAGCAAGTTGCTCATTACGCCCTAATGGCCATCGGAGAAGAGGTAACGTATTTAATTGATGCAGATTTACCTTATCATGAATTATTAAATGCTTTCCATGAATTATTCAATAAATGTAAGATAATTAGTAGAAAATACAAATTACTAAAAAAGGAGCATGATAGTCTTATTTGTAATTTCGATAAGTTAAAAGCTGAATATCATGATAGTTTAAGCTCATGCATAAAATGACATGATCTAGAAACTCTCCAAAAGGAAAACTTGCTACTTAAGGACACCTGGAAGAAATTGGAGGTTAGTAGCAAGTCATTAAACATGATCCTTGCAAACAAGGGTCACGTTCCCAAAAGAAGTGGAATTGGATTTGTGAGAAGTCCTCACCAAAATCCAACCACCTTCATAAAAGGCCCCATCTTACATGTTCGACACCAAAGCAAATGCAACTTTTGTTGCAAATTTGGACACAAGACGCATTATTGTCCATTCAAGAAAATTAGTCCAAACAAATTGATTTGGGTTCCTAAAGGAACCATGATAAATTCTATGCAACATGATAGACAATGTAGATCTATTTGTGAGGCACCTAAAAGCAAATGGGTACCTAAAAATCATCCCTTCCTATAAAAACATTAAAAACATAAAAATTTTAGGCTGAAGCAAGAAATAATATTCTGCTCCTTGATTCTCAATATTCATGACCCAAGATCCAAAAAGGAACTCGCAATGCTCTTTAGCCTAAATAACAGATGGAGATTATAAATTTAAAATCACAAATGTGATTTAGATACAACCTTATTTGACTTAGAAACGTATGATTCCCAAATTCACATATCCTCTGGATTTTCGAACCCATCAATTTCATCCGTTCATAACCTTCGAATCCAACTATGTATCATGAAGTGACTAAGTCTGTCATGAACCTGCAAGGCTTACCAACTTGAACAAACTATCACAAACATGTATACGACATTGAGAGTATGCACGTTAAATGATCTATCTTAATCGTACAAAAGTCCTTGCCTTAAAATGAAAACTCTTACGTAATTACGTATGTAAAGTTGATTGCTCTGAATGAAAATTCTTCTCAAGACAAAAAAACTCTCAGATCAGATCACACTGATCAGAACAAGTGCTCACCGCCTACAGGCGGTGGCACTGCCCCAGCTGGAGGTAGCACCTCCGGCTGTCACGTGTTGCAAGCGGTTGCACCGCCCCAGCCAGAGGTGCAACCGCCCGCAACTCTGCCCTTTTTAACCCAAGCTAGGGTCGGCGGTGAAACCGACCCCAACTCACTCCCTTCCCTCCTCTACTCTTCCAAGCCTCCTCCATCCCCATTTCTCCCCTCTTAGCATCCCAAATACCCCTCATTTCGAAGCAAAACATCAACAATCCTTCCCTCTCTTGAAGATCTCACTAAGGTACTCTCTAAGAAGCCCTATTTTTTTTTTGTTTGATTCATTTACTCTTGCTCATCACTATTCTTCTAAACAGTAGTAGTTATGGGATCTAGAAGATCCTCAAGGGACAAAGGAAAGAGGAGATTAGTAGAAGATTTTGATCTCACCCTTTTCGATTCAAAATACCATGCTGAAAAATTTTTCTCTTTCGAACTTAGGAGTGTCAATAAGGGAAAATACGTAGATTTAAATGAACTAAGAGACTTGGAGACAATCCAATGGTTTGCAAACTTAGATCTACTTCCAATTTTGTAAATTAACGAACCCATCTATCCAAGACTTGTTAGATTGCTTTACAACAACATACAAATAGATGAAGAAGAAAGAATGTCCACCTATCTTTTAGGACAACACATCTCAATTATGGATAGATTCATTTGCGACATGATAGGCATTCCCAAGAAAAGTAGAGGACTTTACTTTAGAGGTTCATGGGATGATGAAACTGTTAGAACAACATATGTTGAAGCCTTAGGAACAATTTTTGCCAATCCCAACTTAGCATTTGTTCCTAAAAGTTGTGAACATCTACTGCCTCTAAACACTAAGGTACTTCATCATATCCTAACTAGCATCATTCTCCCTAAACAATACCATCATGATGAAGTAAGCCAATTAGAATTAGGAACTATGTATTTGATCATGAAAGGACATGACATCTGTCTTGGTTATCTTATCCAACAAAACATGTTAGAACTATCTAAGAAAGACATGATACTCCCATATGGTGGTATAATCACTAGAATAATGAAAGCCTACGATATTCTAATACCACCGGAAGAAGAAGTAATAAAAGTAGATAGATTTAGCATAATAAATAAAAATCTACTTCACCGATTAAGATGTTTTTATAGAAACGGTAACTGGGTTAGAATGCCAAGAAGAACTGATCCCCCTCAACCAGAACCAGAACCGGAAACCAGTATTTAGGGGTACCCAATCTCCTCCGATCTGTCCCTTTGAGGAAACACATCCATTTGAGCAAACTCATACATCATCTATCGAGGATATTGGGATTTAGATGGACCGATTCAAATAAAGACAAGAACGGCTTGAACAACGACAAGATCAAATCCTATCTGAGCTGCAGCAAATTCATCGTCAATTTGACTCCTTGTTTAGGCACTTTAATTTTCCACCTCATGAATGAGCTTGTATGAACACAATCATATGTTGTTATTGTAAACTCCTTATGCTACTCACCATAATGTGCTTTGCCTTGATCCTTGATATGGTTACCTGATATATTTTGAGCATATGTAGAGTTGTAAACATCTATCGTGGTAAATATATGCCTTGTGCCTTGTGGTAAATATAAACTAAATGGTTATCTCGGATTTTATAGTTTCAATAAAAGCTTTGAAAACCTTGTGCTTTGATTTCCATGATAAATATAGTTTGAAAAAGTGATATACCAATGCAGTTGATAAGTCATTGTCATTGACACTAAACATGAACTAGCCGATATTTTTACAAAACCTCTAAGTGAAGAACAATTTGATTTCATAAGAAGAGAATTAGGAATGTTGATGTGTCCGAATACATAAACTAGTTAAAATTATCTTTCGGACTTTATTGAATGATCATATCACTTGACTGCCATTACATGCCTAAATAACATGTTGGAAATTATGTGTTGAATACAAAAACGTTTTGTCTTTTGATTGTATTTGAAAATCTGTAGCATAGTTTTATCTGAATGCATGAAAGAGTTAATTTCATTTTCGGATTCGCTTAACAATTGGAATGCTAAAAATTGGATTTTCTCGTACACTCTTATGAAAAATATTTTTCTGAAATGGATTTGATAAAATGATTCCATCTTGAAATATGGATGATAGTATTTCTATTTACAAAAAGTTGTTTCACATATCTTGACTCAAAGCAAACTCAAAAATAACATGAATCAAAGCAATCAACATATCATGTTTTCCTTTATGTGCTTAAACAATTAATTTCCTATCAGTTACTATTGGAAATAACATGAATCAAGTAAAGGCATGAGACAATCATTGCACGTATACTCAAAATTTACTTGTATTGTTCTCCTGATATCACAACTACCATGCTTTTTGTTGATGACAAAGGGGGAGAAATATATGAATTGATGCTATAAATACTAATGCTATAATTATGCCATGCTTGCATCACCAAGAGATATATGAATAAATGCTATGATTTGCATTATGCCTTGTATCGTGTCAAGATATCAAACAAAAACTTGCATCGTAATTTTACGAGTTGATATCTTACCGTGTGATGAATTGCAATACTTGCTAAAATATTTGAAATGTGTACTTGAAATGTGTACATCATGTAATGATATCAAAATCATACTTCACAGTTTTACATGCTGATATCTTACAATATGATGAATTGTTACTATTACCATCATTCAAACTTGTAAGGTAAAATTTGAAAATGAATGTCAAGCCTTGGCATCATCTTCAGAGAGATACATCATGATAGGAATCATGATGGGAATATTGATAAGTTCAAATGATTTTAACTTATCAATATGTCTCTTGAATTCTTAAGGTTTTGAATTCAAGAATGACTTATCTCAAGTATGGCATATAGATAAGGGGAGTTAAGGTTAACTCCATTATCAATTGATTATCATCATCAAAAAGGGGGAGATTGTTGAATCTCGGATTTTGACGATGAAGTCAATTGTCATTTATTGTCTAATCTATGTGTTGAGATAAGTGTGCAGGATTAACTACGATGAAAGTTAGACATGCAGCAGGAGTTGCGCCGAAGTCAAGACAATGATCACATTGGGAGTTCGAGAGTTCGACGGAAGTTCGGACAGTCGTCGGAGGTTCTACGGGAACAAATCTGAGAAGTCCATAAGCTTGCCAAAAGAAGCTCGTCAGAACTCGCCAAGTGGATCATCGCAAATCCAGGAGTTTGCCGGAAGTCCACAGGAGCATCACCGAGGGTTCATCGGATGATCGACGGAAGTTCGCCGGAAACTCGCCGGAAGAAGCGATTGACGCACCGGAGCAAGCTGCAGAAATTGTCTTAGGATTTATCATCGTTAGCACAATGATTAAGTTGGAAATAGGAGGTGATCCCATTAGCTTAATCTTGGGGCAATTGGGCCCCTGAAAAACCCAAATTGGGCCGAATGGATCTACCCATTCGGACCCTGATTGCTGTGGGAGGTGCAAACGCCCAAGCCAGGAGGTAGCACCGCCTGGGCTAAGTCTCCTAGGGAGACTACGCGGTGCAATCGCCACAGCCAGGAGGTAGCACCGCCTGGGCTCAGTCTCCGAGCGAGACTGGGCAGTGCAACCTCTCCTGACAAGAGGTAGCACCGCCTAAGCTCAATCTTCGAGCTCTAGCAAGCGGTGCAACCGCCCCAATCAGGAGGTGCAACCGCCTGAGCTCGGTCTTCGAGCTTTGGCAGAGAGGTGCAATCGCCCCTGACAGAGGTGGCATCGCCCAAAGGCTCAGTCTTCGAGCTCTGCCAGGCGGTGCAATCGCCCCAGTCAGGAGGTGCAACCGCCTAATCCCGGAATTCCGGGAATTGACAATTTTGAGCTCCAAATTTGAACTGGGTTGGGGCCTATAAATACCCCACCCATTCAGCACTAAAAGAGAACAACTAACACTCGAAATCTTGATCTTTTTCTATGATTCTTAGAGCTCAAAATTGTTGTAAAGGTCAAAAGTTCTCCTCCCTCTATTCTTCAAAGTTTTGAGTTGTAAAGAGAGGAGAAAAAATTTCTGTAAGGGTTGTCTCCTATGCCCGTCAAAAGGAGTGAAATTGTAAAAGGGTGGTTGGCCTTCGCCTATTGAAGGAAGGCCTCTAGTTGACGTCGGTGACCTCGTCGATGGAGGAAGCCAAAAGTGGAGTAGGTCAAGATTGACCGAACCACTCTAAATCTCGGTTTGCATTTACTTTGAGCATTTTATCTTTACTACAAACCTCCTAAATAGCTACTACCTTCTGCGCTTTTACAAACGAGTTTCTAAGTTCAGAACATTTCGAATATGCGTTTAGACGTAAATCAGCTTTTTCGTACGATCATTACACTTCAGTTTACGTTTACGTTTTGATTTCAATCATAACTGCAAACTGCCTTCTGCGCATTTATAAAACGTATCTCAAAGTTCCAGTATCCTCAAAATTGGCATTTAGACGTAAACCGGTTTTATCGTATGAACGTCGCATTTCAGTTTGCACTTGCATTCTGATTTTTATCATAAACTGCAAACTGCCTATGTAGATTTACTTTAATGTCATCTCGCTTAATCTTAAGTTAAAGTAATCTTAGAATCGGCTTTTACATCAAAATCATTTTTATCAAATGAACGCAGCTTTCGATTTTAATAGTGAAAGATTTCCGCTGCACTAATTCACCCCCCCCCCCCTTTTAGTGCTCTTGATCCTAACAACCCCCTCCTTCTTCCGTTGGCGACGTTGTCCCAAACTGTGCCACCATCGCTACCTCCGCTGCCCCCAACTGCGCCACCATCGCTGCCTGCCCTTGGGTCGCAGCTGCAATTGCTTGACCATCCCTCTTCACGGTAATCAAAACAAGGCAACCACAACCGTCATAGCCATTACTGTCTCCTAAACCACATGTGATTCCTCGGCATCACCAGTGCCTCCTTCCGCAGTGCGACAGAGACAACCATCGTTCCCTCCCATCCACACCATCGCAGCCACTACGACGGCGAGCCCTTGGTAGCACTGCCCCCAGCTACACCACCGTTGCTGCCTTCCCTTGGGTCGCAACCGTCACAGTCGCAGCTGCTTGACCTCCCCTCCTCGTGGCGACCACAACAGAGTAACTTTGCATTTTTTGCCACAACCACCGATCACTGCAGTTCCCGGCCAGCAACCACTGTAACCGCTGCTCCTAGCCAATGACCAACCCCTCGTTCTGCAGCAGCCGCCCTCCAACAGCGAACACAGCAACCGCAGCAAGTATATTGCCCTACCTCAACCCCAACAGCGTACGCAACACTGATTCCTCTTCTCAACGGTTTTATCGTACGAACGTCGCATTTCAGTTTGCACTTGCATTCTGATTTTATCATAAACTACAAATCGCCTTCTTAGATTTACTTTAATGTCATCTCGCTTAATCTTAAGTTAAAGTAATCTTAGAATCATCTTTTACATCGAAATTGTTTTTATCAAACGAACGCAGCTTTCGATTTTAATAGTGAAAGATTTCCGCTGCACTAATTCACCCCCCCCCCCCTCTTAGTGCTCTTGATCCTAACAATTGGTATCAGAGCGGGGTTAACTCTCAAACGGATTAAAACCCAAGAGAGATGGCTTACACCAGAAACCAAGAGGGCCATTCTATTACACATCCACCCATGTTCAATGGGACGGACTACACCTATTGGAAGACCCGAATGAGGATCTTTCTTATTTCTATGGATTTTGAACTTTGGAATCTTGTCGAAAATGGTTTTTCGAAATCTTCTCTTCCAATGATCGATTGGGATGATTTGAAGAAGAAGGCTTTCGCTCTTAATGCAAAGGCTATAAATGCCTTATTTTGTGCACTTGATAAAAACGAGTTTAATCGTGTTTCGATTTTTGAAACCGCATTTGATATTTGGCACACACTCGAAGTGACTCATGAAGGCACAAGTAGAGTGAAAGAGTCAAAAATCAATCTTTTGCTACACTCTTTTGAACTTTTCTGGATGAAACCGAGTGAGGCTATTGGCGACAAGTTTACCCGTTTCACGGATGTCGTCAACGGTCTAAAAGGACTCGGAAAAAGTTTTTCGGATTTTGAGCTCGTAAATAAGATTCTAAGATCCCTTCCTAAAAGTTGGGATCCTAAAGTCACTGCTATTCAAGAGGCGAAAGATCTAAACAACTTCCCTCTTGAAGAACTAATTGGGTCATTAATGACCTACGAGATGACTTGCAAAGTCATGAAGAGCAAGAAGACATCCTTCCAAAGAACAGGAAGGATATGACACTTAGAACTTCAGAAGACCACTTAAGAGAAAACTCAAGTGATGAGGAGTGTGACGATGACTTAGCACTTCTAACAAGAAAATTTAAAAAATTCATTAAAAAAAACAAGTTTAAAAATGACACAAAAAATAAACTTGAACCCAAAAAGGATCAAGTCATTTGCTATGAGTGCAAAAAGCCGGGACACTACAAGAGTGATTATCCCCAAATCAAAAAGAGAACACCAAAGAAGAAGGCGCTCAAAGCAACATGGGATGATTCAAGCGTATCCGAAGAAGAGGAGTCCAACACTGAGCAAGTTGCTCATTACGCCCTAATGGCCATCGGAGAAGAGGTAACGTATTTAATTAATGCAGATTTACCTTATCATGAATTATTAAATGCTTTCCATGAATTATTCAATAAATGTAAGATAATTAGTAGAAAATACAAATTACTAAAAAAGGAGCATGATAGTCTTATTTGTAATTTCGATAAGTTAAAAGCTGAATATCATGATAGTTTAAGCTCATGCATAAAATGACATGATCTAGAAACTCTCCAAAAGGAAAACTTGCTACTTAAGGACACCTGGAAGAAATTCGAGGTTAGTAGCAAGTCATTAAACATGATCCTTGCAAACAAGGGTCACGTTCCCAAAAGAAGTGGAATTGGATTTGTGAGAAGTCCTCACCAAAATCCAACCACCTTCATAAAAGGCCCCATCTTACATGTTCGACACCAAAGCAAATGCAACTTTTGTTGCAAATTTGGACACAAGACGCATTATTGTCCATTCAAGAAAATTAGTCCAAACAAATTGATTTGGGTTCCTAAAGGAACCATGATAAATTCTATGCAACATGATAGACAATGTAGATCTATTTGTGAGGCACCTAAAAGCAAATGGGTACCTAAAAATCATCCCTTCCTATAAAAACATTAAAAACATAAAAATTTTAGGCTGAAGCAAGAAATAATATTCTGCTCCTTGATTCTCAATATTCATGACCCAAGATCCAAAAAGGAACTCGCAATGCTCTTTAGCCTAAATAACAGATGGAGATTATAAATTTAAAATCACAAATGTGATTTAGATACAACCTTATTTGACTTAGAAACGTATGATTCCCAAATTCACATATCCTCTGGATTTTCGAACCCATCAATTTCATCCGTTCATAACCTTCGAATCCAACTATGTATCATGAAGTGACTAAGTCTGTCATGAACCTGCAAGGCTTACCAACTTGAACAAACTATCACAAACATGTATACGATATTGAGAGTATGCACGTTAAATGATCTATCTTAATCGTACAAAAGTCCTTGCCTTAAAATGAAAACTCTTACGTAATTACGTATGTAAAGTTGATTGCTCTGAATGAAAATTCTTCTCAAGACAAAAAAACTCTCAGATCAGATCACACTGATCAGAACAAGTGCTCACCGCCTACAGGCGGTGGCACTACCCCAGCTGGAGGTAGCACCTCCGGCTGTCACGTGTTGCAAGCGGTTGCACCGCCCCAGCCAGAGGTGCAACCGCCCGCAACTCTGCCCTTTTTAACCCAAGCTAGGGTCGGCGGTGAAACCGACCCCAACTCACTCCCTTCCCTCCTCTACTCTTCCAAGCCTCCTCCATCCCCATTTCTCCCCTCTTAGCATCCCAAATACCCCTCATTTCGAAGCAAAACATCAACAATCCTTCCCTCTCTTGAAGATCTCACTAAGGTACTCTCTAAGAAGCCCTATTTTTTTTTTGTTTGATTCATATACTCTTGCTCATCACTATTCTTCTAAACAGCAGTAGTTATGGGATCTAGAAGATCCTCAAGGGACAAAGGAAAGAGGAGATTAGTAGAAGATTTTGATCTCACCCTTTTCGATTCAAAATACCATGCTGAAAAATTTTTCTCTTTCAAACTTAGGAGTGTTAATAAGGGAAAATACGTAGATTTAAATGAACTAAGAGACTTGGAGACAATCCAATGGTTTGCAAACTTAGATCTACTTCCAATTTTGTAAATTAACGAACCCATCTATCCAAGACTTGTTAGATTGCTTTACAACAACATACAAATAGATGAAGAAGAAAGAATGTCCACCTATCTTTTAGGACAACACATCTCAATTATGGATAGATTCATTTGCGACATGATAGGCATTCCCATGAAAAGTAGAGGACTTTACTTTAGAGGATCATGGGATGATGAAACTGTTAGAACAACATATGTTGAAGCCTTAGGAACAATTTTTGCCAATCCCAACTTAGCATTTGTTCCTAAAAGTTGTGAACATCTACTGCCTCTAAACACTAAGGTACTTCATCATATCCTAACTAGCATCATTCTCCCTAAACAATACCATCATGATGAAGTAAGCCAATTAGAATTAGGAACTATGTATTTGATCATGAAAGGACATGACATCTGTCTTGGTTATCTTATCCAACAAAACATGTTAGAACTATCTAAGAAAGACATGATACTCCCATATGGTGGTATAATCACTAGAATAATGAAAGCCTACGATATTCTAATACCACCGGAAGAAGAAGTAATAAAAGTAGATAGATTTAGCATAATAAATAAAAATCTACTTCACCGATTAAGATGTTTTTATAGAAACGGTAACTGGGTTAGAATGCCAAGAAGAACTGATCCCCCTCAACCAGAACCAGAACCGGAAACCAGTATTTAGGGGTACCCAATCTCCTCCGATCTGTCCCTTTGAGGAAACACATCCATTTGAGCAAACTCATACATCATCTATCGAGGATATTGGGATTTAGATGGACCGATTCAAATAAAGACAAGAACGGCTTGAACAACGACAAGATCAAATCCTATCTGAGCTGCAGCAAATTCATCGTCAATTTGACTCCTTGTTTAGGCACTTTAATTTTCCACCTCATGAATGAGCTTGTATGAACACAATCATATGTTGTTATTGTAAACTCCTTATGCTACTCACCATAATGTGCTTTGCCTTGATCCTTGATATGGTTACCTGATATATTTTGAGCATATGTAGAGTTGTAAACATCTATCGTGGTAAATATATGCCTTGTGCCTTGTGGTAAATATAAACTAAATGGTTATCTCGGATTTTATAGTTTCAATAAAAGCTTTGAAAACCTTGTGCTTTGATTTCCATGATAAATATAGTTTGAAAAAGTGATATACCAATGCAGTTGATAAGTCATTGTCATTGACACTAAACATGAACTAGCCGATATTTTTACAAAACCTCTAAGTGAAGAACAATTTGATTTCATAAGAAGAGAATTAGGAATGTTGATGTGTCCGAATACATAAACTAGTTAAAATTATCTTTCGGACTTTATTGAATGATCATATCACTTGACTGCCATTACATGCCTAAATAACATGTTGGAAATTATGTGTTGAATACAAAAACGTTTTGTCTTTTGATTGTATTTGAAAATCTGTAGCATAGTTTTATCTGAATGCATGAAAGAGTTAATTTCATTTTCGGATTCGCTTAACAATTGGAATGCTAAAAATTGGATTTTCTCGTACACTCTTATGAAAAATATTTTTCTGAAATGGATTTGATAAAATGATTCCATCTTGAAATATGGATGATAGTATTTCTATTTACAAAAAGTTGTTTCACATATCTTGACTCAAAGCAAACTCAAAAATAACATGAATCAAAGCAATCAACATATCATGTTTTCCTTTATGTGCTTAAACAATTAATTTCCTATCAGTTACTATTGGAAATAACATGAATCAAGTAAAGGCATGAGACAATCATTGCACGTATACTCAAAATTTACTTGTATTGTTCTCCTGATATCACAACTACCATGCTTTTTGTTGATGACAAAGGGGGAGAAATATATGAATTGATGCTATAAATACTAATGCTATAATTATGCCATGCTTGCATCACCAAGAGATATATGAATAAATGCTATGATTTGCATTATGCCTTGTATCGTGTCAAGATATCAAACAAAAACTTGCATCGTAATTTTACGAGTTGATATCTTACCGTGTGATGAATTGCAATACTTGCTAAAATATTTGAAATGTGTACTTGAAATGTGTACATCATGTAATGATATCAAAATCATACTTCACAGTTTTACATGCTGATATCTTACAATATGATGAATTGTTACTATTACCATCATTCAAACTTGTAAGGTAAAATTTGAAAATGAATGTCAAGCCTTGGCATCATCTTCAGAGAGATACATCATGATAGGAATCATGATGGGAATATTGATAAGTTCAAATGATTTTAACTTATCAATATGTCTCTTGAATTCTTAAGGTTTTGAATTCAAGAATGACTTATCTCAAGTATGGCATATAGATAGGGGGAGTTAAGGTTAACTCCATTATCAATTGATTATCATCATCAAAAAGGGGGAGATTGTTGAATCTCGGATTTTGACGATGAAGTCAATTGTCATTTGTTGTCTAATCTATGTGTTGAGATAAGTGTGCAGGATTAACTACGATGAAAGTTAGACATGCAGCAGGAGTTGCACCGAAGTCAAGACAATGATCACATTGGGAGTTCGAGAGTTCGACGGAAGTTCGGACAGTCGTCGGAGGTTCTACGGGAACAAATCTGAGAAGTCCATAAGCTTGCCAAAAGAAGCTCGTCAGAACTCGCCAAGTGGATCGTCGCAAATCCAGGAGTTTGCTGGAAGTCCACAGGAGCATCACCGAGGGTTCATCGGATGATCGACGGAAGTTCGCCGGAAACTCGCCGGAAGAAGCGATTGACGCACCGGAGCAAGCTGCAGAAATTGTCTTAGGATTTATCATCGTTAGCACAATGATTAAGTTGGAAATAGGAGGTGATCCCATTAGCTTAATCTTGGGGCAATTGGGCCCCTGAAAAACCCAAATTGGGCCGAATGGATCTACCCATTCGGACCCTGATTGCTGTGGGAGGTGCAAACGCCCAAGCCAGGAGGTAGCACCGCCTGGGCTAAGTCTCCTAGGGAGACTACGCGGTGCAATCGCCACAGCCAGGAGGTAGCACCGCCTGGGCTCAGTCTCCGAGCGAGGCTGGGCAGTGCAACCTCTCCTGACAAGAGGTAGCACCGCCTAAGCTCAATCTTCGAGCTCTAGCAAGCGGTGCAACCGCCCCAATCAGGAGGTGCAACCGCCTGAGCTCGGTCTTCGAGCTTTGGCAGAGAGGTGCAATCGCCCCTGACAGAGGTGGCATCGCCCAAAGGCTCAGTCTTCGAGCTCTGCCAGGCGGTGCAACCGCCCCAGTCAGGAGGTGCAACCGCCTAATCCCGGAATTCCGGGAATTGACAATTTTGAGCTCCAAATTTGAACTGGGTTGGGGCCTATAAATACCCCACCCATTCAGCACTAAAAGAGAACAACTAACACTCGAAATCTTGATCTTTTTCTATGATTCTTAGAGCTCAAAATTGTTGTCAAGGTCAAAAGTTCTCCTCCCTCTATTCTTCAAAGTTTTGAGTTGTAAAGAGAGGAGAAAAAATTTCTGTAAGGGTTGTCTCCTATGCCCGTCAAAAGGAGTGAAACTGTAAAAGGGTGGTTGGCCTTCGCCTATTGAAGGAAGGCCTCTAGTTGACGTCGGTGACCTCGTCGATGGAGGAAGCCAAAAGTGGAGTAGGTCAAGATTGACCGAACCACTCTAAATCTCGGTTTGCATTTACTTTGAGCATTTTATCTTTACTGCAAACCTCCTAAATAGCTACTGCCTTCTGCGCTTTTACAAACGAGTTTCTAAGTTCAGAACATTTCGAATATGCGTTTAGACGTAAATCAGCTTTTTCGTACGATCATTACACTTCAGTTTACGTTTACTTTTTGATTTCAATCATAACTGCAAACTGCCTTCTGCGCATTTATAAAACGTATCTCAAAGTTCCAGTATCCTCAAAATTGGCATTTAGACGTAAACCGGTTTTATCGTATGAACGTCGCATTTCAGTTTGCACTTGCATTCTGATTTTTATCATAAACTGCAAACTGCCTATGTAGATTTACTTTAATGTCATCTCGCTTAATCTTAAGTTAAAGTAATCTTAGAATCGGCTTTTACATCAAAATCATTTTTATCAAATGAACGCAGCTTTCGATTTTAATAGTGAAAGATTTCCGCTGCACTAATTCACCCCCCCCCCCCTTTTAGTGCTCTTGATCCTAACAACCCCCTCCTTCTACCGTTGGCGACGTTGTCCCAAACTGTGCCACCATCGCTACCTCCGCTGCCCCCAACTGCGCCACCATCGCTGCCTGCCCTTGGGTCGCAGCTGCAATTGCTTGACCATCCCTCTTCACGGTAATCAAAACAAGGCAACCACAACCGTCATAGCCATTACTGTCTCCTAAACCACATGTGATTCCTCGGCATCACCAGTGCCTCCTTCCGCAGTGCGACAGAGACAACCATCGTTCCCTCCCATCCACACCATCGCAGCCACTACGACGGCGAGCCCTTGGTAGCACTGCCCCCAGCTACACCACCGTTGCTGCCTTCCCTTGGGTCGCAACCGTCACAGTCGCAGCTGCTTGACCTCCCCTCCTCGTGGCGACCACAACAGAGTAACTTTGCATTTTTTGCCACAACCACCGATCACTGCAGTTCCCGGCCAGCAACCACTGTAACCGCTGCTCCTAGCCAATGACCAACCCCTCGTTCTGCAGCAGCCGCCCTCCAACAGCGAACACAGCAACCGCAGCAAGTATATTGCCCTACCTCAACCCCAACAGCGTACGCAACACTGATTCCTCTTCTCAACCTCGGCCGCTTCAACGCCACCTCCCCCTTACTTAGCATATTCTACCCCAACCGTAGGTTGCCATCACCACAGGTTGCCATCACCGCAGCCTCAACCCCATTACTTGGCGATCGCCCCTTGGGTCGCAATAGCTGCAGCCACATCAACGCAGTGGCCTTCCAACCCCGACGCTCTCACCCCATGCTGCGATAGAAACAGTGCAGCAACTCTTCCTCCAACGTAGCGACCGCAGCACTACCCTCAGCGTCCATCTCCTCGGCAACTTTGCATTGATAGTGTTGATTCCCTTGACCGACACCAAAAATAGGAGTTGAGATTATAGATTTGTTGTCTTACGTAATAGCCACTGATAACTCGGTGAAAGCACAAATGGAAGCATTGGAAATCAGAATTGAGAACCGACTGCAAAAAACACTTAATGATTTCAAAAAGAGCCAACTGGAGAGCCTCAACAAATTTCAACAAAATGGGGGCTCAAGTTCTACATTGCATAGATATGAAAATACAGGAAAAAGGCCCCAAGATTGTGACACAAACTACTTACACATGAAGGTGGAATTTTCGAGATGGAAAGATGGAGATCTGACCAGTTGGATCTCTAGGGCAGAAAAAAATTTTCATTTTCACAGAACTCCAGAATAATCCAAGGTGGAAATAGCCTCAATCCAGCTCGATGGAGATGCACTCTAGTGGTACGATTGGTATGAAATTGTTTACAAAATTCCTTCATAGGAGAAGTTCAAAAGAGGGCTTCTTATTCGATTTGGCCCATCCGAATATGAGAATGTTGATGGCTAGCTCGCGAAAATTCATCAAACTTCTACAGTGTTGGAATATCATAGTAGGTTTGAAAGATTATCAAATCAAGCTAGAGATTGGTCGGAACGATAACTTCTGGATACATTTATTGAAGGGCTTAATCCGGAGATCCAGTGTGAAGTTAAGGCTCATCAACCCCGCACTATGATAGCTGCGATCTCATTTGCACATCTACATGAGAAAAAAATTAGCAAGGAAAGATTAGCAAGGGGTTTGCACTATAATGAAAAGTGGAGTATGGAGCACCAATGTAAACAAGGGCAACGTCTGATAATTGAGCCAATTAGAGAGGAACCGAAAGCTAAGAATGTGGACTCCAATCATGAAGGTATAAATTCTAATGAAGATATTAGACCTACCATACATACAATGCATGCATTAACTGGCTACTCTAACCTGCAAACTATGGAAGGTGGCGGAACTCTGGAACATCAGCCTATTATAGTTTTGATTGATACTAGTAGTACTAACAATTTTATGGACAGTGAAACTGTTGACCGATTGGCCCACCACATTGAAGAATATGACAGATTCGAAGTAAAGATAGTTGATGGATGGATTTTCACTTGTGATAGCAAAAGTTCAAAGATAAAATTGATTATACAGGGCCAAAAGTTTCTTGCAACGGTTACTACACTGAAAGACCGACTAGTTGCTTACACTATCAAAAAGTGGGGACCATACTTACTTGATCAACAAGTTGTGATGCATTGTATGTTGGGAAATCATGGGGGCGACATCACATGCGCAGCGGAAGAACAAGAAAACAAAAATCCCCGATTCCCAAAAAGATGTTCGTCGTCGTGCGAAGATTGGTGCGCAAAAATCCGCAAAACACAAAACTGCGTATAGAGATTGTGTTACCTAGGGAGATCGTATATCCCTATTTCCTTGCAGATCCTTAGGAGAGGGTGAAGGAGGTCAAGCATCCTCCTCTCTAGCGGTGATCCAAACAGTAGGGTTGCGACGACGCTCCTCAAAACTCCAGGCCTACTCTGAGGTGGAGAGGGAGAGGAGAATAGGAAAGGCAAACAAAGACTCTAGCCTATGAGGCTGTGAATCCCTCCTATTTATAGAGATCCCGTGTCAAACCCTAATGGGTCCTTCCCTAGTGGGTATTGGATCTGCATCCAATAAGACAAGGGCTCCGTCGGATATCTCATATCCGAACCTCTACTCATCGCAATGCCTACCATATGTGTGTGACCCTCTAGGCCCAATATCGAGCTGGCCGTGAGTCATACCTGTCAGAACTCCTTCTAACTCAGTGAATTATTATCTCTGAAATAACTCACTCGACTCATCGACTACGGACGTACTAGGCCACTACACCGTAGTCCCCAAACGATACAAGGGAATCCAATCCATTGGACCTGTCTGTCCTCAGTTACCGTGTACCTATAATCCCTCATCCATCTAATATCCTAGAGACCGTATATCGAGCATGGTGCTGTCAGACCCATACGGTTTCTACTCGAGTCTCTCTCTAATCAGATTCTCCTAGAGAACTCTTTCTCTCTCAACCCGAATGACCCTGGCCAAGGATTTGTCTGAGCAAGAACACATGGGATATTCCTCTCATGACGCCGAGAGTGGATGATCCTCTATCGACACTCAATAGCCCTCGTAAGGTTGACTACCACTCCCAATGACTAGCTGTACTAGATCTGGGACAGCCAAACCTATAAGTCTGGTATCAAAGAGTAGAGCACTCATACAGGACATCCTTGGTGTCTCAAGTATAAGGACCAGATACACCACTAGGACTACGGAATCGCTGTATGACAATAAGGCATCATCAACCATCCAGCATTTCGTAAGCGGATCAATCAGTGAACTCATTCTCCAATGAGCACTTGTACTATATCCCTAGTGTCCCTACACGAGTAGCTATGAGACCAGTTGCATCCATCATATGGACGGGTATACAGCACACCAGTCTATCCGGTTATCACGATGTCCCTCTCTAGTAACCTATGACTGGGATTATTTATGATATGTGTTTAAAGGTGAATCGATCTCATTATCGTGATCTCATCACGATCCGATTCCCATTGCACAAATCCAAGGACATCACAATATATATATGCATTTATGCAATAGTTATAGAGTGAAATACGCCAAAATATAATAAGCAAAAAGATTCTGTATCAAGTCACACGTGCCATCACT
The DNA here is from genome assembly GCF_036884655.1 of Musa acuminata AAA Group. Classification (NCBI taxonomy): domain Eukaryota; kingdom Viridiplantae; phylum Streptophyta; class Magnoliopsida; order Zingiberales; family Musaceae; genus Musa; species Musa acuminata. The sequence goes on along the minus strand of NC_088353.1, from coordinate 13,608,956 downwards.
CACGTGATTGGCTTGCTGGGCACCTATGACTAGCATTGTAGATAGTCTATGACTAAAGTGCTGAAAGAGAAGCTCCTTGAGATTGATGCTGCTCAGTCTTGAGGACAAGGCTGATTTGAAGAAAGAGGAATTGTTAGGACCCTTTTTCTAAGCTTTTGAATAATGTTTATCGAGTCTATTTAGTTCATTTGTTTATTGAGTCGGTTTGGTTCTGTTAGAATCAGGTAGAGGTTTATTTAATATTTATTTATTATTAGAGTTCAAGTCCTAGTGGACTATAGGTGGAACTCTATAAATAATGATGTAACCCTTTCTTTAAGAAAGGAATCAATCAATCAATGAAATGTTATTCTACTCTATGGACAAACCCTAGGAGGCCGATCTCCTCGAAGTGATCAAGGAGGGCCGATCCCCTCGAAGCGATCAAGGAGGCTAATCCCCTCGAAGCGATCATTATCATACCCTTTTCTCCCCTTTCTTCCACGATAAGTCCCTACAAGGTCTTATCAATTGGTATCAGAGCGATGATAAGATTTTAGGGTTTTATCAGGACACCCTTCCAAAGAACAAGGCGGATATAGCACTAAGAACCTAAGAAACCCACTTGAAAGAAAACTCAAGTGATGGGGACCTTGATGAAGACTTGGTACTTTTAACAAAGAAATTTAAAAAATTCATAAGAAGGAATAAATTTAAAAATAACACTAAAAATAAATTTGAACCCAAGAAAGATCAAATAATATGCAACGAATGTAAGAAGCTGAGACACTACAAGAGCGAATGTCCCCAAGCCAAGAAGAGGACACCAAAGAAGAAGGCTCTTAAAGCAACATGGGATGACTCAAGTGCATCCGAAGAAGAGGAGCCAACCAACACCGAGCAAGTTGCTCACTATACACTAATGGCCATTGGAGATGAGGTAACAAGTTCAATTGATGCAAATTTATCATTTGATGAACTATTAAATTCTTTTCATGATTTATTTGATGAATGCAAGTCAATTAGTAAAAAAAATAAATTGTTAAAAAAGGAGAATGATTCTCTTGTTAGTGATTACAATAGATTAAAAGTTAAGCATAATGATAGTTTAGCTCCATGTACGAAATGCAATAAAGTAGAGACACTTAGAAAAGAAAACTTGCTACTCAAAAAAACCTTAGAAAAATTTAAGGTTGGTAGCAAGTCCTTGAACATGATCCTTGCCAATAAGGGTCACGTTCATAAAAGAAGTAGAATTGGATTTGTGAGTAGCTCACACCAAAATCCAACCACCTTTGTTAAAGGCCTTATCTTGCATATTTCACCCTAAAATATATGCAACTTTTGTTGCAAACTTGGATATGTGACTTATTATTATCCATTTAAGAAGTATAGTCCATACAAATTGATTTAGGTTCTTAAAGGAACCGTAATCCTCTTTTGTAGAAACGTATACCATCACAAGCTAGGAGCAAGAGATGGTACCTTGATAGTGGATGCTCAAGGCATATGATCGGAGATCCATCTCAATTCTCTAAGCTCACTAGCCTAGATGAAGGATATGTCACCTTCAGAGACAACAATAAGGGTAAAATCATTGGCAAAGGAACTATAGGTAACACATCCAACTTTTTTATTGAAGATATATTGTTAGTTGATGGCAAAGACCAACCAACTTTTACAGCGCTTTCTCCTTTTCATGGGTTTAGGAGATAACCCTTACAAGTCTCACACATCTCTTGAATGATTTCAACAACTAGAAAGGGAGGAGTACTCTAGCACTTATACAATACTTTAACACTACAAAGACTTAAGGTTATGCCAATACTTTCGTACCCTTTCATGCAGAAAAGGGTGGGGTATTTATAAGCTCCAATAGCTTCAAAATTGGAGCAAAAAAGTATCACATCCTCGAATTTCGGGGTACTGATGGTACCACTGCTATTACTGGGTGGTACTATTGCCTGTAGTCTGACACTAGGTGGTACCACCACCTAATAGAGCTCGGAGACCGAGCTCTGGCGGTACCACCGCTTGACAAGGGCGGTACCATCTCTGGCAGTATTAACTATCAGCAGTACAACTGCCTAGTTTGGGCGGTACCACCACCCAGAACACCTAAGAGACTAGTTCTACCAAGCGGTGCCACCGTCTGTTGTGATTTTAGGTGCTGAATGGATTGTTCAATCTGGCCCAATTTAGCCCTGTTAAGGGCCTAATTGACCCCTAATTGAGTTAGTGGGATTACCTCTCAATCCTAACCTAACTAATGTTCTAACTATGATTAAGGCAAGCAATTAGTTCGGTATGTCAATTTTTCTTTTGGTGAACTTCTCAGCGAAACTTCCGGTGAGCTTCCGGCGAACTCCCGATGAACTCTCGGCAATCTTCCGATGAGCCTCCGGTGAACTCCTAACAAACTCTCGGTGAGCTCCCAACACACATCTAGTACATTGCCCAAATCTTCGACTCCGACCCATCATCTGCTTTATGTCTTACTACTATCATAATTAATCATGCACACTTATCTCAATACATAGATTAGGTCAAAAAATTCACCAATTGATTTCATCATCAAAATCTAAGATTCAACATCCTGCTATCACTTCCACGCTCCTAATGCGCCTCCTCATGTGATTATAACTTAATCATAGGCACGCAGGCTCGACAATAAATGAGAAATAAAATGGAGGCTCGTAGGCTCTAATAATAATAATAATCTGAAGCACACACATCAAATGGTTTATGATCATCCGTCCACACATCACACATCACATGTACACATCATCTTGTAGGACTACTAGAGAATAATAATAATAATAATAATTAAACTTTTTAATTAATTAATATTTTCTGAAATTAGGGACATGTAGGGAAAATTTTGAATTATGAGGGGTATTTTGATAATTTGGACAAAAAAGGATAAAACCTAGAATTTCTCAAATTCTGAGGGGCAAAATTATCTTTTGCCCAAAAAACCCTAAATCCCCATCCCTACTGCTTGCTGCCGCTGCCGCCAGTCTACTAGTCGGGGGGTGGGGGCGTCGTCGCTCTTGCGGGCTGCTCTGCTTGCGAGTGTAGCGCTTGCAAGCATCGCTACCCCACGAGTGCCTTTGCTTGGGATCATATACGAGCTTAATGGCAGCAGGCGCTGCTTGTGCCTGCAAGCGTCGCCCTTGCACACGGGCACAGTGCCCGCGCGTAGGTGGCCACCGGCAACTACAAGCAGTCGTACCTACGCGTAGGCGACTGCCACTATGGTAGAGCACTAGCCACCGGTTGAGAGCTTGCACGCAGATGGCAACACTGCCATCTACGAGGGCAAAAATAGTTATTGCCCTTTCTTGCTTTTGCGTCAATGATTTTGATGCCAAAAGCTTCTCCAAAACAAAACACACGCAGTTCAAAACCAATCTTTCACACGAACAACCTGGCTCTGATACCACTATTGGGAAATATAAGGGCAACATCATATGCACAACAGAAGAATATTAAAAATAAAATCCATAATTTTCCAAAGTTGTGTTTGTCATCATGCGAAGATTGGTGTGCAAAATCTATGAAACTTAAAACTACGTATATGAAAGATTATATTACCTATAGAGATCATATATTCCTGAATCCCTATAGATCTCTAGGAGAGAGTGAAGGAGGTCAAGTGTCCTCCTCTCTAGCGGTGAGCCACATAGTAGGGCTGCGATGATGCTTCTCAAAACTCCAAGCCTAATATTTGAGGATGAGAAGGAGAGGAGAATAGGAGAGGCAACCCAAAAAGGCTCTAGCCTATGAATCATTTGTTCCCTCGTATTTATAGATGTCTCCTGTCAACTTAACACTAATGGATCCTGCCCTACTGGGTATTGGATTTCCATCTAATTACCCAAGCCTCTTATATTAGTGGATCTCTTCCAATAATCTCTCATTAGCTCTTATTGGATCTCATCCATAGAATCCAATAATTTAGGGGCTTATTAGATATCCAATAAGATAGTGGCTCCGCCGGATATCTCATATCTGAATCTCTACTCATCGCAATACCTATTATATGCACATGACCCTCTTGGCCCAATATCGAGTTGGCCGTGAGTCATACCTGTCAGAACTCCTTTTGGCTCAGTAAATTATTATCTCTATAATAATTCACTCGACTCATCGACTGTGGACATACTATGCCACTAAGCTATAGTCCCCAGACGATATAGGGGAATCCAATCCATTGGACCTGTCTATCCTCAATTACTGTATACCTATAGTCCCTCATCCATCTAATATCCTAGAGACCATATACCAAGTTTGGTGCTATCATACCCATATGGTTTCTACTCGAGTCTCACTCTAATCGGATTCTCCTAAAGAACTCTTTCTCTCTTAATCCGAATGACTCTAGCTAGGGGTTTCTTTGAGCAAGAATATATGGGATATTCCTCTCATGATATTGAAAGTAGATGATTCTCTATTGACACTCAATAGTCCTCGTAAGGTTGGCTATCACTCTCGATGACTAGCTATGCTAGATCTGGAATCTCCAAACCTATAAGTTCGATATCAAAGAGTGGAGTACTCATACAGAACATCCTTGGCATCTAAAGTATAAGGACCAGATACACCACTGGGACTATGAAATCATTATCTAACAATAAGGCATCATCAACTATCCAGCATTCCATAAGTGGATCAATCAGTGAACTCGTTCCCTAATGAGCACCTGTACTATATCCCTAGTGTCCCCACACGAACAGATATGAGACCAACTACATCCATCATATGGACGGGAATACAACACATTAGTTTGTCTAGTTAAAGCGATATCCCTCTCGAGTAACCTATGACAGGGATTATTTAGGATCTATGTTTAAAAGTGAATCAGTCTCATTATCATGATCTCATCACGATCTAATTCACATTGCACAAATCCAAGGACATCACAATATATTCAAGCAATAGGCAATATCAAGTGATAAAATACCAAATAATAATAATAAGCAAAAAGACTACGTATCAAGTTACATGTGTTATTACTCACGTGATTGGCTTGTAAGGCACCTATGACTACTAGGCACCGCCTAGTACTGGCGGTGGTACCGCTAGTACCCTGGAAACCCGAGATCAGATTTTTTTTTGCTCTATTTTTGAAGCCATTAGGGCCTATAAATACCCCACTCTTTTCTGCATGAAAGAGCATGAAAAGTGTGAATAAAAGTCTGAGATTTTAGTTGTAAAAGTGTTGTAAAAGTGCTAAGTGTCCTCCTCCTCCTTCTTTAGCTTTGTGATCAATCTAAGAAAGGTATGAGGCTTGTAAAAGGTTATCTCCTAAACCTGTAAAAAGGAGAAAGAGTTGTAAGAGGGTGGTTGGTCTTCGCCCATTGAAGAAAGACCGTTAGTAGATACCGATGGCCTCAAAGAAGGAGGAATTAGAAGTGGATGTAGGTCACGATAACCGAACCACTCTAAATCTGGTGTGCTTTCTTTCTATGTCATTTATTTCATACTTTCATTCTCATCACTCACTGATTTACTTGCTCACTGCCCTCAATCACTTAGAATGTGTAAACTCTTTTTCAAATAAAAGCTTTATCGAACGAATCTTTAAATCAATATCATTTTTATCAAAAGCACTAATTCAAACCCCCCTCTTAATGCTGATTTGATCCTAATAGATCTTGTGCTTCAGTCCCTACCAGATTTTTTTTCTCAACTTAAGGTAACTCTCCTTAAACTCCTCAATATGTTGAGGGAGGTAGAGAGCACTATCAAGAAAGAGAAGCCAATTCTTTATACCGGTGAGACCAAAAAGAAAAGGAAGGTAGAAAAGTCCCTTAAGAAGGGCAAGGGCAAACCGAGTAAAGCAAATATTCCTAATAAAGACCTAGCAAAGGACAAAGACCAATGCTTCCACTACGACAAAGGTGGGCATTGGAAGAAGAACTACGAGTGCCCTACTAAAAAGATGAAACATAAGCTTGGAGAAGCTTCAAGTACATTCATGATTAGTCTCCAATTATCATATTTTTGTAATAGTGCATGAGTATTAGATACTAGTAGTGCTTATCACATCTGCAATTCATTGTAGGTTCTGGCAAGACCTAGGAGATTGGCGAGAGGCAAGATGGACCTCAAGATGGACATTTGAACAATTGTTGCTATCGGCGAGGTCACTTTACATCTACCTAGTGAAGTTACTATTACATTAGTTGCATGTTTCCTCTATTATTAAAAATATTATTTCTAATTCATGTTTGATATTAAATAATTATAAAGTAGTTTTTGAGAACAATAGTTGTTCAATTATTAAGGATGATAAGATCATCAGAAGAGGGACGTTACATAATGGTTTATTTATGCTAGACACTACTCCATACATCAGTGTTGAATCTCAAATTTTGATGATGAAATCAATTGATAATTTTATGATCTAATATGTATTTTGAGTGACGTAGGACTAAATTCGATCAAGGAGAGGCAAATTGATTAAAGCAGGAGAAATTGAACATTAGGCCGGAGTGAACATGTCGAAAGATTGGACGTCAGGCTGGAGGATCAGTCGACATGTTGGTAGAAGGATTCATATCATGAATTTGTTGAATCTCGGATTTTGATGATGAAGTCAATTGTCATTTGTTGTCTAATCTATGTGTTGAGATAAGTGTGCAGGATTAACTACGATGAAAGTTAGACAAGCAGCAGGAGTTGCGCCGGAGTCAAGTTCATGATCACGTTGGGAGTTCGAGAGTTCGACGGAAGTTCGGACGGTCGTCGGAGGTTCTGCGAGAACAGATCCGAGAAGTCCAAAAGCTTGCCAAGCAAAGCTCGTCGGAACTCGCCAAGTGGATCGTCGCAAAGTCCAGGAGTTTGCCGGAAGTCCGCAGAAGAATCACCGAGGGTTCATCGGATGATCGACGGAAGTTCACCGGAAACTCGCCGGAAGAAGCGATTGAAGCATCGGAGCAAAGCTGCAGAAATTGTCTTAGATTTAATCATAGTTAGCACGTTGATTAAGTTGGAAAATGGGAGGTGATCCCATTAGCTTAATCTTGGTGCAATTGGGCCCCTGAAAAGATTGAAATTGGGCCGAATGGAGCTAACCATTCGGACCCTGATTGCACTAGGAGGTGCAATCGCCTAGGCCAGGAGGTGGCACCGCCTGGGCTAAGCCTCCCAGCGAGACTGGGCAGTGCAACCTCCCCAGCCAGGAGGTGGCACCGCCTGAGCTCAGTCTTCGAGCTAGACTGGGCGGTGCAACCTCCCAGACAGAGAGGTGGCACCGCCTGAGCTCAGTCTTCGAGCTAGACTGGGCGGTGCAACCTCCCTGACAGAGAGGTGGCACCGCCTGAGCTCAGTCTTCGAGCAAGACTGGGCGGTGCAACCTCCCTAACAGAGAGGTGGCACCGCCTGAGCTCGGTCTTCGAGCTCTGCCAGGCGGTGCAACCTCTCCAGTCAAGAGGTGCAACCGCCTGATCCCGAAATTCCGGGATTTGATCGTTTTGAGCTCCAAATTTGAATTGGGTTGGGGCCTATAAATACCCCACCCATTTAGCACTGAAGGGACACAGATCCACACCGAATTCTTGATCTTTTCAGTGATTCTCAGAGCTCAAATTTGTGTAAAGTCCAAAAGTTCTCCTCTTTTCTGTTCTTCAAGTCTTGAGTTGTAAAGAGAGGAGAGAAAGGATCTGTAAGGGTTGTCTCCTGAGCCCGTCAAAAGGAGAGAAACTGTAAAAGGGCAGTTGGCCTTCGCCTATTGAAGGAAGGCCCCTAGTTGACGTCGGTGACCTCGCTGGTGGAGGAAGCCAAAAGTGGAGTAGGTCAAGACTGACCGAACCACTCTAAATCTCTGGTCTGCGTTTATTTTGAGCACTTTATCATTACTGCAAACCTCCTGCATAGCTACTGCTCTCTGTGCTTTTACGAACAAGTTTCTAAGTTCTAATCTTTCCGAATCTGCATTCAGACGTCAAAAGGTGTTTTCGTACGATCTTTACATTGCAGCTTACATTTACGTCTTGAATCTGTTTATAACTGCGAACTGTCTTCTTCGCTTTTACGAACGAGTTTCTTTGTAGTTTACATTTACATTTTGATTCTATTTATAACTGCAAACTGTCTTCTGCAATTTTACGAACGAGTTTCAACATTTAGATGTAAAACTGCATTTAGACGTAAATCGGCTTTCCTCGCACAATCATCAGATTTCAGTTTACGTTTACGTCTTGATTTCAACTGCATACTGCCTTCTGCGAGTATACAAACGAGTTTCAAAGTTCAGACGTAAATCTGCGTTTAAGATGTAAATCTGCATTTAAGACGTAAATCTGCGTTTAGACGTAAATCTGCTTTTTGTAGATTACTTTTTGAGCTGTACAATAGCAGCACATTGTCTTTATACTTCTGCTCAAACTACGCTTAGACACAATCTGAGTTTAGACGCAATCTGCATTTAGACGCAAACTGCGTTTAGACGCTAACTATGTTTAAACGTAAACTGCACTTAGTCATAAGTAATCTTAGAATCGGCTTTTGCATCAAAATAGTTTTTGTCGAACGAACGCAGCTTTCATTTTTAATCGCTGAAAGATTTCCGCTGCACTAATTCACCCCCCCCCCCCCCCCCTCTTAGTGCTCTCGATCCTAACAATTGGTATCAGAGCAAGGTTAACTCTCTAACGGACTAAAACCCAAAGAGAAATGGCATACGCCGGAAACCAAGAGGGGCATTCTATTACGCGTCCACCCATGTTCAGTGGAACGGACTACACCTACTGGAAGACCCAAATGAGGATCTTTCTTATTTCTATGGATTTTGAACTGTGGAATCTTGTCGAAAACGGATTTTCGAAGTCTTCTCTTCCAATGATCGATTGGAATGATTTGGAGAAGAAGGCTTTCGCTCTTAATGCAAAGGCTATGAATGCCTTATTTTGGGCACTTGATAAAAACGAGTTTAACCGTGTTTCAACTTGTGAAACTGCATTTGATATTTGGCACACACTCGAAGTGACCCATGAGGGCACAAGTAGAGTAAAAGAGTCAAAAATCAATTTGCTGTTACATTCTTTCGAACTTTTTCGGATGAAACCGAGTGAAACCATTGGCGACATGTTTACCCGTTTCACGGATGTCGTCAACGGTCTAAAAGGACTCGGAAAGAGCTTTTCAGATTTTGAGCTTGTTAATAAGATACTAAGATCCCTTCCTAAGAGTTGGGATCCTAAAGTCACTGCTATTCAAGAGGCAAAAGATTTGCGAAATTTCCCTCTTGAAGAACTAATCGGGTCATTAATGACCTACGAAATGACTTGTAAAGCTCATGAAGAGCAAGAAGACATCCTTCCAAAGAACAGGAAGGATATGGCACTCAAAACTTCTGAATGCCACTTGAGAGAAAACTCAAGTGATGAGGACTGTGATGATGACTTGGCACTTCTAACAAGAAAGTTTAAAAAGTTCTTTAAAAGAAACAAGTTTAAGAATGATGCAAAAAATATACTTGAACCCAAGAAGGACCAAGTAATCTGCTATGAATGCAAAAAGCCGAGACACTACAAGAGTGATTGTCCCCAAGTCAAAAGGAGAACGTCAAAGAAAAAGGCGCTTCAAGCAACATGGGATGACTCAAGCGCATCCGAAGAAGAGGAGTCCAACACCGAGCAAGTTGCTCATTACGCCTTAATGGCCATCGAAGATGAGGTAACAAATTCAATAGATGCAGATTTATCATTCGATGAATTATTAAATGCTTTCCATGAATTGTTTGATGAGTGTAAGACTATCAGTAGTAAATACAAATTGCTAAAAAAGGAGCATGATAGTCTTATTTGTAATTTCGATAAGTTAAATGCTGAACATCATGATAGTTTAAGCCCATGCATAAAATGCCATGATCTAGAAACTCTCCAAAAAGAAAACTTGCTACTTAAGGACACCTTGAAGAAATTCGAGGTTGGTAGCAAGTCATTGAACATGATCCTTACAAACAAGGGTCACGTTCCCAAAAGAAGTGGAATTGGATTCGTGAGAAGTCCTCACCAAAATCCAACCACCTTCATAAAAGGCTCCATCCTACATATTCGACATCAAGACAAATGTAACTTCTGTTGTAAATTTGGACACAAGACACATTGTTGTCCATTCAAGAAAATAAGTCTAAACAAATTGATTTGGGTTCCTAAAGGAACCATGATAAACTCCATGCAACATGATAAACAATGCAGATCTATCTTTGAGGCACCCAAAAGCAAATGGGTACCTAAAAATCATCCTTTCTTGTAGAAACCCACACCATCGCAAGCTAGGAGCAAGAGATGGTACCTTGATAGTGGATGCTCAAGGCATATGATCGGAGATCCATCTCATTTCTCTAAGCTCACTAGCATAGACGAAGGCTATGTCACCTTCGGAGACAACAACAAGGGTAAAATCATTGGCAAAGGAACCATAGGTAACAAATCCAACCTTTTTATTGAAGATGTTCTGTTAGTTGATGGTTTAAAACATAACCTCTTGAGTATTAGTCAATTATGTGATAAAGGATATACTGTCAAATTCGAATCTAATGCTTGCATCATTAAAAAACCACATAAAAATATGTCTATGATTGCATTAAAACAAAATAACGTATACACTATTGACATCAATGACTTATGTGATGAAATGTGTTTTGCGGTTATGAATGAGGATGCTTGGCTATGGCATAGAAGATTAGGTCATGCTAGCATGAAACTAATCACTCAAGTATCATCTAGAGAACTTGTAAGAGGAATTCCTCATATCAAGTTCATCAAAGACAATGTATGTGATGCTTGCCAATTAGGTAAACAAATTAAGGGTAGTTTCAAAGTTAAGAATCAAATAAGCACCTCTAGGCCCTTACAATTGATCCATATGGACTTGTTCGAACCAATCTCTATATCGAGTCTAGGAGGTAGCAAATATGCCTTTGTCATTGTTGATGACTACAGCATATATACATGGACCTACTGCTTAAAACAGAAAAATGAATGCTTTAGATATTTTACCAAGTTTTGTAAACTTGTTCAAAATGAGAAGGAATCTATGATTTCGTCAATTATAAGTGATCATGGTGGAGAATTTCAAAACCATGATTTCAAAGAATTCTATGAACTCAATGGATACAACCATAATTTCTCTACTCCAAGAAATCCTCAACAAAATGGGGTAGTAGAAAGAAAAAATCGAAATTTACAAGAAATGGCAAAACCATGTTGAATGAACATGGCCTACCCAAATATTTTTGGGCCGAAGCTATAAACACTGCATGCTATATTTTGAATAGAGTTCTAGTAAGACCCTTACTCTCCAAAACTCCTTATGAGCTATGGAATAACAAAAAACCCAATGTCTCATATTTTAAAGTCTTTGGGTGTAAGTGTTTTATCTTGAATGAAAAGGATAACTTAGGAAAATTCGATGCTAAATCTGATGAAGGAATCTTTCTTGGTTATTCTTCGGTTTCTAAAGCTTTTCGTATTTTCAATAAAAGAACCTTAATTATTGAAGAATCCATCCATGTTGTTTTCAATGAGATTTCCGAAATTAAGAAGAATGATCTTGATGATGATGTTAACTTTGATTCTTTGAATTTAAACGAAACCCCATCTCCAACTAGCAACTTGGATGCATCCACTTCCTTACCCAAGGATTGGAAGTATGTAGATGCTCATCCTAAGGAGCTAATCTTAGGAGACACATCAAAGGGGGTTCAAACACGATCCTCTTTTAAGAATTTTTGTGGCAACGCCGCCTTTCTCTCGCAAATTGAACCCAAATGTATTGATGAAGCCATGAAAGATGATTCATGGATTATCGCAATGCAAGATGAATTGAATCAATTTGAGAGAAATGAGGTATGGACGCTTGTTCCTAGGCCAAATGACCATTTAGTTATTGGTACTAAATGGGTCTTTAGAAACAAGCAAGATGAAAATGGTATCGTGGTTAGAAACAAGGCTAGATTAGTGGCCAAAGGTTTCAACCAAGAAGAATGTATCGATTACGAAGAAACCTTCGCACTTGTGGCTCGATTGGAAGCCATAAGGATGCTCCTTGCCTACGCTAGTTGTAATAATTTTAAGTTATTTCAAATGGATGTTAAAAGCGCTTTTCTAAATGGCTTTATTTCCGAAGAAGTTCATGTTGAACAACCTCCTGGCTTTGAAAATAATAGTCTCCCTAATCATGTGTTTAGATTGACTAAAGCTCTCTATGGTTTAAAACAAGCTCCAAGGGCGTGGTATGAGAGACTTAGTTCCTTTCTTATTGAAAATAATTTCATAAAAGGCAAGGTTGATACTACATTATTCATCAAAGACTTTGAAAATATTTTTCTCATTGTTCAAATTTATGTTGATGATATTATCTTTGGTTCTATGAATGAATCTCTTTGTGAGTCTTTTGCTAAAACTATGAGTCGTGAATTCGAAATGAGTCTAATGGGAGATTTAACATTCTTCTTAGGTCTACAAATCAAACAACTAAGCAATGGCATCTTTATTAGCCAAACTAAATATGCTATGAGTTTACTAAAGAAGTTTAATATGAATAACTCAAAAGCTATTAACACTCCTATGAGCACCTCCACTAAGTTAGAAATTGATGAAAGTGGAGAAAGCTTCGATCAAAAAACCTATAGGGGTATGATAGGAAGTTTACTTTACCTCACTGCAACTAGACCAGACATAATGTTTAGTGTAGGACTTTGTGCTAGATTTCAATCAAACCCTAAGATATCTCATCTCAAAGCAGTTAAAAGAATACTTAGATATCTTAATGGTACTACAAATCTAGGATTATGGTACCCAAAATCAGAGAAGTTTGAGTTAACTGCTTATGCTGATGCAGACTTCGCTGGTTGTAGATTAGATAGAAAAAGCACATCAGGAACATGTCAATTCTTAGGACATGCCCTTGTTTCCTGGACATCTAAGAAACAAAACTCGGTTGCACTATCAACAACCGAAGCTGAATATATTGCAGCAAGTGCATGCTGTGCACAAGTTGTTTGGATGAAAAATACCTTAGAAGATTATAAAGTTCATCTCAAAAACATTCCCATTAAATGTGATAACACAAGTGCAATATGCCTAACAAAAAACCCTATACAACACTCGAGAACAAAACATATTGATATCAGACATCACTTTATACGAGATCATGTTACGAATCATGATGTAATCATAGAATTCATTGATACGAAACATTAACTAGCTGACATCTTTACAAAACCTCTAAGTGAAGAACAATTTGATTTCATAAGAAGCGAATTAGGAATGTTGATGTGTCCGAATAGATAAACCTGTTAAAATTATTTTTCGGACTATATTGAATGATCAAATCACTTGATTACCATGTTTCCATGATTATTTTTGAAAATATGTACCATGCTTTTTGTTGATGACAAAGGGGGAGAAACATATGAATTGATAAAAATTGCCATGATCATGTCATACTTGCAAAATACTTGAGTGATGCTATAAACAATGTTATGATTATGCCATCCTTGCATCACCAAGAGATATATGAACGTGTGCTATAGTTTGCATTATGCCCTGAGTTGATATCTTATCATGTGAAGAAAATGCAAAACTTGCTAGAATATTTCAAATATGTGCATCATGTAATAGCGCTTCACAGCTTTATATGATAATGTTCAAACTACATGATGAATAGTTACAAACACAATAATACAAACTTGATGATGTATGTCAAGCCTTGACATCATCTTTGAAGAGATACATCATGATGAGTATCATGATGGGAGTATTGATAAGTTTAACTGATCTATCTTATCAATACGTCACTTGAATTCTTAGGTCTTGAATTCAAGGTTGACTTATCTCAACTATGGCATATAGACAAGGGGAGTTAAGGATAACTCCATTATCAATTGATTGTCATCATCAAAAAGGGGGAGATTGTTGAATCTCATATTTTGATGATGAAGTCAATTGTCATTTGCTGTCTAATCTATGTTTTGAGATAAGTGTGCAGGATTAACTATGATGAAAGTTAGACAAGTAGCAGGAGTTGCGCCGGAGTCAAGTTCATGATCACGTTGGGAGTTCGAGAGTTCGACGGAAGTTCGGACGGTCGTCGAAGGTTCTGCGAGAACAGATCCGAGAAGTCCAGAAGCTTGCCAAGCGAAGCTCGTCGGAACTCGCCAAGTGGATCGTCGCAAAGTCCAGGAGTTTGCCGGTAGTCCACAGAAGAATCACCGAGGGTTCATCGGATGATCGACGGAAGTTCGCCGGAAACTCGCCGGAAGAAGCGATTCACGCATCGGAGCAAAGCTGCAGAAATTGTCTTAGATTTAATCGTAGTTAGCATGTTGATTAAGTTGGAAAATGGGAGGTGATACCAATAGCTTAATCTTGGGGCAATTGGGCCTCTAAAAAGATTGAAATTGGGCCGAATGAAGCTAACCATTCGGACCCTGATTGCACCAGGAGGTGCAACCGCCTATGCCAAGAGGTGGCACCGCCTAGGCTAAGCCTCCCAGCGAGACTAGGCGGTGCAACCTCCCTAACCAGGAGGTGGCACCACCTGAGCTCAGTCTTCGAGCTAGACTGGGCGGTGCAACCTCCCTGACAGAGAGGTGGCACCGCCTGAGCTCAGTCTTCGAGCAAGACTGGGCGGTGCAACCACCCTGACAAAGAGGTGGCACCGCCTGATCTCGGTCTTCGAGCTCTGCCAGGCGGTGCAACCTCTCCAGTCAAGAGGTGCAATCGCTTGATCCCGAAAGTCCAGGATTTGATCGTTTTGAGCTCCAAATTTGAATTGGGTTGGGCCTATAAATACCCCACCCATTCAGCACTGAAGGGACACAGATCCACACTGAATTCTTGATCTTTTCAGTGATTCTAAGAGCTCAAATTTGTGTAAAGTCCAAAAGTTCTCCTCTTTTCTGTTCTTCAAGTCTTGAGTTGTAAAGAGAGGAGAGAAAGGATTTGTAAGGGTTGCCTCCTGAGCCCGTCAAAAGGAGAGAAACTGTAAAAGGGCAGTTGGCCTTCGCCTATTGAAGGAAGGCCCCTAGATGACGTCGGTGACCTCGCCGGTGGAGGAAGCCAAAAGTGGAGTAGGTCAAGACTGACCGAACCACTCTAAATCTCTGGTTTGCGTTTATTTTGAGCACTTTATCATTACTGCAAACCTCCTACATAGCTACTGCTCTCTGCGCTTTTACGAACAAGTTTCTAAGTTCTAATCTTTCCGAATCTGCATTCAGACGTCAAAAGGTGTTTTCGTACGATCTTTACATTGCAGCTTACATTTACGTCTTGAATCTGTTTATAACTGCGAACTGTCTTCTGCACTTTTACGAATGAGTTTCTTTGCAGTTTACATTTACATTTTGATTCTATTTATAACTGCAAACTGTCTTCTGCAATTTTACGAACGAGTTTCAACAATTAGACGTAAAACTGCATTTAGACGTAAATCGGCTTTCCTCGCACAATCATCATATTTCAGTTTACGTTTACGTCTTGATTTCAACTGCATACTGCCTTCTGCGAGTATACAAACGAGTTTCAAAGTTCAGACGTAAATCTGCGTTTAAGACGTAAATCTGCGTTTAGACGTAAATCTGCGTTTAGACGTAAATCTGCATTTAGACGTAAATCTGCTTTTTGCAGATTACTTTTTGAGCTGTACAATAGCAGCACATTGTCTTTATACTTCTGCTCAAACTGCGCTTAGACGCAATCTGAGTTTAGACGCAATCTGCATTTAGACGCAAACTACGTTTAGACGCTAACTGTGTTTAAACGTAAACTGCACTTAATCATAAGTAATCTTAGAATCGGCTTTTGCATCAAAATAGTTTTTATCGAACGAACGCAGCTTTCATTTTTAATCGCTGAAAGATTTCCGCTGCACTAATTCACCCCCCCCCCCCCCTCTTAGTGCTCTCGATCCTAACAGAATTTGGGTATCGGGCCGAAGGATTGGATATTGTGCCAAGGAGATCGAAAGATACGAGAATCAACATGCCGATTGGGTAATACGCTGAAGGAGAGTATGATGCGTTGAAGGATAGGACAAGCGCCGGATGAACCAATGACATGCCCCAAAAAGGATTCATGCTTTGTAATTATTTATCTAAGATTGAAGTAATTTAGGGAGCTAATTGAGTTAGCTTTTTGGTATAATCATTCTAACTCAATTAGGGGCCAATTAGGCCTTAATTCAGATTGTTTTGGGTTCATTGGGAGGCTCATTCAATGACCCAATAGTTGGGTCAGGCGGTGGCACCGCTAGAATAGGCGGTGGAACCGCTCGTGAGTTACAAAACTTAAAAAAACCCAGTCTCCGAGGCTGTCAGGTGATGATACCACCAGACTGGGCAGTGGTACCACCAAGTGATAGTGTGTCAAGTGGTGGTACCACCCAGTGTCAAGCTGCAAGCAGTGGTCCCGCCTAGTGTAGGAGGTGGTACTGCTCGTACCCAGAAGACCCAAACATTTAAATTTTTGGCTCCATTTTTTAAACCATTTGGGGCTTATAAATACCCCACTTGGGCAGCAAGAAAGATGCAAGAATTCTTAAGGAAAAAACTAAGTAAACTCTACCAAAACTTTGAGTTCCCTCCTATAGTGCCTAGAGTTAGTCCTAAGGGAGGTGTGTGAGGGACTACTTGTTAAAGAGTGGCTTATTAGGGTTATCGCCTAGACCCATGAGAAGGAGAAAGGGGTATAAAAGGGTAGTTGATATTCACCTATTGGAGAAAGATTTGTAGTGGAAGCCGATGGCCTCGAGTGAAGAGGAATCGGGAGTGGATGTAGGTTACGATGACCGAACCACTATAAAAATCTAGTTTGCATTTACTTTAAGTTCTTTACTTTAATAGCAAACTAATTTCTTATTTTCACTATGCTTATGAATGCTTTTAAGTCAAACATCTTTCCAACACGTTTTCATCGAGTGAAGTTTTCCGAATCGACGTGATTTTATCACTGCACTAATTCACCCCCCCCTCTCCCTCTTAGTGTCATATTGATCATAACAATCATGAATGTAAATACATCCAAGAGGAAATAAGATGAGGTGAATAGTGTATACCTATGACATTGTAGGTTAGGTCATATTCATGAGGAAAGGATTCAAAAGTTGTTGAATGATGGATACCTAGATCCATTCGACTATAAGTCATATGCAACTTGCAAGCCTTGCCTTCGTGGAAAACTGACAAACTCTCCATTTTGTGGAACTGGAGAGAGATCCATTGAGTTATTAGAATTTATACATAGTGATTTATATGATCCCATATCAACTCAGGCCATAGGTGGTTACCCATACTTCATTATATTTACTGATGATTTCTATCGATAAAGGATCATCCACTCCTAGTATCATGAGAGGAATATCTTATGTGTTCTTACTCAGGCAAATCCTTGGCCAAGGTCATTCAGATTGAGAGAGAAAGTGTTTTCCAGGAGAATCCAATTAGAGCGAGACTCAAGGAGAAACCGTATAGGCCTAATAGCACCATACTCGGTGTACGATCTCTAGGATATTAGATAGATAAGGGACTATATATACATAATAATTAAGGATGGATAGGTCCAAAGGATTGGATTCGCTTATATTGTTTTGGGACTGCGGTGTAATGGCCTAAAATGTTTGTAGTCGATGAGTTGAGTGAATTATTACGAAGAAAATAATTCACTAAGCCAGAAAGAGTTCTGATAGGTATGACTCACGTGTAGTTCAATATTAGGCATAGAGGGTCATACACATGTGGTAGGTGTTGCGACAAGTAGATGTTCGGATATGAGATATCCACTAGAGCTCCTATCTTATTGGATATCCAATAAGCCCTTGAGTTATCGAATCCTATGGATGAGATCCAATAAGAGCCAATAAGAGATTATTGGATAGAGATCTACCAATCTAAGAGGATTGGATAGTTGGATGGAGATCCAGTACCCAATATGGTATGATCCATTAAAGTAAAGTTGATAGGAGGCCTCTATAGATAGAAGAGAACCAAAGGGTTATAAGCTAGGCTTCTTGGTTGCTACCTCCTATTCTCCTCTCCCCTCCTTCTAGTCCTCAAACAGTAGGTGTGGAGATTTGGGCAGTGATTTAAGGAGAGTCTTCACAGCCCCTGCCATGTGGATCACCGCTAGAGAGAAGGATGATTGACCTCCTTCATCCTCTCCTACAGATCTACAGGATTTTAGAGATATACTTTCTCCCTTGGTAACACAATCTTTTATATACATAGTTTTCTGTTTCATGGGTTTTTGCGCACTAATCTTCGCATGACGATGAACACCTTTTGAGAAATTTGGGATTTTTATTTTATGTTCTTCCGCTGCATATATAATATCACACCTAGATTTCCCTATAGTGGTATCAAAGCTAGGTTGTTTGTGCGGAAGATTAGTTTTGAATTATGTGTATTATGTTTTAGAAATGCTTTGATGTCAAATTTGTTGACACAAAAGCAAGAAAGGGCAGCAACAGTTGGTACCCTTACAGCCCTTATAGATGGCGGCTTGGCTGTCATGTGTGGTAGGCAGTCGACAGCTTGCCCGCAACAACATAACCTATAAGCAGGGTGCCCGCAAGCAGGCTGCCTGCATGTAGGGGTTGTTGAATCTCGTATTTTGATGATGGAACCAATTGATAATTGTGTTGATGTTTTAATCTGTATTTTGAGTGATGCAAGATGCTTCGATCAGGATGAGACAATTAAAGTAGGAAAAATCAAGTTATTCTGGAGGAACATGTCAGAAGATTGGATGTCGGGCCAATGGATCAGTTGACGTATCGATAGAAGGCTTTGGGTCGTGGATTTGGGCATCGGGCCGAGAAGAGCGGGTATTGTGCTAAGGATATCGGAGTTGCGGAGTCAATTGGCCGATTGGGCAATAGGCCACAGGAGAGGACGATGCGCCGAAGAATCGGACGAATCGTCGAGGGACCAATGACATGCCGGACAACTTGATTAATGCTTAGTATTAATTGTCTGGATCAAAGTTTGTTTTACAATCGTAGGATTAACTATGATGGAAGTAAGACATACAGTAGGAGTTGCGCCAAAGTCAAGACCATGATCACGTTGGGGTTTCGAGAGTTCGACGGAAGTCCGGACGGTCGTCGAAGGTTCTACGGGAACAAATCCGAGAAGTCCAGGATCTTGCCAAAGAAGCTTGTCAAAACTCACCAAGTGGATCATCACAAGTCTAGGAGTTTGCCGAAAGTCCACCGGAACATCGCCGAGGGTTCATCGGATATTCGTCGGAAGTTCGCCGGAAGAAGCGATTGACGCACCAGAGCAAGTTGCAATATTAATGTCTTAAATATCATAGTTAGCATATAGATTAAGTTAAGAATGGGAGGTGATCCCATTAACTTAATCTGGGGGCAGTTAGGCCCTTGACAGACCCAAATTGGGCTGAATGGATTAGCCCATTCGGACCCAGAATTTCTGGCCAGCGATGGCACCGCCTAGGATCTCAATCTCCTAGGAATGTGGTGGTACTGCCTGAGCTCGGTCTCCGAGCGAAGTCAGGTGGTGGTATGGCTTGAGCTCGGTCTCCGAGCAATTGTAGGTGGTAGTACCGCCTAGTTATAGCGGTAGTACCGCCAGGATCCTGGAAATCTGGGAGATGACATTTTTTAGCTCCAAATTTAAACTAGTTAGGGCCTATATAAACCCTACCCTTTCCTGCATGAAAGGGCACCGAAAGCTTGCATTTATTCTGAGAATTTGAGAGCTTAAAAGTGTTGTAAAAGGCTAGAAGTTCTTCTCCCTCTTTCCTTCTAAGTTTTGATCATTCAAGAGAGGAGTGAAAATCTGTAAGGGTTGTCTCCTAAGCCCGTCAAAAGGAGTAAAGCTATAAAAGGGTAGTTGGCCTTCACCTATTGAAGGAAGGCCTCTAGTGGACGTTAGTGACCTCGTCGGAGGAGGAAGCCAAAAGTGGATGTAGGTCAAGATTGACCGAACCACTCTAAATCTTGGTTTGCATTTACATTATGCTCTTTATCTTAACTGCAAACTGCTTGCGTTGCTTTACATCAACTATACTTCCGTTTGTTCTCAAGTTAAAGATCTTTCTGAAATGATTTTCATATGAAGTGTTTTTGAACTGATAAAAGTTTTCCACTGCACTAGTTCATCCCCCCCCCCCCCCCTCTCCTTAGTGCTCTTGATCATAACAATTGGTATCAGAGCCTTGTTTTTCATAATTGGTTTAATACCCAAATTGAAATGGCTCTTTTCAACAACCAAGAGGGTCACTCTCTCGTTCATCCTCCCTTTTTCAATAGGACGGACTACACTTATTGGAAAACTCGAATGAGAGTTTTCTTGCTTTCGTTGGATTTAAATTTATGACACATTGTCGAATCCGGTTTTAAAAGGTCTTCTCTTCCAATGAAAGATTGGAATGATTTGGAGAAGAGACATTTTCTTTAAATGCTAGAGCTATGAACGCTCTATTTTGCGCCTTAGACAAAATCGAGTTTAATCGGGTTTCTACTAGCGAATCGGTTCGACATATGGCACACTCTTGAAATCACACACGAAGGCACAAGTAGTGTTAAGAATTCTAAAGTTAATTTTTTAATGCATGATTTTGAGCTTTTCCGAATGAAGCTGAGCGAAACCATTGTTGATATGTACACCCGTTTTACGGATGTCGTCAATGGTTTAAAAGCTCTTGGCAAATGTTTTTCGGATTTTGAACTTGTAAACAAGATTTTGCGTTCTCTTAATAAAACTTGGGATTCAAAAGTAATCGTTATTCAAGAATCAAAAGATTTAAACCATTTCCCTCTCGAAGAACTAATAGGGTCTTTGATGACCTATGAATTAATATGCAATGCACGTGAAGAACTTGAGAACCACCTTCCAAAGAATAGGAAGGATTTGGGACATAGAACATTTGAAGACTACTTGAGTATAAGCTCAAGTGATGGTGAACTCAAACTTTCAATTAAAATTATGAAACAAAAATTTAAAAATAAAAAGAACACAACTACTTGCTTTGAACACAAGAAGAAGAACAAAAATTGGGATGAATCAAGCTCCTCCGAAGACGAGGAGAAAATCAAGAAAGGCGAAATGGCAAACTACGCCTTAACGGCATTCGACAATGAGGTAATAAACAAGCCTTTAATTTATTTCGAAATTACATGATATTTTTCATGATGTATTTTTCTTTTTTATTTAGATTAGAATTAATTTTCTTAAAAATTATAAGTTTAATAATTTAATAATGAAAATACAAAAATTAGGAATCATACTTATCATTCTAGTAATTTTGAAAATAATCATGAAAATTACATGTTTATGATAAACAAAATGATGTTGATTAAAAATACCATATGAAATCATGCTATATATGGTTAAGAAGTAATAATGTGTATCATGTTGATTTCCATTGTTATTTCTCAATTTTGATTAAATAAAATCATGTTTGATTAGAAGAAATGCATAATGATGTAATATTAAATATTTTGATACCATGATTGACAATTTTATGTATGAGATTTTAAGTTATACCTGATGATTTTTGTGATTTATTGATCTTGATGGTTTTATGACGAAATTCATTTTTTGATCATAAACGTTGATGCATGTTTTTATTTAACATAAATGAAAAAGCATGCTAACATGAAATCAATCACTTAAAATGAAATACTTAAAAAAGAGAAAAATATATTATCAATGAAATCATGATTCTACTTATGTTATGAATTTTGTGAACCATAAAAATGATTTTGATGATTTGAATTTGAGATGAGTTTTATCAAAATCATGATCTTGATTTCTTGGAATAACATGAGATTTCCTTTTATAATCATTTTGATTATTTAAAAGGAGATTTGTCAAAATGATTCATGGAATTTTGGATTCATGACTTGATCCTTCATTTGTTTATGAGATGGTTGAAATCTTTGTACCTTTGAATTATTCCCTTCTCCTTTCAATTTTTGAATTTATGTATGTTATATGTTGAAGATTTGAAACCATACTTTGATATCATGCATACCCAAAAAATATTGATTTGACAAATTGAATAAATTGAAAATGAATGATGATTTTTCTCTTGAATATAAATTGTGATATATTTTTTTATGAATCATCATCTTGATTTCTCGATATTCGATACATGAAATTTTATTATAAATCAAGATTTTTTTCTTTTATCGATCTCCTAAGAATTTCTTTGGATTATTTATGAGGAGGTTTTTCAAAAAGAAATAATGTCTTTTGGTATTCACTTGTTCAAATCTTTCATGATATGATTTTTATGCAATTCCTTGTATTCATGAAATGTTTATCTCATCACCCAATTATTTTCTTCTTGATATTCCTTATGTGATGATATGAATGCATGAAATATTCATGAATTTATTTCGATGTATACAATGATAAAATGGGAAGAAGTTTTGATCATTCATGGTAAGATATAATTTGACATTTAGATACCATCATGATTTGAATTACTGTAATTTGTTATCAAAATGATGTATCAGGAATGCTTGAATATCATGTATGATATGCCCATAGTGATGATTGATTTGTACCATGCATGAAAAATGAAATGTATGGTTTTGAAAATGTGCATGTTTTAATTTAAAAATATAATGATGGAAAATAATATTGATACTTACGTTTGTCATAATTGATGTAAAGGGTCTTCCCTTCTTTTTACCAATGACGAATGGGGAGAAAGAGTTGCTAATGTGCTATCTTGAATTCATGTAAAGGGTCATCTCAAAGAGAAATTAGCTAGCTTGCATAAGTCAAGAAAATGCAAAAACTTGCTTACTTTCTTGCACATCTAAAGAGAAGATGCAAATGTAACACTTACCAAATTGTTTGCTTGACTCATGTAAAACATTGTCTCTTGTTAGTTTGGCATTTTGCTAGCTTGTACTTTGCAAAGAAAGCAAAAATGGCACTTCTCAAAAGAGAAAAAAAGATTGCTATCTTGAATATCACAAACTTGCCTATCTTAAAAAATAAAAATATCAAAAGTGCTATCTTGCCTATCTCAAAATGCAAAGCATGCTAACTTGCACTTGGCAACGAAAGCAAAATTGCTAGCTCAAATATTGCAAAGGAAGCAAAAATTTGCTAGCTTGCAACTTGCATATTTCAAGAAGCAAGAGTTGCTTTCTTGATCATCTCTAATTTGCTAGCTAGTATGAAGTAGAACATGCTATCTTGCTACCTTGCATATCTACAACTTGATAGCTTGAATGTTTCAAGCATGATGTAACACTTGCTAAATTTCTCTAGCTTACAAATTGCATGATGATAAAACTTCATGTTTTTCATGCAACAATTTGAATTTATGTTTAAACACATGAGAATTGTACTTCTCCTTTTTGTTAATGACAAAGGGGGAGAAGTATGTTGATTGTCTATCATGATTTGATCATGACATGTTGCTTAGATTTTTGAATCCAAAATTTCTATCAATAGGGCATATTGATAGAGGGAGTTTGGTTAAACTCCGAGAGTTAAGTTTAACTCCATTAATGGTTGTCATCATCAAAAAGGGGGAGATTGTTGAATCTTGTATTAACCAATTGATAATTGTGTTGATGTTTTAATCTGTATTTTGAGTGACACAATATGCTACGATCAGGATGAGATAATTAAAGCAGGAAAAATCAAGTTGCGCTAGAGCAATATGTTAGAAGATTGGACGTCGGGCCGGTGGATCGGTCGACGTATCGACAGAAGGCTTCGGGCCGTGGATTCGGGCATCGGTCCAAGAAGAGCGGGTATTGCGCCAAGGATATCGGAGTTGCGGAGTCAACTGGCCGATTGGGCAATAGGCCACAGGAGAGGACGATGCGCCGAATAATCGGACGAAGCGTCGAGGGACCAATAACATGCTAGACAACTTGATTAATGCTTAGTATTAATTGTCTAGATCGAAGTTTATTTTACATGTGTAGAATTAACTACGATGGAAGTAAGACATGTAGCAGGAGTTGCGCCGGAGTCAAGACCATGATCACATTGGGGGTTCGAGAGTTCGACGAAAGTCCGAACGATCATCGGAGGTTCTAGGGGAACAAATCCGAGAAGTCCAGGAGCTTGCCAAAAAAGCTCATCAGAAATTGCCAAGTGGATCGTCGCAAATCCAGGAGTTTGTCGGAAGTCCACTAGAGCATCGCCGAGGGTTCGTCAGATGTTCGCCGAAAGTTCGTCGGAAGCTTGTTGGAAAAAGCGATTGACGCACCGGAGCAAGTTGCAGTATTAATGTCTTAAATATCGTAGTTAGCATATAAATTAAGTTAGGAATGGGAGGTGATCCTATTAACTTAATCTGGGGGCAATTTGAACTTTGACAGACCCAAATTGGGCTGTATGGATCAGCCCATTTGGACCTAGAATTCCTGGCCGGCGGTGGCACCGCTTAGGAGCTCAATCTCCCAGGAATGCTTGGCGGTGGTACCACTCCTGTTAAGCGGTGGTACCGCCTGAGCTCGGTCTCCGAGCGAAGTCAGGCGATGGTACCGCTTGAGCTCGGTCTCCGAGCAATGCCAAGCAGTAGTACCGCCTAGTTATAGCGATAGTACCACCAGGACCTCGGAAATCTGGGAGATGACATTTTTGAGCTCCACATTCAAACCAGTTGGGGCCTATATAAACCTCACCCTTTCCTGCATGAAAGGGCACCGAAAGCTTACATTTATTTTAAGAATTTGAGAGCTTAAAAGTGTTATAAAAGGCTATAAGTTCTTCTCCTTCTTTTCTTCTAAGTTTTGATCATTCAAGAGAAGAGTGGAAATCTGTAAGGGTTGTCTCCTAAGCCCATCAAAAGGAGTAAAGCTGTAAAAGGGTGGTTGGCCTTCACCTATTAAAGGAAGGCCTCTAGTGGACGTCATTGACCTCGTCAGAGGAGGAAGCCAAAAGTGGATGTAGGTCAAGATTGACCGTACCACTCTAAATTTTGATTTGTATTTACATTCTGCTCTTTATCTTAACTGCAAACTACCTCCATTGCTTTACATAAACTATACTTTCATTTGCTCTCAAGTTAAACATCTTTCCGAAATGGTTTTTGTATGAAGTGTTTTTGAACCGACGAAAGTTTTTTACTGCACTAATTCACCCCCCCCCCCCCCCCCCCCCTCCTCCCCTTAGTGCTCTTGATCCTAATAGGGGCTACACCTACCCACAAGCAAGGCCCGCAAAAGGGGACGCCTCTCGCAGGTGAGCCGCCTACAAGCATTGCACGCATAGGGGCGACCACCACTTGCAGCGATGCCCATAGGGGCAGAGACCCCCCTCATGTGAGTGATAGCACGTGTGACTTGATACCCAGTCTTTTTACTTATTTTTATTATTTAGCATTTTATAACTTTATATAGCCTGTTGCATATTTTGATATTAATGGATTTGTGCAATGAGAATCAAATCACCATGAGATCACGATAATGAGACCAATTCATCTTTAAACACATATCCTAAATAATCTCGATTATAGGTCACTTGAGAGGGACATCGAGATAACCAAACAGATTGGTGTACTATATATCTGTACATATGATGGAGGCAACTAGTCTCATAGCAGCTCACATGATGACACTAGGGATACAATGCAAGTGCTCATTGGAGAATGAGTTAACTGATTGATCCGCTAATGAAATACTGGATGGTTAATTATACCTCATTATCAGATAGTGATTATGTTGTCCTAGTGGTGTACTTGGTCCTCAGACTTGAGACACCAAGGATATCCAGTATGCGTACTCCACTCTTTGATACCTGACTTATAGGTTTGGAAGTTTCAGATCTAGCACAACCGGTCATCATAATTGGTAGCCAATCTTACAAGGACTATTGAGTATCGATAGAGGATCATCCACTCTTGGTGTCATGAGAGAAATATCCCATGTGTTCTTGCTCAGACAAATCCCTTGCTATGGTCATTCGGATTGAGAGAGAAAGATTCTCTAGGAGAATTCGATTAGAGCGAGACTCGAGTAGAAACCGTATGGGTCTGATAGCACCATACCCGGTATACGGTCTCTAGGATATTAGATGGATGAAGGGCTATAAATACACAGTATCTAAAGATAGACAGGTTCAATGGATTGGATTCCCCTATATCATTTGAGGACTACGGCGTAGTGGCCTAATACGTCCGTATTCAATGAGTTGAGTGAATTATTATGAAGAAAATAATTCATTGAGCTAGAAGGAGTTCTAACAGGTATATCGCACGACCAACTTGATATTGGGCCTAGAGAGTCACAAACATATGGTAAGCGTTGCGACGAGTAGAGATTCAGATATGAGATATCCGTCAGAGCCCTTATCTTATTGGATATCCAATAAGCCCTTGAATTATTGGATCCTATGGATGAGTTATAATAAGAGCCAATGAGAGATTATTGGATAGAGATCCACTAATCTAATAGGCTTAGGTAGTTGGATGGAGATCTAATATCCAATAGGGCATGATCTATTAGGGTTAAGTTGATAGGGGGCCTCTATAAATAGGAGGAAACCAAAGGTTCATAGGCTAGAGCTTTTCTTGTTTGTCATCTCCTATTCTCCTCTCCCCTTCTCCTCCTCAAATAGTAGGCCTAGAGATTTGAGGAACATCATCGCAACCCTACTATGTGGATCGCCGCTAGAGAGGAGGACGCTTGACCTCCTTCATCCTCTTCTATATATCTACTGGGATTCAGGGATATACGATCTCCCTAGGTAAAACACAATATTTCATATATGGATTTTTCGTGTTTGCTGATTTTGTGCACTAATCTTCGCACGACAATGAATACAATTTATGGAAATATTATGATTTTTATTTTTTGTTCTTCCGCTGCATGTAATGTCACCCCTAGATTTTTCTACAATGATATCAAAGCCATGTTGTTCGTGCGAATGATTGGGTTTGAACTACATGTGTTATGTTTTGGAAAAGTTTTTGACGTCAAGATCATTGACACAAAGGCGAGAATGGCCAGCAATTGTTACTGCCCTTGTTGCCCTTGCAAAAGTGGCCAAAAGATGCTTGTAGCCTTAGCCACCTGCATGCAGGTGGCCGGTGGCCGATGGCCTACCCGTAGCAGTGGCGCTTGCAAGCAGGGTGCCTGCAAGTAGGCCGCTTGTATGCAGCGATAACACCAGCGGGCAAGGTGCCTACAAGCAGGCTACCGCACAAGCACTGCACCCACCTACAAGTCGGCAGCACATTGCCTATGGGCGAGTCACTTACAGGGTGGCGTTCATGATTAGTCTTCATTTGTCAGATTCTTACGATAACACATGGGTATTATATACCGATAGTGCTTATCACATTTGTAATTAATTACAGGTTCTAGCAAGACCTAGGAGATTTACGAGAGGTGAGATGGACCTCAAGATGGGCAATTGAGCAAAAGTTACTGTAGTAGCTGTTGGCGAGGTCACCCTACATCTGCCTGGTGGAACTATTATTGCATTGGATGCATGTTACTTTGTTCCTTCTATTATTAAAAATATTATTTCCATTTCATGTTTGACAGTTAGTGGATATAAATTAGTTTTTTATAATAATGGTTGTTCAATACTATAAGATGATAAGATCATCATGAGAGGAATATTGCATAATGGTTTGTTTATGCTAGACACTGCTTCATATATCATGAATTTAAGTGTGTCCAAGAGGAAATAAGATGAGGTGAATAGTGCATACTTGTGGCATTATATGCTAGGTCATATTCATGAGGGAAGAATTCAAAAGTTGTTAAATGATGGATATCTAGATTTATTCGACTATGACTTATATACAACTTGTGAGCCTTGCCTTCATAGAAAACTGACTAACTCTCTATTTAGTAGAATTGGAGAGAGAGCTATTGAGATATTGTAACTCATACATAGTGATGTATGTGGACGCATGTCAACTCATGTCATAGGTGGTTACTCCTACTTTATTACTTTTACTGATGATTTCTTAAGGTATGGACATGTGTACTTGATGAAGTGCAAGTCTGAAACCTTTAAGAAATTCAAAGAGTATAAGAATGAAGTAGAGAATCAGATTGGAAAGAGTATCAAGACTCTCTGATCAGATCGAGGAGGTGAGTACTTAAGTACAGAGTTCACCCAGTTCCTCAAGGACCATAAGATTTTATCTCAATGGACACCTTTTTATACACCTCAACTCAATGATGTATATGAAAAGAGTAATCGTACACTATTAAACATGGTTCGGTCCATGATGAGCTTCGCCGACCTACCCATCTCATTCTAGGGATATACCCTACATATCATAGCTTACTTCTGAATAGAGTTCCAACTAAGGTAGTAGTATCTATACCATATGAGATATAGAAAGAAAAGAAGCCCAATCTTAAGGTTGTTAAGATTTGGGGTTGCCTTGCTCACATTAAAATACATAACCCCGATAAGTTGGAATCGAGGATTGAGTGGTGCAAGTTCGTGGGATACCCTAAGGAAACTTGTGGGTATTATTTATATCATCCCGAGGACTAAAAGGTATTTGCAACCAAGAGAGCAATGTTCCTTGAGAAGGAATATATTCTTGGTGGAGATAGTGGAAGCATGTTAGAGTTGAGCGAGGTTGGAGAACCTAGCTCAAGCACCACTCCATAGCCCCAGTTTGTTCAAGTACCTACGATTTTACATAGGTCCGGCAGATTATCCCATCTTCCTAAGAGATATATGGGACATATTAGAGGAGAGGATGTTGAGGATATTGATACTCAAACCTACAAGGAGGCTATTACGAGTATAGACTCCGGGAAGTGGTAAAAAGTCATGAATTATGATATGGATTCCATGTACTCCAACGAGGTTTATAACCTAGTTGATTTACTCGAGAGTATTGTACCCATCAGTTACAAGTGGATCTCCACGAAGAAGATCGAAGTAAATGGAAAGGTAGAGACCTATAAAGCAAGGCTAGTGGCTAAGGGATATCATCAAAGGCAAGGTATTGACCATGACAAAACCTTCTTACCCATAGCCATGCTAAAATCCATCCAAATTCTATTGGCTATTGCAGCACACTATGATTATGAGATCTTGCAAATGGATGTAAAAACTGCATTCCTCAATGGCAACCTTAAGGAGAAGGTGTATACGATACAGTCTGAGGGATTCATATCTAAGGACTACCTAGATAGGGTATATAGGTTGCTTAGGTCTATTTATGGACTGAAGTAAACTTCCTAAAGTTGGAACATAAGATTTGATCAGATCTTATAACTTCGTTAAGAATGAAGATGGGCCTTGTGTGTATAGGAAGGTAAGTGAGAGCGCTATCACCTTTGGATGACATCCTGATCATTGAGAATGATGTAGGAATGCTATCCATAGTAAAAGTTTGGTTATCTAAACATTTCTCCATGAAGGACTTAGGGGAAGAATTATATATATCGGGGATATGGTTCTATAGAGATAGATCCAAGAGGATATTTGGCTTGTCCCAGTCCAGGTACATAGACACTATTGTCAAAAGGTTTGACATGAAAAATTTCAAGAGATGTCTCATACCGATGAGACATGGGATATCGCTTTCTAAGAGTATATCCTCAAAGACTCTTAAAGAAAGGATGAACATGGTTAGGATATCTACTAATAAGAGCCAATAAGAGATTATTGGATAGATATCTACTAATCTAAGAGGCTTGGATAGTTAGATGGAGATCCAATATACAATAGAGCAGGATTCATTAGGGTTAAGTTAATAGGGGGCCTCTATAAATAGTAGGGAACCAAAGGTTCATAAGCTAGAGCTTCTCTTGGTTGTCATCTCCTATTCTCCTCTCCCTTTCTTCTCCTCAGATAGTAGGCCTAGAGATTGAGGAGCGTCATCGTAGCCCTGCTATATAGATTATCGGTAGAGAGGAGGACGCTTGACCTCCTTCATCCTCTTCTACATATCTATAGGGATTCAAGAATATATGATCTTCGTAAATAGAACACAATATTTCATATACGCATTTTTCAGTTTTGTAGATTTTACGCACTAATCTTCACACAATAAGAAATACAATTTAAAGGAAATTTGGGGATTTTTGTTTTTTATTCTACCGCTATGCATGTGATGTCACCCCTGGATTTCCCTACAGTCATCGGCTTCCA
The DNA here is from genome assembly GCF_036884655.1 of Musa acuminata AAA Group. NCBI lineage: Eukaryota > Viridiplantae > Streptophyta > Magnoliopsida > Zingiberales > Musaceae > Musa > Musa acuminata. The sequence goes on along the minus strand of NC_088353.1, from coordinate 13,578,877 downwards.
CTATTGATCTTCTTTCAATGGGCGAAGATCTACTACTCTCTTAAAGCTATATTCTCCATTTTACAAGTTTAGGAGATAACCTTTACAGTTCTCTCAGCCCTCCGTTAAATAGAAATTACACTTAGAGAAGATGAGGGGAACTCACAAAGGATTACAATAGTATTTTCTTACTTAGATCACAAGTTTTTTTGTTCCTTTTCAAGCTTAGGCAAGCAGGAAAGATTTGTTAAATCTCAGATTTTGATGATGAAACCAATTGAGAGTATTTATGATTTAATCTATGTTTTGAGTGATGTAGGAAGCTTTGATCAGTATAAGACAATTAAAGTAGGAAGAATCATGTTGGGTCGGAGAAAACATGTTAGAAGATTGGACATCGCACCGAAGGATATGTCGACGTATCAACAAAAGGCTTCGAGCAATGGGTTCCGGCATCGGGCTAAGAAGAGAGGATATTGCACTAAGGAAATCAGAGTTGTGGAAGTCAATTGGCCGATTGGGCAATAGGCTGCAAGAGAGGACGATACGCCGAAGAATCGGACGAAGCGTTGATGAACCAATAATATGTCAGACAAAATGATTCAAGCTTTGTAATAATTATCTAAATCAAAATTGATTTTAATTATGCAGGATTAACTATGATAGTGATCAAGGCATAAAGCAAAATAAAGTCCTAAAGTTGAGAATGAGATTTTGTTGGGAGTTCGAGAGTTCGTCGGAAGTCCGAACGTTCATCGGAAGTTCTACCGGAATTGACCGAGAAGTCCAGAAGCTTGCCAAAGAAGGTCATCAGAACTCGCCAAGAAGATTGTCGTGAAGTCCAGGAGCTTGCTAGAAGTTTGCTGGAACATTGCCGAGAGATCGTCGAAAGTTCGCCGGAAGAAACCATGACTAACGAGAACGTATTTGATTCATGGATGCCTTAGAATTCATAGTTAACACATAATTGGGATTGGAATTGGGCTAACCTAATTAGGGGCTAGTTGAGCCCATGTATGGACTGTGTTGAGCCCAATGAAAGGGCTAAACAGTGAACCAACAGGTAGCACCGTTGTGACACAGTCTCCGAGACTATGTTAAGCGGTGGTACCGCCCAGACTGAGCCTCCTAGGTTGTCAAGCGATAGTACCACCAGACTGGGTGGTGGTAACGCCCAATGATAGGGTACCAGGTGGTGGTACCGCCTAGTGTAAGAAAGCACTGGTGGTGGTACCACCAGCATAAGCGATGGTACCACCAGTACCCGAAGGACCCAGGATGAGATATTTTTAGGCTCCAAGTTTGAATCCACTTGAGGCCTATAAATACCCCTCTCATCCCTGGTTAACATACACAAGCACAGAGAGTTTAAAAGTGAGAAAATACTATAGTAATCACTTGAGAAATCCCCTCCTCTAAGTTCTAAGTTTAGAATTTTGTTTAGGGAGAAGTGTATGCTTGTAAAGGTTGTCTCCTAAACCTGTAAAAATGAGAAGAGGGGTGTAAAAGGGTAGTTGGCCTTCACCCATTGAAGGAAGACCAATAGTGGATGCTAGTGGCCTCGATGGAAGAGGAATCGGTGGTGTGGATGTAGGTCACGATGACCGAACCACTATAAACTCGGTTTGCATTTCTTTTGAGAAATTTACTTTAACTGCAATCTTTATAACTTGCTATACTCTTCTGTACACTTTCAATTTAAGCATCTTTACGAAATGGGTTTTATCGTATGAAACATTTTCAAACCGATGTGATTTTATTGGTACACTAATTCACCCCCCTCCCCCCCTCTTAGTGCCGACTTATTCCTAACAGTTGGTATCAGAGCTACGTTATTTCTCATTTAGTTTAACACCCAAGAGAAATGGCTCTTTTCATATTTCAAGAGGGTTTTTCTATCGTTCGTCCTCCTATGTTCAATGGGATGGACTACACTTATTGAAAAACTCGAATGAGAGTTTTCTTGATTTCTTTGGATTTAAACTTATGAAATATCATTGAAAACATATTTAAAAAGTCTTCTACTCCAATAAAAGAATGGAATGATTTAGAGAAGAAAACATTTTCTTTAAATGCTCTATTTTGCGCCTTAGATAAAAATGAATTCAATCGGGTTTCTACTTACGAAATGGCTTTCGATATTTGGCATACACTTGAAATCACACACGAAGACACTAGTAGAGTAAAGGATTCTAAGATAAATCTTTTGATGCATGATTTTGATCTATTTCGAATGAAGCCATATGAAACCATTGTTGACATGTACACCCGTTTTACGGATATCATCAATGGTTTAAAAGTACTTGGTAAAGGTTTTTCAAATCTTGAACTTGTGACTAAAGTTTTACGATCACTTTCTAAAAATTAGAATTTAAAAGTAACGACAATACAATAATCAAAGAACTTGAACTATTTTTCGATAGAAGAACTTATTAGGTTGTTTATGACCTACGAAATAACCAATGTGGCACATGACAAATTTGAGAACAACCTTCCAAAGAACATGAAGAATTTTACAATTAGAACAAACGAAGACCACTCGAGCGAAAGCTCAAGTGATGGTGAACTTGAACTTCTCACAATAAAGATTAAAAAGTTTTAAAACAAGAATCAAAAATTAAAAGTAAACTTAAAAATAATGCAACTACTTGCTATGAACACAAGAAGAAGAAAGCACTTTGAGATAAAACGAGTACCTCCAAACATGAGGAGTAAACCAACAAGGGCAAGGTGGCGAACTACGCTTTGACAACTTTCGTCAACGAGGCAAACAACTCAAACGAAACCCCTTTACTTTAATTTTAAATTTCATGATGCTTTTCATGAGTTATTTTTTAATTTAGAAATAAAAAAAAATTGGGATCATGCTAGTAATTTTGAAATTGATAATTGCATGTTTTATGAAAATGTTAAGATGTTTGATATCATGCTTAATGAGTTTATAATTTGAAATGGTGCATGTTATGCCTTGAAAACTTGAAACCATGTTTTGATGTCATGCCCAAAGTAGTGATGCATAATAATCATGCTTAATAAGTTTATATTTTGAAATTATGCATAATGATTTTTGTGATTCATGGATTATTGATCTTTGTTGCAATGAAAGTTGCTTTTTTAGTTTTAAACGTTGATATATGTTTTTATTTGGCAAAAATAAAAAAGACATGCTTGTATGAAATAAATCACATGAATTGAAACAACTAAAAAGAGAAAAACATTTTTTCTTGAAATTTTCTTTTTCCCTATCTTATCAATTTTTCACTAAGAGATTAATAAAGTTGTTTATGTCATTTTGAATCTCTTAAAAGTAATTTTGATGATTTAACGATTTGAATTTGAATGAGCTTTATCTTGATTTTTTGAGATTTATAACTTGAGATTTCTTATGCATGAATCAAGATATTATATAATTTGATCTCTTATGTTTCTTTTTGTCATTTATAAAAAGAAGAGATTTGTTGAAATAAATCATGTCTTGTGACATTCATGATTTGATATTAATATCTTTCATGCCATGATTTTCCTATGACACTTTTGTATTTTTATGATGACTTGAACATTTATACCATTATGTTCTTCCCTTCTTCTTTCTTGTTTACAATGACAAAAGGGGGAAAAAAAATAGCTAGCATCTCAAGAGAACCAATTTTGCTAGCTTGAATGATAAACTTAGACATGTTAGAGCTCCCAAATGCATAAATTCTTCTTATACATTTTTCGGATCATGATCTTGATTTCTCAAATTTTAGACTTGATCTTTCATTTTTTATAATTGAAATAACGATTGGAATATTGATGTAATTATGAATGATGATTTGGTATTATATATGCAATACTTCAACTTATGATAATGATGCATGCAATGATTAAATATTCATGATGAAAAATTGTTTTGACATTCATGACTTAATTTTTCTTCTTTGTTATTTATCCTTGCCATGATTTGAAGATTGTAGTAAAAGGAAATGAACTACACTATTGTATTATTATTCCTCTCTTTTTGCCAATGACAAAGGGGAAGAAAGAATTACTAGTGTGCATATCTCAAAAGAGAAAGATTTGTTAGCTTGCAAAAGTCAAGAAAATGCAAAAACATACTTGCTCGTCTCAAAAGAGAAACAAAGATTGCTAACTTGTATATTTTAAGAAGCAAAAGTTACTTTATTGAACATCTCAAATATTGCTAGCTTACATTTTTTTTAGAAAAATGATGTAAAAATTTGCTAGCTTGTATGATGTAGAACTTGCCATCTTGAACATCACCAAAAATTGCTAGCTTGCAATCTCAAGAGAAGCAAAAGTGCTATATTGCCTATCTCAAGAAGCAAAACATGCTAACTTGTTAATCTAGCAAAATTTACAAACGTGCAAAACTCAAAATTATTGCTAGCTTGCATATAAAATGATGTAAAATTTTGCTACCTTGCGCTTTGCTAAGGAAGCAAAACATTGCACTTCTCAAAAGAGAAGAAAGAAAATTACTTGCTTGTATGATGATAAAACTTGATATTATATTTATAATGCAATGATTTGAAACTTGCTAAATGCACTTCTCCTTTTTGTTGATGACAAAGGGGGAGAAGTTATATTGGGAATGATGTATTGAAAATTTGATTATACATGATTTTATGATCACATGTTGTAAATATTAATGATGAAATATTGACTTGAACTTAATTTGAATTTAAGAATTCTATCAACATGGCATATTGATAGGGGGAGTTAAGGTTAACTCCGTCATCAATTGGTTGTCATCATAAAAAAGGGGGAGATTATTGAATCTCGGATTTTGATAATGAAACCAATTAAGAGTGTTGATGATTTAATCTGCGTTTTGAGTGATGCAGGAAGCTTCAATCAGGATGAGACAATTAAATCAGGAAGAATCATGTTGGGCCGGAGAAAATATGTCAGAAAATTGGATGTCACACCGAAGGATCGGTCGACGTATCGACAAAAGGCTTCTGGCCATGGGTTTGGACATCGGGCCAAGAAGAGTGGATATTATGCCAAGGAAATCAGAGTTGCGGAGGTCAACTGGACGATTGGGCAAAAGGCCACAAGAGAGGACGATGCGCCGAAGAATCGGACGAAGCGTCGATGAACTAATGACATGCCGGACAACTTGATTCAAGCTTTGTAATAATTGTCTAAATCGAAGTTGGTTTTAATTGTGCAAAATTAACTATGATAGTGATCAAGGAATAAAGCAAAATAAAGTCCCAGAATCGAGAATGAAATTTTGTTGGGAGTTTCGAGAGTTCGTTGGAAGTCCGGATGTTCGTTGGAAGTTCTACCGGAATTGACCGAGAAGTCCAAAAGCTTGCCAAAGAAGCTCGTCAGAACTCGCCAAGAAGATCGTCATGAAGTCCAGGAGCTTACTGGAAGTCCGCTATAATATTGTCGAGAGATCGTCGGAAGTTCGTCGGAAGATCGCTGGAAGCTGGCCAAAAGAAATCAAGACTAACAGGAATGAATTTGCTTAGTGTATGCCTTAGAATTCATAGTTAGCACATAATTAGGATTGAAATTAGGCTAACCCAATTAGAGGCTAGTTGGGCCCATGTATGGACTGTGTTGGGCCCAATGAAAGGCCCAAATAGTGACCTAACAAGTGGCACCGTCGTGACATAGTCTCCAAGACTGTATAAGGCGGTGGTACCACCGGTTTGGGCAGTGGTACCACCTAGACTCAGTCTTTGAGGCTATTAGGTGGTGGTACCGCCTAGTGATAGGGTACCAGGTTATCACGGACAAACTTCTAAACAAGATGTTGGATGTAATGCTTATGTATGTCTGTGTCTTTTGGTATGTTCATACTTTGACTAGTATGTAGAGGGACAGCTGAAGACTTAATAGTCTCATTTTAGTTCGATCTATAATGGACCATTTTACCCTTTGTTGTGCAACTGTTTAGAGCTTGTAAAGTCTGTTTGTAATTTGCTTTGTCTATTAAGTGTTTTCGGAAATGTTTGCTTGTGGATCCTGAATGAGGCATTTTCTCTAACCCGTTCTCTCTTTTGTTGGTCCTAAGGGATAATGGGAGGCTTTGGGGAGGCTGCCCTTTGCAGACAGACATGCAAGGGTACCGCACGACTTAGGCAAAACCAGCTAAGTCCGTGATAAATGGTATTAGAGCGGGACAAGCACTCATAGAAACATTTAGCATGCAAACGTGGGGGACCTAGCGGGGCTGCGTTGAGGGCAGTCAGCACACGCATGACCGTTTGGGGGAAAACCGGCATGGAGATGTAGGGAAAAGAGTCGCTCGGAGGAGCGGACATCTGAGATTGGCATTCAGAGGAATGGCCAACCCTTCGCGCAAAAGGCACCATGAGAACAAGCAAGCTTGGAAGAATGTGGAGCACACAAAGGGTGGGATGGCTGAGTTTGAGCTATGGCTCAACGTTGACAACTATACTTGATGGTGCTCAAGGCAAGTAATGCGCTTGGTAAAGGATGAGACCATGCAAGGTGGAATGAGTTGCTCAACGACTGAAAGAGTTATGCAAAACTCATAGAGGTGAGGGGAATTGCTAACTCGAAAAATTTGATGCTTATGCATGGGCTTGTATGCGGATAATGGAATGTTCGTGGCCATCCCAAGGCGACCGAAACTCGGCTCCATGGAGCATTGAAACTTTCTCTTCGGCATGTGAAGGATACGTTTGTAGGAGGCTGAAGTGTACAACGAGTTCAGCATGTTGCTAGGCCTTGAGTGGTGCAGCGGGGGGCTATATTGACGTGGAGTCGCAATCTAGCAAGTGTGTTTGCAAGAGGCAGAACAATGCACAGTTTGTTCAGTAGATCGGAGTAGTCCAAGGGGATGGTGGTCTCCAAAACGAAGAGAGATGTTGCCCCAATGGGACAGTTATCCAGAAGGGATAAGTCTCGGCTCTCCAAAAGGAGAATCATGTGGGATGGACCTCACAAGTTGAGGAGGAGTACCTCAACAAACAACAACTCCACGAAGCTCAATGGACTGAGCAAGAGGCGAGGAGTCGTCACATGATCTCGCTCGAGAGAATGCATTGGTAGATGCATTGCGAAATCAAGTGGGGGAGCGACCCAAAGCAACACAAATGAAGGCACACTTGGAGTCAATATGAGATCGGACTCAAGAGAGGGCTGACCTGTGGAATCGTGGGCGCGAGGGCCACCATCAACTTAATACAAAAATGAGGAGCAGAGCAACTTGGGTGTAACTTGGCAAAGTACCCAAGCTACATGAAGGGAGCCAACATAAAAGATGGAACATGGAGCGGAGGCACATTGCTTTCCTTGGACAGAGGTCAAGGACATGAACTCTTGTAGAGGCAAGAGCAGGATCATGTTGTTCCATGGGTCCTTCATTCTAATGGAGCGGACTCATCTTGTATGGTGCCAACAACGAAGGGAGCTTCTGGGTACATGCACCTTATCTCGGAAAAGTATGTGATGGAGGAACTAAGGCGACTCAATTTGCGGAGACGAAGTTGGGTTCGGAAGGCCTTAGCACGGGGCAAGAGGATGCAGAGGCGGGTACTCTTGAAGAATATGCCACAATGTTGCCATTCAAGTTGCCATAAAGGAAGCGGTGCGTAATGAAGATTGTGCTGGTAGGGGTAGAGGCCCAAGATCCTGACAATGGTGCACTAATTGCAACGAAGTCGGGGGACTTCGGGGAGCTACTAAGTGACGGACTGTCCTAGAGCGGTGCTTCATCTAGGTTTGACCCAAGAGTGGGTGGATAAAGGTCGATTGCCAAAGGAGCGAACAAAATCGAAGGTGGAAGAGACCCTGCGATGTATTAGCAGGGGCCACACATAGAAGGACCACAATTCGAGTTCATTCCACAAGGATCAGAATGCAATGGAGATGTCACCAGGAGGCGACATGGTACAGCGGACTGTGGTGGAACAGTTCGTGGCAATGCGATACACATGAATGATTCCCGTGAGGGACTAGATTATACAGAGGTATGATCGGGAGCTATTGGAAGCTCCACTTCGGTAAATAACATGATGGCAAGAAGGGCTATGGATTCAAGGAGTGAAGGCCATGGTACCGTAGAGGCGGGTCTTCCGTGCGTGCATCAAATTTTGCATTGGATGAAAGCCTTGGTCATCAGCATATGGGGGCTGTGTTCTACCAAGGGAAAAGTTCAAATGCAAGTACCAATGAGTCCCATAGGAGGGACTTGATCATACAGAGGTATGATCGAAGCAGCTAGAGAGTTGGACTGCTCCAGAGCTCGTATTCGCTTAAGGGTGCCCGACAAGTCAAAGGACAAGGTCGAGTAAGCGAACGTTGCTACCAAGGAAGCTAAGGAGAACAGAATCGATGCAAACCCTACAACGTGATGGCAGAGGCCATGCATGGGAGTTGCAGTCTATCTTTCCATCGACAAAAGGGAGCTGCTTAGATAACACAAAGGTGTTGAAGCAGGGGGTCGAAAGGGACGAGGAAGCGACGACGAGTCTAGAGGGACTTAGCTACCCAAAATCAAGTATCAGTTAGAATTGAGTTGAACTCAGAGGAGTGTCATGGAGACATATCTACTGATCGTGAAGAAAAGGGATGCAGATGCGAGGCGACGGATAGTAGGGCCATGGGCATGGCAGCGTCATGGTATCGTAGAGGTGGGACTTCCATGAAAGGCATTGATCCCTTGCTCTCATGGAGGGAGAGTGCTTGGTCGTGAAAAGGGCCGAGGAGGTGGAGCATATAGAGGCAAACTCCAAGTACCGAGATAAGGCTGAAGAGCATAGGCCAAGGAACTTCGTAAGACCGGTGTCAATGAGCTTCTCATCAAGATAGCCGAAAATGAAGGACTTTGGGTCAGGCAAGAGTGAATGACCAAGGAACGAAGCAGACAGTACGCGGTGCTGTATCTTTGCTACTCAGTGGAGTAGGTGGCAGGGTTGATGGAGAAGACGGTACAATCCCAGAGGCGACCAAATCTATGAGAGAATCACTCCAAGTTGGGGTGAAAACTTCCTACATTCCAGAAGTTCAATGGCATTGAGAAGGTGAATCACAGTAGCTAACTCAACGCAAGGAGTGCAAACACTTCAAGTGCTTCAGAAGGGTGAGCAAAGAGTAGGCAAAGGCCAGTAACCAGCTCGATGCATGGAGTACAACCTTGAGGAGGCGGGCAAAGTCAAGTAACCTTTGCCTTCTCAGTCCTTAAGAGAATGGGCGAAACCGAATACCCCAATTCTCTTATTTATCCAACAGAGGAGCTATGCACAAGTTCAAATACTCTTTGAAGATAATAGAAGACAATAGTTGTCAAATCCTCACAAATGGTGATCGGTGCTACTGAGAGTAGATTGTCCGCTTCATTTTCCAACGAAATGCCAATCGAAAGCGGAAGTGATGCGAACCTACTTGGAAGTGACAACTAAGTGAAAAAAGAGTCAATGAGTAAATTTTGTGGAGGAAGGACCTAAAACTTAAGAAGTTTGCGAGACGATGCTCATTAAAAGCTCCAACAAGCATCCACCCAGTTCAAACAACATGAGACATTTGAGAGACTAGCGCAGTAAGGATGGTCTTTTCCTTCTTTGGGAGGATCCATAGGAATCAACAAGGATCAACACAACTCAGCCAACCCCACACCAAAGTAAGAGTCATTGGTGAGTTGAAGCAGCATGGCGGATCAAAGGTTCGACTACTCAAAAATAATAGCGGAGAGTAGCTGGGAGCCAAGAGGCACATTATAGCTGGAGCAAAGATTGAACACTTAGCAAAGGCAAAGAGTTGCAGTGTCGACAAAGGCTTCAATGAGGACGTCGAAGAAATAAGTAGGGGAGAATGTCACGGACAAACTTCTAAACAAGATGTTGGATGTAATACTTATGTATGTCCATATCTTTTGGTATGTTCATACTTTGACTAGCATGTAGAGGGACAGCCGAAGGCTTAATAATCTCATTTTAGTTTAGTTTATAATGAACCATTTTACCCTTTGTTGTGCAACTGTTCAAAGCTTGTAAAGTCTGTTTGTAATTTGCTTTGTCTATGAAGTGTTTTCAGAAATGTTTGCTTGTGGATCCCGAATGAGGCATTTTCTCTAACTCGTTCTCTCTTTTGTTGGTCCTAAGGGACAATGGGAGGTTTCGGGGAGGCTGACCTTTACGGACAAACATGCAAGGGTGCTGCACGACTTAGGCAAAACCAGCTAAGTCCATGACAAAGTGGTGATACCACCCCTGTCAAGCGGTGGTACCGCCCAGTGTCAAAAGTACTAGCGGTGGTATCGCTAGTACCCGGAGGACCTGGATGAGACATTTTTAGGTTTCAAGTTTGAATCCAATTGAGGCTTATAAATACCTCTCTCATCCTTGGTTAACATACACAAGCATAGAAAGTTTAAAAGTGAGAAAATGCTATGGTAATCACTTGAGAAATCCCCTCGTATAAGTTCTAAGTTTAGAATTATGTTTAGGGAGGAGTGTGTGCTTGTAAAGGTTATCTCCTAAACCAGTGAAAAGGAGAAGAGGGGTGTAAAATGGTAGTTGGTCTTCGCCCATTGAAGGAAGATCGATAGTGGATGCCGGTGGCCTCGAAGGAAAAGGAATCGGTGGACTGGATGTAGGTCACGACGACCGAACCACAATAAACTCGGTTTGCTTTTCTTTTGAGCAATTTACTTTAACTACAAACTTTATTACTAGCTATACTCTTCCATATGCATTCAATTTAAGCATCTTTACGAAACAGATTTTATCGTACGAAAGATTTTCAAATCGATGTAATTTTATCATTGCACTAATTTACCCCACCCCCCCCCCTCTTAGTGCCGAGTCTTTTCTAGCAAAATTAGGTTATTTATGTCATGACCCGGGTCTGATGAGCTAACTGGCCAATAACTCCATTTTGGTCCTCAACGGTGGACCAAAATGCTTAAGCGGGAGGTTACGTAGTACACTCATCAGGCCCTTATAAGCTAATCATACACATTCCCCACTTCTGATGTGGGACTAATGGGATATTACACTATCCCCAACTCAATTAGCTTGACGTCCTCGTCAAGGTCGAACATAACCCAGATCGAACCCTAGCATAGTGCATGTGAGGTTTAACTCAGTGGTGGCTCCACGCCGTGATGAGCCCTTTCCTACTGCAGCCCTCTCACCCTGCCCTAATGCTAGGTCGGCTCTGATACCAAATGTCACGACCCGGGTCTGATGAGTTAACTGGCCAATAACTCCATTTTGGTCCTCAACGGCGGACCAAAATGCTTAAGCGGGAGGTTACGTAGTACACTCATCATGCCCTTATAAGCTAATTATACACATTCCCCACTTCCGATGTGGGACTAATGGGATATTACAATTTATCAGCCTCAAATGACTTCAAAAATAGAGCCAAAAAGTGTCTTATCCCAGGTTTCTGAGGTACTAGTGGTACCAATACTATTATTGGGTTGTACCACCACCTGATAACCCTGCTCTAGTGGTACTATCACTAATCTGAGTGGTACGATCACTTGATAGAGCCTCGGAGACTAGGTTCTGGCGATACCACGGCCTGACAGCATTAACTGTCAGTGGTACTACTAGTCCTAGGTGCCCAACAAGCCAATCACATGAGTGATAGCACGTATGACTTGACACGGAATCTTTTTGCTTATTATATTTTGACATTTATCACTTTATATTAACTATTGCATATATGCATATATATATTGTGATGTCCTTGGATCTGTGCAATAGGAATCGGATCGTGATGAAATCATGATAATGAGATCGATTCACCTTTAAACACAAATCCTAAATAATCCCGGTCATAGGTTACTCGAGAGGGACATCGTGATAACTGAACAGACTGGTGTGCTGTATACCCGTCCATATTATGGATGTAGCTGGTCTCATAGCTGCTCATGTAGGGACACTAGAGATATAGTACAGGTGCTCATTGGAGAATGAGTTCACTAATTGATCTGCTTACAGTTATGGTTGATGATGCCTTTTTATCATACAGCAATTTCGTAGTCCTAGTGGTGTATCTGATCCTTATACTTGAGATACCAAGGATGTCCTGTATGAGTGCTCCACTCTTTGATACTAGACTTATAGGTTTGGATGTCCCATATCTAGTATAGGTGGTCATTGGGAGTGACAATCGACCTTACGAGGGCTATTGAGTGTCGATAGATGATCATCCACTCTCGGCATCATGAGAGGAATATCACTTGTGTTCTTACTCAGACAAATCCCTAGTCAGGGTCATTCTGATTGAGAGAAAAAGAGTTCTCCAGAAGAACCTGATTAGAGCGAGACTCGAGAAGAAACCGTATGGGTCTGACAGCACCATGCCCGATATATGGTCTTTGGGATATTAGATGGATAAGGGACTATAGGTATACGGTAACTAAGGATAGATAGGTCCAATGGATTGGATTCCCTATATCGTCTGGGGACTATGGTGTAGTGGCCTGGTATGTCCGTAGTTGATGAGTCGAGTGAATTATTATAGAGATAATAATTCACTAAGTTAGAAGGAGTTCTGACGGGTATGACTCACGGCCAACTCGATATTGGGCCTAGAGAGTCACACACATACGATAGGCATTATGATGAGTAGAGGTTCAAATATGAGATATTCGCCGGAGCCCCTATCTTATTGGATATCCAATAAGCCCCTAAATTATTGGATCCCATGGACGAGATCCAATAAGAGCCCATGAGAGATTATTGGATAGAGATTCACTAATCTAAAAGGCTTGGGTAATTGGATGCAGATCTAATACCCACTAGGGGAGGATCCATTAGGGTTTGATAGGGGACCTCTATAAATAGGAGGGATTCAATGGTTCATAGGCTAGAGCCTTTGCTTGCCTCTCCTATTCTCCTCCCCCTCTCAACCTTAGATCAGGCCTGGAGTTATGAGGAGTGTCGTCGTAGCCCTACTATGTGGATCACCGCTAGAGAGGAGGATGCTTGACCTCTTTCACCCTCTCCTAGAGATCTGCAAGGAAACAGGGATATACGATCTCCCTAGGTAACACAATCTATTCTATACGCAGTTTGTTTCATAGATTTTTGCGCACCAATCTTCGCACGACGATGAATATCTTTTTGGAAAATTAGGGATCTTGTTTTCTTATTCTTCCACTGCGCATGTGATGTCGCCCTAAGATTTCCCAACAGTGGTATCAGAGCCAGGTTGTTCGTACGAATGATTGGTTTTGAACTGCATATGTTGTGTTTAGGAAGAATTTTGACGTTAAATTGTTGATGCAATAGACAAGGAAGGGCAACAACTGTTGCTGCCCTTGCTGCGCTCAAAGATGGCTACCATCTTTGTGCAGGCAGGCCGCCTAGAGCGGTGGCGCGCAAGGGCGGCGCCTGCGGGTGTTGGACCCAAGGGCAAAGGCGTCATGGGGCAGCGACGCCTATGGTCTCAGACATCGTAGGGCAGCGGTGCCTGCGGTCGCTGCTCTCATGAGGTGACATGCCGCAGGGAAGCGACGATTGTGGCCGCTGCTCCCGCGGGCAAAAACCCCGCAGGGGCGATCGCCCGGCGAGGCAGCACCGCCTGCAGGCGCTGCCTCACGGGCAGAACCGCCCGCGGGAGCAGCACTACCCACGAGGATGCCCACCTGCAAGGGCGGCGCCCCGGCCCCATTGCACATGTTGCCACCGGTAAGGTGGCGGTGGCAGCAGCAGCAGCGACGAGGGAGAGGGGCTTAGGGTTTTGGATAAAAAGATAGTTTTGCCCCTCGGAATTTGAGAAATTCTAGTTTCTGTCTTTTATCCAAATTATGAAAATACCCCTAGGAATTCAGAAATTCCCTACATGTCCTTGATTTCAAAAAATATTAATTAATTAAAAGGTTTAGTTGATTATTATTTTTTATTATTATCTAGTAGTCCTACATGATAATGATTTATACATGTGATGTTTGATGTGTGGACCGATGATCATGGATTGTGTGATGTGTGTATTTGTGATTATTATTATTGGGGTTTATGAGCCTCCATTATATTTCTCGTTTATTGTCGGGTCTGCGTGCCTATGATTAAGTTGTAATCACATGAGGAGGCATAACAGAAGCGTGGATGCGATAACGGAACCCACAAGATGGACAATCGCGATGCATGAAGATGCATCAAGATATCGACGGAACCGATGAGGACGAGATGGACGATCATAGGGCATGGAGATGCACCGTTACATTTATAGATCTTGATGTTAGTGATTAGGCCTACTGGCTTGGGCTTGATCACATTAAGTTGTGGTCCAAGATCATCTGGTGTGATTGCTTATACACATACTAGATATGTATATATATTTGCATGCGATGTAGATATATATTAAATATGTATATGTGTGACATGTCATATTAGGAGACCAAATCATAAAAACATCTCTCTCGATAATATTAAGTCGGTAAATATGAGGCAATTAGATTGACCCACGTGGCCTTCCATCATTATAGGTAGGAACCGATTCCGGATGTAGGTTGAGTTAGTCGAGTCCCTCAAGGCTCAATTATATCGCGATTTGTTATCTTGCTTACGACATAGAGATGTCACCAGTGACCTGAGGACATGGTATACTTAGTCAAGTCCCTTGAAGGTATATCATCGAATCAGACTCATCTTGTAACGAAGGTTTTGACTTAACCGGGCATCATGGTTGGTCGAATCCCTCGAGACCATGGTGATTCAGAGGTCGAACAAGACAGGAATCACAAGGAGTTGTGATCGGCAAGAGTTGCCTACCTTTTTGGCTTAGTGTGATTGGTCGAGTCCCTCGAGGTTACACTAAGATGCTGATTGGATCCTGATCCCCACTAGAAGTCTGTCGGAGACTTCCGTTTCACATGCTGAGGGTGTCGCGTGACTCGCTAGTAAAATAGTGAGAGCATATTAAAATAGAAGCCCATATCTTGATTGTTTATTTCTTGCAAAATCTTCATGTCATTCATTTCTACTGCATCTTTATATTCAGAAAATGTCAGCTTCAAATCCCTTACATGGCATACTTGATGTCAACTGCCTCATTGGTCCAAATTATACGGATTGGCTCTGCAACTTGAGAATTGTTCTCACGGCGGAGAAAATCGCATACGACCTTGATACAGTGATGCCTACGCTCGAAGAAGGGGCAAGCGAGGATGAGATCGCTCGCTATATGAAGTATATTGATGACTCCACTCTTGCTCAGTGCTACATGTTGGGCTCTATGACTCCTGAGTAACAGAGAAAATATAAAAAAATGGATGCCAGATCTATTCTCCTACATGTCTGCAAATTGTTTGAGGAATAGGGAAGGACTCAACGATATAAGATATCCAAGAGCCTCTTCCGTGCTAGAATGACTAAGGGGACACTAGTTCAGAACTATATCTTAAAGATGATTGAGTGGATAGAGAAACTCATAGGACTAGGAATGGTCCTAGAGGATAACTTATGTGTGGACATTGTGCTTCAGTCCCTACCAGATTCCTTTTCACAGTTTATAATGAATTTTAATATGAACAAGCTTGAGGTGACTCTCCCAGAGCTCCTCAATATGTTGAGGGAGGTAGAGAGTACTATTAAAAAAAAGAAGCCAGTTCTCTATAGTGAGACCAAAAAGAAAAGGAAAGCAGAAAAGTCCCTTAAGAAGAGCAAGGGCAAGGGCAAGGGCAGACCAGGTAAAGCAAAGGTTGCTAAGAAAGACCTAGCAAAGGATAAAGGCAGTGTTGAATCTCGGATTTTGATGATGAAGTCAATTGTCATTTGTTATCTAATCTATATGTTGAGATAAGTGTGCAGGATTAACTACGATGAGATTAAGACAAGCAGCAGGAGTTGCGCCGGAGTCAAGATCAGGATCACGTTGGGAGTTCGAGAGTTCGACGGAAGTTCGGACGGTCGTCGGAGGTTCAGAGAGAACAGATCCGAGAAGTCCAGATGCTTGCCAAGCGAAGCTCGTCGGAACTCGCCAAGTGGATCGTCGCAAAGTCCAGGAGTATGCCGGATGTCCGCAGAAGGATCACCGAAGGTTATCGGTTGATCGACGGAAGTTGGCCGGAAACTCGCCGGAAGAAGCGATTGACGCATCGGTGCAAAGCTGCAGAAGTTGTCTTAGAGATAATCGTAGTTAGCACGATGATTAAGCATGAAAATGGGAAGTGATCCCATTAGCTTAATCTTGGGGCAATTGGGCCCCTGAAAAGATTCAAAGTGGGTCGAATGGAGTGAACCATTCGGACCCTGATTGCACCAGGAGGTGCAACCGCCCCAGCCAGGAGGTGCAACCGCCTGGGCTGTGGGGTTGAGAGGTGCAACCGCCCCAGCCAGGAGGTGCAACCGCCTGGGCTGTGGGGTTGAGAGGTGCAACCGCCCCAGCCAGGAGGTGCAACCGCCAGGGCTGCACGGCTGGGAGGTGCAACCGCTCCAGCCAAGAGGTTGCACCGCCAGAGCTCAAGTTCCGAGCTCTGCCAGGCGATGCAACCACCAAGCTCAGTCTTCGAGCTTTGGCAGAGTGGTGCATCAGCCTGAGCTCAGTCTCGAGCTTTGCCAGGTGATGAATTCACCAAGCTCGGTCTTCGAGCTATGGCAGAATGGTGCATCAGCTTGAGCTCAGTTTGGAGCTCTGCCAAGTGATGCAACCACCAAGCTCAGATTTCGAGCTCTGCCAGGTGATGCAACCACCAAGCTCAGTCTTCGAGCTCTGCCAGGTGATGCAACCATCGAGCTCAGTCTTCGAGCTCTGGCAGAGAAGAAGCAATCGGCAGAGCTCAGTCTTCGAGCTCTGCCAGGCGGTGCCACCTCTCCAGTCGAGAGGTGCAACCGCCTGATCCCAGAAATTCTGGGATTGGATCGATTTGATCGATTTGAGCTCGAATTTTGAATTGGGTTGGGGCCTATAAATACCCCACCCATTCAGCACTGAAAAGATACAGACACATACCAAAATTGTGATCTTTTCTGTGATTCTAAAGAGCTCAAACGTGTTGTAAATCCTTGAGTCTCCTCCTTCTGTTCTTCAAGTTTTCAACTGTAAAGTGAGGAGAGAAAGGTCTGTAAAGGTTGTCTCCTAAGCCTGTCAAAAGGAGAGAAACTGTAAGAGGGAAGTTTGGCCTTCGCCCATTGAAGGAAGGCAGCTAGTTGACGTCGGCAACCTCATCGGTAGAGGAAGCCAAAAGTGGAGTAGGTCAAGGCTGACCGAACCACTATAAATCTCTGGTTTGCGTTTAATTTCGAGCACTTTATCATTACTGCAAACCTCCCTCATCACTACTGCTCTCTGCGCTTTCACGAACAAGTTCTAAGTGCTATTTTTCCAAATCTGGATTCAGACGTAAACTCGTATTTTCGTACATTACAGTTTACGTTTACGTTTGATTCTGCAGAACTGTTTTCTGCGCTTTTACGAACGAGCTTCCTTGCAGTTTACGCTTGCATTTTAATCCTATTAATAACTGCAATCTGTCCTCTACGATTTTACGAACGAGTTTCAACATTTAGACGTAAAACTGCATTCGGACGTAAATCGGCTTTCTTCGCTCAATCTTCAGATTTCAGTTTACGTTTACGTCTTGATTTCAACTGCATACTGCCTTCTGCGAATATACAAACGAGTTTCAAAGTTTAGACGTAAATCTGCGTCTAGACGTAAAACTGCGTTTAGACGTAAAACTGCGTTTAGACGTAAAACTGCGTTTAGACGTAAAACTGCGTTTAGACGTAAAACTGCGTTTAGACGTAAATCTGCGTTTAGACGTAAAACTACGTTTAGACGTAAAACTGCGTTTAGACGTAAAACTACGTTTAGACGCAATCTGCGCTTAGACGCAAACTGCAGAATTTGCTTTTGCATCATAATCGTTTTTGAACGAACGCAGCTTTTTGTTTTTAAATTATTATAAGATTTCCGCTGCACTAATTCACCCCCCCCCTCTTAGTGCTCTTGATCCTAACAATTGGTATCAGAGCTCGGTTAACTCTCTAAAGGATTAAAACCCAAGAGAGATGGCATACGCCGGAAACCAAGAGGGGCATTCGATTACACGTCCACCCATGTTCAGTGGAACGGACTACACTTACTGGAAGACCCGAATGAGGATCTTTCTTATTTCTATGGATTTTGAACTATGGAACCTTGTTGAAAATGGATTTTCAAAAGCTTCTCTTCCAATGATCGATTGGAACGATTTGGAGAAGAAGGCTTTCGCTCTTAATGCAAAGGCTATGAATGCCTTATTTTGCGCACTAGATAAAAACGAATTTAATCGTGTTTCAACTTGCGAAACTGCTTTTGATATTTGGCACACACTTGAAGTGACCCACGAGGGCACAAGTAGAGTGAAAGAGTCAAAAATCAATTTGTTGCTACATTCTTTTGAACTTTTTCGAATGAAACCGAGTGAAACCATTGGCGACATGTTTACCCGTTTCACGGATGTCGTCAACGGTTTAAAAGGTCTCGGAAAGAGCTTTTCGGATTTTGAGCTTGTTAATAAGATACTAAGATCCCTTCCTAAGAGTTGGGATCCTAAAGTTACCGCCATTCAAGAGGCAAAAGATCTGCAAAATTTCCCTCTTGAAGAACTAATCGGGTCATTAATGACCTACGAAATGACATGCAAAGCTCATGAAGAGCAAGAGGACATCCTTCCAAAGAACAGGAAGGATATGGCACTTAAAACTTCTGAATGCCACTTGAGAGAAAACTCAAGTGATGAGGATTGTGACGATGACTTGGCACTTTTGACAAGAAAGTTTAAAAAATTCTTCAAGAGAAACAAGTTTAAAAATGATGTGAAAAATAAACTTGAACCTAAGAAGGACCAGGTGATCTGCTATGAATGTAAAAAGCCGGGACATTACAAAAGTGATTGTCCCCAAGTCAAGAAAAGAACAACAAAGAAGAAGGCGCTCCAAGCAACATGGGATGATTCGAGCGCATCCGAGGAAGAAGAATCCAACACCGAGCAAGTTGCTCATTACGCCTTTATGGCCATCGAAGGGGAGGTAACAAATTTATTAGAAGCTGATTTATCTTTCGATGAATTACTAAATGCCTTCCATGATTTATTTGATGAATGCAAAGTTATAAATAAGAAATACAAGTTGCTAAAAAAGCTACATGATAATCTTACTTGTGAGTTTGATAAGCTAAAAGTCGAACATCATGATAGTTTAAACTCATGTATCAAATGTCATGATTTAGAAACTATACAAAAAGAAAACTTGCTGCTTAAGGACACCTTGAAGAAATTCGAGGTTGGTAGCAAGTCATTAAACATGATCCTTACAAACAAGGGTCATGCTCCCAAAAGAAGTGGGATTGGATTTGTGAGGAGTCCTCACCAAAATCCAACTACCTTTGTAAAAGGCCCCATCTTACACGTTCAACACCAAACCAAGTGCAACTTTTGTTGCAAATCTGGACACAAGACACATTGTTGTCCATTCAAGAAAATAAGTCCAAACAAATTAATTTGGGTTCCTAAAGGAACCATGATAAACTCTATGCAACATGATAGAAAATGTAGATCTATTTATGAGGCACCCAAAAGCAAATGGGTACCTAAACGTCATCCTTTCTTGTAGAAAACTAAACAATTGCAAGCTAGGAGCAAGAAATGGTACCTTGATAGTGGATGCTCAAGGCATATGACCGGAGATCCATCTCAATTCTCTAAGCTCTCTAGCATAGACGAAGGATATGTCACCTTCGGAGACAACAACAAGGGTAAAATCATTGGCAAAGGAACCATTGGTAACAAATCCAACCTCTCTATTGAAGATGTTTTACTAGTTGATGGTTTAAAACATAACCTCTTGAGCATTAGTCAATTATGTGATAAAGGATATATTATAAGATTTGAATCTAATGCCTGCATCATTGAAAAACCACACAAAAATATATCTATGATTGCATTAAAACAAAACAACGTATACACTATTGACATCAATAACTTATGTGATGAAATGTGCTTTGCCGTTATGAATGAGGATGCTTGGCTATGGCATAGAAGATTAGGTCATGCTAGCATGAAACTAATCAATCAAGTATCATCTAGAGAACTTGTAAGAGGAATTCCTCATATCAAGTTCATCAAAGATAATGTATGTGATGCTTGCCAATTAGGTAAGCAAATTAGGGGTAGCTTCAAAGCTAAGAATCAAATAAGCACCTCTAGGCCCTTACAATTGATCCATATGGACTTGTTCGGACCAATCTCTACATCGAGTCTAGGAGGTAGCAAATACGCCTTTGTCATTATTGATGACTACAGCAGATATACATGGACCTACTTCTTAAAACAAAAAAATGAATGCTTTAAACATTTTACCAAGTTTTGTAAACTTGTTCAAAATGAGAAGGAATCTATGATTTCGTCAATTAGAAGTGATCACGGTGGAGAATTTCAAAACCATGACTTCCAAGAATTCTGTGAACTCAACGGATACAACCATAACTTCTCTACTCCAAGAAATCCTCAACAAAATGGGGTAGTAGAAAGAAAAAATCGAAATTTGCAAGAAATGGCTAGAACCATGTTGAATGAACATAGCCTACCCAAATATTTTTGGGCCGAAGCTGTAAACACTGCATGTTATATTTTAAATAGAGTCCTAGTAAGACCCTTGCTCACCAAAACTCCTTATGAGTTATGGAATAACAAAAAACCCAATGTCTCATATTTTAAAGTCTTTGGGTGTAAGTGTTTTATCTTGAATGAAAAGGATAACTTAGGAAAATTCGATGCTAAATCTGATGAAGGAATTTTTCTTGGTTATTCTTCGGTTTCTAAAGCTTTTCGCATCTTCAATAAAAGAACCTTAATTATTGAAGAATCCATCCATGTTGTTTTCAATGAGATTTCAGAAATTAAGAAAAATGATCTTGATGATGATATTAATTTTGATTCCTTGAATTTAAACGAAAACCCGTCTCCAACTAGCAACTTGGTTGCATCTACTTCCAAAACATCCTTACCCAAGGATTGGAAGTATATAGATGCTCATCCTAAGGAACTAATCCTAGGAGACACATCAAAGGGGGTTCAAACACGATCTTCTTTTAAAAACTTTTGTGCCAACGCCGCTTTTCTCTCCCAAATTGAACCCAAATGTGTTGATGAAGCCATGAAAGATGATTCATGGATTTTCGCAATGCAAGATGAATTAAATCAATTTGAGAGAAATGAGGTGTGGACGCTTGTTCCTAGACCAAATGACCATTTAGTAATTGGTACTAAATGGGTCTTTAGAAACAAGCAAGATGAAAATGGTATCGTGGTTAGAAACAAGGCTAGATTAGTGGCCAAAGGTTTCAACCAAGAAGAAGGTATCGATTACGAAGAAACCTTCGCACCTGTGGCTCGATTGGAAGCCATAAGGATGCTCCTTGCCTATGCTAGTTGCAATAATTTTAAATTATTTCAAATGGATGTTAAAAGCGCTTTTCTAAATGGTTTCATTTCTGAAGAAGTTTATGTTGAACAACCTCCTGGATTTGAAAATAATGGCTACCCTAATCATGTGTTTAGATTAACTAAAGCTCTCTATGGTTTAAAGCAAGCCCCAAGGGCTTGGTATGAGAGACTTAGCTCTTTTCTCATTGAAAATAATTTCGTAAAAGGCAAGGTTGATACTACATTGTTTATCAAGAATTTTGAAAATGATTTTCTCATTGTTCAGATTTATGTTGATGACATTATCTTTGGTTCTACAAATGAATCTCTTTGTGAATCCTTTTCGAAAACTATGAGTCATGAATTCGAAATGAGTCTAATGGGAGAATTAACATTCTTCTTAGGCCTACAAATCAAACAACTAAGCAATGGCATCTTTATTAGTCAAACCAAATATGCTGTAAGTTTGCTAAAGAAGTTCAAAATGAATAATTCAAAAGCCATTGACACTCCTATGAGCACCTCCACTAAGTTAGAAATTGATGAGAATGGAGAAAGCTTCGATCAAAAAACCTATAGGGGTATGATAGGAAGTTTACTTTACCTCACTGCCACAAGACCAGACATTATGTTCAGTGTAGGACTTTGTGCTAGATTTCAATCAGACCCTAAGATATCTCATCTCAAAGCTGTCAAAAGAATACTCAGATATCTTAATGGAACTACCAATCTAGGATTATGGTACCCAAAATCAGAAAATTTTGAATTAACAGCTTATGCTGATGCGGACTTCGCTGGTTGTAAACTAGACAGAAAAAGCACATCAGGATCATGTCAATTTTTAGGACATGCCCTTGTATCCTGGTCATCTAAGAAACAAAACTCAGTTGCCCTATCAACAACCGAAGCTGAATACATTGCAGCAAGTGCATGCTGTGCACAAGTTGTATGGATGAAAAACACTTTAGAAGATTACAAAGTGAATCTTAAAGATATTCCCATTAAATGTGATAACACGAGTGCAATATGCTTAACTAAAAATCCTATACAACACTCAAGAACAAAACACATTGATATTAGACATCACTTTATACGTGATCATGTCACTAATCATGACGTGACCATAGAATTTATTGATACCAAACATCAACTGGCTGATATCTTCACAAAACCCCTATGTGAAGAACAATTTGATTACATAAGAAGAGAATTAGGAATGTTGATGTGTCCGAATACTTAAACTAGTTAAAATTATCTTTCGGATGTTATTACTATTACATGCCTTGACAACGCTTGATCAAATAACATGTTGCAAATTATGTGACGAATATTTTTAACCAAATGCATGTAAGAAGTTCATTTTTCAGGATGTATGCTAAAAATGGGATGTTCCCGTACACTCTTATTAAAACTCCTTGGAAAATGACTTTCCTCCGTCAAGCAAAAACAATACAGTGATATATGTGTCATGACTTCTTTTATATGCTTAATAATGCTATCATGCTTTTTGTTGATGACAAAGGGGGAGAAAAATATGAATTGATAAACACTATGTCATAGCTGAACTGCCATAATCATATCTATGTCATAGTTGCAAATACTTGAGTGATGCTATAAACCATGTTATGCCATCCTTGCATCACCAAGAGATATGTGAACATGTACTATAGTTTGCATCATGTCTTGATTTAATATTATAAAGAAAATGCAAACTTACTAGAATATCTCAAATGTGAGCATCATGTAAAAAGTCCTTCGTTGCTTTATATGATTACATGATGATTGGTTACAAACATTATCATACAAACTTGTTGATGTATGTCATGCCTTGACATAATTCGTGAAGAGATACATCATGATAGGCATCATGATGGAAGCATTGATAAGTTTAACTGATCTAACCTATCAATGCGTCACTTGAATTCTTAGGTCTAGAATTCAAGGTTGACTTATCTCAACTATGGCATATAGATAGGGGGAGTTAAGGATAACTCCTTTATCAATTGATTGTCATCATCAAAAAGGGGGAGATTGTTGAATCTCGGATTTTGATGATGAAGTCAATTGTCATTTGTTATCTAATCTATATGTTGAGATAAGTGTGCAGGATTAACTACGATGAGATTAAGACAAGCAGCAGGAGTTGCGCCGGAGTCAAGATCAGGATCACGTTGGGAGTTCGAGAGTTCGACGGAAGTTCGGACGGTCGTCGGAGGTTCAGAGAGAACAGATCCGAGAAGTCCAGATGCTTGCCAAGCGAAGCTCGTCGGAACTCGCCAAGTGGATCGTCGCAAAGTCCAGGAGTATGCCGGATGTCCGCAGAAGGATCACCGAAGGTTATCGGTTGATCGACGGAAGTTGGCCGGAAACTCGCCGGAAGAAGCGATTGACGCATCGGTGCAAAGCTGCAGAAGTTGTCTTAGAGATAATCGTAGTTAGCACGATGATTAAGCATGAAAATGGGAAGTGATCCCATTAGCTTAATCTTGGGGCAATTGGGCCCCTGAAAAGATTCAAAGTGGGTCGAATGGAGTGAACCATTCGGACCCTGATTGCACCAGGAGGTGCAACCGCCCCAGCCAGGAGGTGCAACCGCCTGGGCTGTGGGGTTGAGAGGTGCAACCGCCCCAGCCAGGAGGTGCAACCGCCTGGGCTGTGGGGTTGAGAGGTGCAACCGCCCCAGCCAGGAGGTGCAACCGCCAGGGCTGCACGGCTGGGAGGTGCAACCGCTCCAGCCAAGAGGTTGCACCGCCAGAGCTCAAGTTCCGAGCTCTGCCAGGCGATGCAACCACCAAGCTCAGTCTTCGAGCTTTGGCAGAGTGGTGCATCAGCCTGAGCTCAGTCTCGAGCTTTGCCAGGTGATGAATTCACCAAGCTCGGTCTTCGAGCTATGGCAGAATGGTGCATCAGCTTGAGCTCAGTTTGGAGCTCTGCCAAGTGATGCAACCACCAAGCTCAGATTTCGAGCTCTGCCAGGTGATGCAACCACCAAGCTCAGTCTTCGAGCTCTGCCAGGTGATGCAACCATCGAGCTCAGTCTTCGAGCTCTGGCAGAGAAGAAGCAATCGGCAGAGCTCAGTCTTCGAGCTCTGCCAGGCGGTGCCACCTCTCCAGTCGAGAGGTGCAACCGCCTGATCCCAGAAATTCTGGGATTGGATCGATTTGATCGATTTGAGCTCGAATTTTGAATTGGGTTGGGGCCTATAAATACCCCACCCATTCAGCACTGAAAAGATACAGACACATACCAAAATTGTGATCTTTTCTGTGATTCTAAAGAGCTCAAACGTGTTGTAAATCCTTGAGTCTCCTCCTTCTGTTCTTCAAGTTTTCAACTGTAAAGTGAGGAGAGAAAGGTCTGTAAAGGTTGTCTCCTAAGCCTGTCAAAAGGAGAGAAACTGTAAGAGGGAAGTTTGGCCTTCGCCCATTGAAGGAAGGCAGCTAGTTGACGTCGGCAACCTCATCGGTAGAGGAAGCCAAAAGTGGAGTAGGTCAAGGCTGACCGAACCACTATAAATCTCTGGTTTGCGTTTAATTTCGAGCACTTTATCATTACTGCAAACCTCCCTCATCACTACTGCTCTCTGCGCTTTCACGAACAAGTTCTAAGTGCTATTTTTCCAAATCTGGATTCAGACGTAAACTCGTATTTTCGTACATTACAGTTTACGTTTACGTTTGATTCTGCAGAACTGTTTTCTGCGCTTTTACGAACGAGCTTCCTTGCAGTTTACGCTTGCATTTTAATCCTATTAATAACTGCAATCTGTCCTCTACGATTTTACGAACGAGTTTCAACATTTAGACGTAAAACTGCATTCGGACGTAAATCGGCTTTCTTCGCTCAATCTTCAGATTTCAGTTTACGTTTACGTCTTGATTTCAACTGCATACTGCCTTCTGCGAATATACAAACGAGTTTCAAAGTTTAGACGTAAATCTGCGTCTAGACGTAAAACTGCGTTTAGACGTAAAACTGCGTTTAGACGTAAAACTGCGTTTAGACGTAAAACTGCGTTTAGACGTAAATCTGCGTTTAGACGTAAAACTACGTTTAGACGTAAAACTGCGTTTAGACGTAAAACTACGTTTAGACGCAATCTGCGCTTAGACGCAAACTGCAGAATTTGCTTTTGCATCATAATCGTTTTTGAACGAACGCAGCTTTTTGTTTTTAAATTATTATAAGATTTCCGCTGCACTAATTCACCCCCCCCTTCTTAGTGCTCTTGATCCTAACAGGCAGTGCTTCCACTGTGGCAAAGATGGGCACTGGAAGAGGAACTGCAAAGAGTACCTTATAGAGAGGGCGAAACAAAAGCTGGGAGAAGCTTCAGGTATATTTATGATCAGTCTCCATTTGTCAGACTCTTATGATAACACATGGATATTGGATACCGGTAGTGCTTATTATATATATAATTCGTTATAGGTTCTAGCAAAGCCTAGGAGACTAGAGAGAGGTGAGATGGATCTCATGGTGGGCAATGGAGCAAAAGTTGTTATAGTAGTTGTTGGCAAGGTCACCCTACATTTTCCTGGTGGAGCTTTTATTGCATTAGATGCATGTTATTTTGTTCCTTCTATTATCAAAAATATTATCTCCAATTCATGTTTGACGGATATAAATTAGTTTTTAAGAACAATGGTTATTCGATATTATTAGATGATAAGATCATCATGAAAGGAACATTGCATAATGGTTTATTTATGCTAGACACTACTCTATATATTATGAATGTAAGTGTTTCTAACAGGAAACGAGATGAGGTGAACAATGCATACCTGTGGCATTGTAAGCTAGGTCACATCCATGAGGGAATGATTCAAAAGTTGCTAAATTATGGACATCTAGATCCATTCAACTACGAGTCATATGCAACTTGCGAGCCTTATCTTCGTGGAAAACTGACTAACTTTTCATTTAGTGAAACTAGAGAGAGAGCCACAAAGCTATTGGAACTTATACATAGTGATGTATGTGGACCTATGTCAACTCATACCATTGGTGGTTACTCCTACTTTATTACCTTTACTGATGATTTCTCAAGTTATGGATATGTGTATTTAATGAAGTACAAGTCTGAGGCCTTTGAGAAATTCAAGAGTATAAGAATGAAGTAGATAATCAGACTGGAAACAGTATCAAGACTCTTCGATCAGATCGAGGAGGTGAGTACTTAAGTACAAAGTTTACTCAGTTCCTCAAGGACCAAGGGATATTATCCCAATAGACACTTCCTTATACATGGTGTCTTTGAAAGGAGAAATCGTATGCTATTAGACATGGTACGGTCTATGATGAATTTTGCTGACCTACCCATCTCATTATGGGGATATGCCCTAGAGACCACAGCTTACCTTCTAAACAGAGTTTCAACTAAGTTGGTAGTGTCTACACCATATAAGATATGGAAAGGGAAGAAGCTCAATCTTAAGGTTGTTTAGATTTGGGGCTGCCCTACCAACGTTAAAAGACATAACCCTAATAAGTTAGAATCAAGGACAGAGTGGTGGAAGTTTGTGGGATACCCTAAGGAAACTTGTGGGTATTATTTCTATCATCTCGAGGACCAAAAGGTCTTTGTAACCAAGAGAGCAATGTTCCTTGAGAAGGAACACATTCTTGGCAGAGATAGTAGGAGCATGATAGAGTTGTACGAGGTTAGAGAACCAAGCTTAAGCACCACTCTACAGCCCGAGTTTGTTCAGGTACCTAACACACATAAGTTTCAACTTTACGTAGGTCTGATAGAGTATCTCATCCTCCTGAGAGATATGTGGAACATATTAGAGAAGAGGATGTTGAGGACATTGATCCTCAAACCTACGAGGAGGCTATTATGAGTATAGACTCTGAGAAATAGCAAGAAGCCATGAATTTTGAGATGGATTCTATATACTCCAACAAGGTTTGAAACTTAGTTGATGCACCTGAAGGTATTGTACCCATCGTTTGCAAATGGATATTTAAGAAAAAGATCAGAGTCAATGAAAAGGTAGAGACCTATAAAGCAAGGCTAGTGGCTAAGGGGTACCGTCAAAGGCAAGGTGTTGACTATGACGAAACCTTCTCACCTGTAACAATGCTAAAATCCATCCAAATTCTATTGGCTATTGCAGCACACTATAATTATGAGATTTGGCAAATGGATGTGAAAATTGCATTCCTCAATGGGAACCTCAAGGAGGAGGTGTATATGATACAACCTAAGGGATTTGTGTCCAAGAACTGCCCAGATAATATGTGCAAGTTGCTTAGATCCATTTATAGACTAAAGCAAGCTTTTCAAAGTTGGAACCTAAGATTTGATGAGGCAATCAAATCTTATTACTTCGTTAAGAATGAAGATGAGGCAATAAGATTTCCATTGTGTGTACAGGAAGGTAAGTAGGAGCATTATCACAGTTTTGGTGTTATATGTGAATGACATCTTGATTATTAGGAATAACGTAGGAATGCTATCCATAGTAAAGGCTTGGTTATCTAGACACTTCTCCATGAAGGACTTAGGAGAAGCATCCTATATCTTAAGGATTGAATATATAGAGACAGATCCAAGAGGATGCTTGGCTTGTCCCAATCTAGGCACATAGAAACTATTGTCAAAAGGTTTGGTATGGAAAATTCCAAGAGAGGTCTCATACCGATAAGACATGTGATATCACTTTCTAGGAGTATGTCCCCAAAGACTCCAGAAGAAAGGGCGAACATGGATATGATTCCTTATGCCTAAGCGATAGGGTCTATCAAGTATGTCATGTTATATACTAGGCCTGATATAGCGCATGCACTAAGTGTCACGAGCAGGTATAAGACGAATCCAGGCTTGGAGCATTAGAAAGCAATAAAGTGTATCCTTAAGTACTTGAGAAGGACTAATGATCTTTTACTAGTATATGGAGGTAATAGCCTCAAGGTTGAAGGCTACACGAACTCAAGTTTTTAGTTTGATGTCGATGATAGCAAGCCAAATTTGGAGTATGTGTACACCTTGAATAGAGGATCAGTGTGCTGGAAGAGTTCCAAGAAAGATACTACTACTGACTCGACCATAGTGGCAGAGTACATTTCTACAACAGATGCAGCAAAGGAGGGAGTCTGGGTGAAGAAGTTCATCACAGATCTGAGAGTCGTGCTGGGTAGCGAAGAGTCGATTTCCTTATATTGCGACAACTATGGGGTCTGATGGAGATCAGATATATAGGTGATTGGCTTTAGGTCAAGTGGGAGATTGCTAGTCATAGGTGCCCAACAAACCAATCACGTGAGTGATGGCACGTGTGACTTGACACGAAATCGGATCGTGATGAAATCATGATAATGTGATGTCCTTGGATATTTTGGCATTTATTACTTTATATTAACTATTGTATATATACATGTATATATTGTGATGTCCTTGGATTTGTGCAATGGGAATCGGATCGTGATGAAATCATGATAATGAGATCGATTCACCTTTAAACATAGATCCTAAATAATCCCGGTCATAGGATACTCTAGAGGGAGATTGTGAAAACTGGACAGACTAGAGTGCTATATACCCTTCCATATGATGGATGCAGTTGGTCTCATAGCTGCTCGTGTAGGGACACTAGGGATACAGTTGTCACGCCCCCCCGAATTAACACATTCAGGAGGTGTGACCCTATCTAAAATTAATAATATGATAATTCATCATCAATTCAATCCAGGATCCAATCTAACAATTTGAGGATACTAAGAATCATTCAAAATCGATATTCACAATTCATAAGCATGTACGTTACATAAATCATAATCCACTTCACTTAGAGATTCACAAAATCTAAAGGCAACTCAACTAAACCATAACCACATCATAAATCCATAAGCACGGTAATTAATGCAATCACAAAATCAACATGTATTGCATGTTTATTTCAGTACACAGTTTAAACTTAACATTTTCAAAATCCTGACGTAAGAGGTACTTTTCAAATATTTAAGAGATACATCAATCTAGATTTATCATTGATATTTTATTACACCCAAAAAGAACTTATACAACATCAACCTATCAAGTACAAAATATTTGCCCCAAAATCTTCTAGTCTTCCACTGCCTCAACCTAATTTACACATTATAGTGAGCGATAAGCTATCCTGATAAATTTATATAGCAACGGGGTGAGCATATAAAGCTCAGCAAATGACTAACATATCCATAGCAAAGAGGACAAGTTTCAAACAAATAAGGTATCAAAATATAAACCAGAGATACAAGATGAAATAGTAGCATGTTTTGTTTGAATGCAGAATTACAATGCCATATCGTTCGAAGCACGTTTTGTTCATACAATCGAGGAAAGGTAGTTTGAGCATATCATTGGCATAAGTAGCATATCTATGACATATGGTAATTGTTAAGATCAAGAGCACTAAGAGGGGGGGGGGGGGGGGGGTGAATTAGTGCAGCGAAAATCTTTCGACGATAAAAAAATGTTCGAACGATAAAAGTGATTTTGATGTGAAAGTCGATTCTAAGATTACTTTAACTTAAGATCAAGCAAAATGACGTTAAAGTCAATCTATGAAGGTAGTTTGCAGTTATGATGAAAATCAGAATATAAGCGCAAACTGAAATACGACGTTCGTATGATAAAAACGATTTCGGTATGAAAGCCGATTCGTAAACCACTTTAACTTGAGATGAAGCGAGATATAGTTAAAGCAAAGATATAAAGGCAGTTTGCAGTTATGATGGAAATCAGAACGTAAGCGCAAATTGAAATATGATGTTCGTACGATAAAACTGATTTGCGTCTAAACGTCGATTCGGAAAGCACTAAACTTTGAAACATGTTTGTAAAAGCACATAAGGCAGTAAGCTATTGAGGAGGTTTGCAGTAAAGATAAAATGCTCAAAGTAAATGCAAACTGAGATTTAGAGTGGTTCGGTTAATCTTGACCTACTCAACTTTTGGCCTCCTCCACCGACGAGGTCACCGACGTCAACTAGAGGCCTTCCTTCAATAGGCGAAGGCCAACCACCCTTTTACAGTTTCACTCCTTTTGATGAGCTTAGGAGACAACCCTTACAGACTTTTCTCTCCTCTCTTTAAAGCTCAGAACTTGGAAGAAAGGAGGGAGAAGAACTTTTGGCCTTATTTTGAGCTTAAAAATCACAGAACAAGATCAAGATTTCGGTGTATGTTTAGTGCTCCTTCAGTGCTGAATGGGTGGGGTATTTATAGGCCCCAACCCAGTTCAAATTTGGAGCTCAAAACTATCAATTCCCGGAATTCCAGGATCTGACGGTTGCACCACCTGATTGGAGCAGTTGCACCGCCTGGTAGAGCTCGAAGACTGAGCCTCTAGGCGGTGCCACCTCCTGTCAAGGGCGGTTGCACCTCCTACCAGAGCTCGAAGACTAAGCTCAGGCGGTGCCACCTTCTGACTGAGGCAGTTGCACCTCCTGCCAGAGCTCGAAGACCGAGCTCAGGCGGTGCCACCTCTTGTCAGGGGAGGTTGCACCGCCCAGTCTCGCTCGGAGACTGAGCCCAGGCGGTGCCACCTCTTGGCTAGGGCGGTTGCATCGCCCAGTCTCGCTCGGAGACTTAGCCCAGGTGGTGCCACCTCCTGGCTTGGGTGGTTCAACCGCTTGGCAGAAATCAGGGTCCGAATGGATTGATCCATTCGGCCCAATTTGGGTTTTTCAGGGGCCCAATTGCCCTAAGATTAAGTTAATGGGATCACCTCCCATTTCCAACTTAATCATTGTGCTAACTACGATATTTCCTAAGACATTTACTGCAACTTGCTCCGGTGCGTCAATCGCTTCTTCCGGCGAACTTCCGTCGATCATCCGATGAACCCTCGGTGATGCTCCTGCGGACTTCCGGCAAACTCCTGGACTTGCGACGATCCACTTGGCGAGTTCCGACGAGCTTCTTTGGCAAGCTCATGGACTTCTCGGATTTGTTCCCGCAGAACCTCCGACGACTATCCGAACTTCCGTCGAACTCCCAACGTGATCATTGTCTTGACTCCGGCGCAACTCCTGTTGCATATCTTTCTTCCATCGTAGTTAATCCTGCACACTTAAAACAAAACTTCGATCGAGATAATTAATCCTAAGCAATTAACCAAGTTGTCCGGCATGTCATTGGTCCCTCGACGCTTCGTCCGATTCTTTAGTGCATCGTCCTCTCCTGCAGCCTATTGTCCAATCGGCCAGTTAACTCCGCAATTCCGATATCCTTGGCACAATACCCGCTCTTCTTGGCCCGAAGCCTTCTGTCGATACGTCGACCGATCCACTAGCCCGACGTCCAATCTTTTGACATGTTCCTCTAGCACAACATGATTTTCCTGTTTTAATTGTCTCATCCTGATCGAAGCATCCTGGGTCACTCAAAACGCAGATTAAATCATAAACATATATCAAGTAGTTTCATCATCAAAATATGAGATTCAATAGTAATTTCAAGGCATAACAAAGACGTAAGAAGCATTTTGGATATCATGAATGCAGAATTACGATGTCATTTCGTTCGAAGCACGTTTTGTTCCTACAATCGAGGAAAGGTAATTGGAGCATATCAATGGCATAAGGGGCATATCGATGACATATGGTAATTTCAAGGCATAACAAAGACGTAAGGAGCATTTTGGATATCTTGAATGCAGAATTACGATGTCATTTCGTTCGAAGCACGTTTTGTTCATACAATCGAGAAAAGGTAATTCGAGCATATCATTGGCATAAGGGGTATATCGATGATATATGGTAATTTCAAGGCATAACAAAGATGTAAGGAGAATTTTGGATATCAATGGCATATGAAACAGTTCGGAACATATTAATGGTGAATGAAATGCTTCATAACGTATCAATGGCATATGGAAATATTTTGGAAGCATAAGAAGCATTTCAGAACATATCAAAGAACAAATATGAAATAGAAGCTCAAACGTCGTACTCTAGCCTAGTGCATGTGAGGTTTAACTCAGTGATGGCTCCACACCGTGATGAGTTCTCGACTCTATCCACGGGTAGCCCTTTCCTACTCGAGCCCTCTCACCCTGCCCAAGTGCTAGGTCGGCTCTGAATTTCATATCAAACAGATAGAAGGTGAAGTGGAATTCCAAACATAATATGGTCCATCCATTTCTGAATGACCACCAAACATACTCTAGAGCATCGCGGGCTCTAAGCATATACCCTTTACCATTTCTGGCAAAGGTCCAAATAATCCCACAAACACCAGAGTACAAAAGGGTATTGTGAATAATGAATTAGGACATATCGGAAGCACATGCGGAATAACGAAATGTACATATGCCTTTCGAGTCAATACGATACAAACATAATCTTTCATAAATGTATTCAGATTTGAAAGAAAACAAAAGCAAGGGCATACAAGGATTTCAAGAAATCACATATAGCTCAATTGAAATAAGAAAGTTAGATGAACTCAATGTCAATGAAATGAAACTGGAAGAGGCACATATCGAAAGCAAATGCGGAACAATGGGATGCATGTGCCGAATCATTACGATGCAAACATGATCTTTAGATGATAGCTGCAGATGTACAAATAAATAAAGGACAAAAGTGTATAGGAATTTAAGGTAATAATGTAAAGCTTAACTGAAGTAAGAGTGTTTGCCGAAATCAATTTCCAAAGAGAAGAAACAAGGAAAGCCGAAATCGACCAAAGCTCGATTCTGGCAGAATTTGATAGGAACATTGTATGAACTATTTAGATAACCAATTATACTCCAATTTATACAAAATATGTGTCATTAGAAAGCTTTGTCAATCTAGTTTTAGGCAAATCAAGTTTAACAAGAATTGAAATTTACAACAGGGAGTTACAGATAATTTCGTAGCAAAAGTTCTGAAAATATTAGCTCTGTTTTACTGAATCCATAGGTTCGATGAAAGCAAATGTTTCAGTTAGAAATTGTACTCCAAAAATTTCAAATAAGGAATACACAAAAATAATTTTGAGTCGAGCTTCGAATAAATCATACTTTGTATGAATTTGAGTTCACAACAGAAAGTTATAAGTAGTTAAGCAACAAGAGGTCAGAAATTTCAGTCCCTGTTTTGCAGAATCTGTAGGGTTAATTTAAATAGAAGTCTTAGGAGGCATTTAAAATCCAAATCATTCGATCTTAGTATCAAAATAAATATTTTTTTATCTACTTTCAAATGGAATAGGTCTTGTCTAAATCAGAGTTTGTTACAAAATGTTATGACCGAAACATTGCATAGAGGTCAGATTACCGAAAAAATACATATTCATAGCTTTATATCAAAATGAAAGAAGGTTTGGTTCTCAGTTGAAATCTTTAAAATTTTGCAGAATAAAAATGGAAATAGAGATTAAGGTTACAGTGGGATGGGGTTATAACACTTGCCTTAAAATTATTTGAATCCCAAATGTGGGAAAATTGATGAAAAATCTCAAGTTCTTCTTCTTCTTCTTCTTCTTCTTCTCTCAAACTCACGTTGGCTGCAACTCTTCAGGTTTGTTTTCTTTAACCTTTCATCTAATTATTTGGGTTTTGGCTAATGCAAAAGTTGCAAGGTGTCATGCATGCATGAAAAGGGCTAGGTGTCATCTTTAGAGCAAAGATAAGTTGCACCAACCTTAGGTTGGCTAGTGACACATGTCCACTATATTTTTTTTTTTTAACTTAAATCTGAATCTTTCATAAATTATATCAAACTTCTAATATTTACTCTTAGGTCCCTAGTCATAAACTTTTAATATATTATCATTGAATATCAAATAATTATTAAATAATTCTTATTTTTTACAAACAAACCTTTTACTAAATTTTTAAAAAAGGGGGATGTTTCACTCTCCCCTCTTTTAAAGAAAAAATTAGTCCTCTAAATTTATCATACCTCATTCGACGAAAAGATGAGGTTAAGCTTTCATCATTTCTTCCTCAAGCTCCCAAGTTGTTTCCTCTCCAAAATGATATCTCCAGATCACTTTAACTAGAGGGATAACCCGATTCCTCAAGATCTTTTCTTTTTTTATCAACAATCTGAGTAGACTCTTCCACATAAGATAAGTCTTTATCAATCACCATCGGCTCGTACTTAATGATATGAGAGGGATCAGGTATATACTTTATGATCATTGAAACATAAAATATATCATGGATTTGGCACAATGATGGTGGCAAGGCAATCCTGTAAGCGACAGAACCAACCCTCTCAAGAATCTCAAAAGGTCCAATAAATCTTGGGCTTAACTTTCCTTTCTTCTCAAATCTTACAATGCCTTTAGAAGGGGAAACCTTCAGGAATACAAAATCCCCGATTTGAAACTCACTATTTCATCTTCTGTTATCAACATAACTCTTTTGACGACTCTGAGTAGTCTTTAACCTTTTTCTTATAAGTTGAATTTTCTCAGTAGTCTCTTGTATTTTTTCTGGTGCTAATAACTTTCTGTCGCTAATTTATTCCCAACATATAGGCGTCCTGCACTTTCGCTCATATAAAGCTTCATAAGGAGCCATCTGAATACTTGAATGATAACTATTATTGTAAGTGAACTCAATAAGAAAGATATCTTTATCCCATTCACCTTTCCAATCCATAACATAGGCTCGAAGCAAATCCTCAAGTGTTTAAATGGTTCTTTCTGATTGACCATCTGTTTGAGGGTGATAAGCAGTGCTAAACTTAACTTTAGTGCTAATAGATTCCTGTAACCTTCTCCAAAATCTAGATAGAAATCTGGAGTCTCTGTCAGAGATTATCTCCTTTGGAACACCATGAAGTCTTACTATTTCATTTATATATAAATCTGCAAGCCTATCAAGAGAATAAGTCATATTGATCGGTAGGAAATGTGCAGATTTCGTTAACCTATCAATGATAACCCAAATAGAATCATGCTTTCTAGAAGTTCGGGGTAGTCCTGAAATAAAGTCCATGGTAATATATTCCCATTTCCATTCAGGAATATCTAAAGGTTGCAACAAACCTCCAGGTCTTTGGTGTTCTGCTTTGATTTGCTAACAAGTCAAACACTTTAAAACATATATTACAATCTCCTTCTTCATGCCTTCCCACCAATAATGACTTTGGAGATCTCTTTACATCTTAGTGCTACCAGGATGTATGGTGTACTTTGAATTATGACTATCCCTCAGGATTTTATTTTTGATATCTGAGTCATTTGGAACACATATTCTATCCCCAAATCTCAATAAGTCATCCTCTGAAACTCGAAAATTCAATTTCAATCCCTTTTCTACTTTATTCCTTAAGCAGATCAAGCGTCGATCTCGTAGTTGTCCTCCTTTAATTTGTTGAATGAGATCAGATTGCACTTGGATGGAGGCCATTAATATCATTGAGTCTTGCCATTTTCTCATAACATTCGAATCATAATTCTCTTCTAATAACTTCCATTGCTTCATAACCAAAGTCGCCATAAAACTTATAGATTTTCTACTAAGGGCATCTGCTACAACATTAGCTTTACCCGGGTTATAACGAATGGTACAATCATAACCCTTTTTAACTCTTGAAAACTTTGCTCACAATCATCATCCCATATAAAATTCACATTCTTTTGAGTGAGTTTGGTGAGAGGTTGAGCGATTCAAGAAAATCCTTCCACAAATCTCCTATAATAACCTGCCATGCCCAAGAAACTTCTAACTTCTGTCACGTTTGTTGGTACTTCCCACTTAACCATAGCTTCCATTTTCTTTGGATCAACAGATATACCCTTCCCTGAAATCACATGGCCTAAGAAAGTAATTTCATTCAACCAAAATTCACATTTGCTGAACTTTGCATACAACTTCTTTTCTCTTAGTATGGACAATATATTTTTCAAGTGTTCCTCAAGCTCTTGATTGCTCCTTGAATATACTAATATGTCATCAATGAATACAATCACACAATCGTCCAAGAATGGCTAAAATATCCTATTCATCAGTTCCATAAAAATTGCAAGGGCATTAGTTAAACCAAAAGGCATCACTAAGAATTCATAGTGACCATATCGAGTTCTAAAAGCTGTTTTTGGAATATCCTCCTTCATGATCATCAACTAATAGTAACCTAACCTTAAATCAATCTTGGAGATAAATCAGGCAAGTCATCTGGAAATACATCAGGGAAGGAGGTAAATCATGCCCAATACTCTCAAAATAAAAGATGGGATGATCTAGTATGCAAAAAGTGATCATTTTGTATAACAATCTATACTAGTATGATTGGAAGATAGTTAATCCATACTTAGTATATTATCAAAACTTCAAATATCTAGGAGAACCAAATTAGCAAGAAGTTCGTGTTCTCCAATAGAAATCAAACAATATGACCAGATCGAGTTTGTTATCAAACATTCCCCAATAGCCGTATTTACATATAGCATATAATCCAGTGGTTTAAGTTGAATTTCCATGTGATAAGCAAAATATTGCGAATCAAATCATAGATGAGACACATGGTCAAACAAATATTTGCATTCTTTCAAAAATATGAATAGTACCTTTGACCACTAATTCAGAAGCTTTAGAATCATATTCGGTGATAACATACACTCTGACATGGACTGATGATTTATAAGGCAGTGATTCTTTCTTCTTTTTCAAAGGGCAATCTTTTATTTAATGATCCAACTTTTCACAAGCAAAATAGGCTCTAGTCACCCTACGAATACAAACTTATTTCATAATTTAACTCACATCTTACACAGGATTGAATTTTTTTCTGGTGACTTCCCTTTTCAAATCGATAATGTCTTGACCCTCCTGTTATCACATTCTAATTCATTTCTAATCTTTTTTTTTTTTAGTAAACTTGTCCTTGCTATTCCTGTTCTTGATCTTCAGAAATTCTTTTGATCATTAGAACAATTTTGTACATCAAATATCTTCTCCAATCGCATCATCCATTTTTCTGCTACCAATGTATTAGGTTCACCACGCTTCTACTGTGCCACTCTGATTTAATATCCCCAATCAACCCTTTTATCGTATTTAATTAATCAAAAGCAGGTGAAGTAGAAGGACTAAATGTCCTCAACATCCTAGATTCCTAAAATGCGTCAAAGAAAATTTCTACCGATCACTATGGTTCACTAGACCTCAATATATTTTGCACGTCAGCATATCAAATATTTCAGTGATCCTCAAACAATGCTCTGATACCACTCTAATCACGCCCCCCCAAATTATCACATTCAGGAGGTGTGACCCTGTCTAAAATCAATAATATAATAATTCATCATCAATTCAATCCAGGATCCAATCTAACAATTTGAGGATACTAAGAATCATTCAAAATCGATATTCATAATTCAAAAACATGTACGTTACATAAATCATAATCCACTTCACTCAGATATTCACAAAATCTAAAGGCAACTCAACTAAACCATAACCACATCATAAATCCATAAGCGCGGTAATTAATGCAATCACAAAACCAACATGTACTACATGTTTATATCAGTACACAATTTAAACTTAACATTTCCAAAATCCTAACGTAAAAGGTACTTTCCAAATATTTAAAAGATACATTAATCTAGATTTATCATTAATATTTCATCATACCAAAAAAGAACTTATACAACATCAACCTATCAAGTACAAAATATTTGCCCCAAAATCTTCTAGTCTTCCACTGCCTCAACTCAATTTACACATTATAGTGAGCGATAAGCTATCCTGAAAAATTTATATAACAACGGGGTGCGCATATAAAGCTTAGCAAATGACTAACATATCCATAGCAAAGATGACAGGTTTCAAACAAATAAGGTATCAAAATATAAACCAGAGATACAAGATGAAACAGTAGCATATTTTGTTTGAATGCAGAATTACAATGTCATATCGTTGGAAGCACATTTTGTTCATACAATCGAGGAAAGGTAGTTGGAGCATATCATTGGCATAAGGAGCATATCGATGACATATAGTAATTTCAAGGCATAACAAAGACGTAAGGAGCATTTTGGATATCATGAATGCAGAATTACGATGTCATTTCGTTCGAAGCACGTTTTGTTCATACAATCGAGGAAAGGTAATTAGAGCATATCATTGGCATAAGGGGCATATCGATGACATATGGTAATTTCAAGGCATAACAAAGACGTAAGGAGCATTTTGGATATCTTGAATGCAGAATTACGATGTCATTTCGTTCGAAGCACGTTTTGTTCATACAATCGAGGAAAGGTAATTGGAGCATATCATTGGCATAAGGGGTATATCGATGACATATGGTAATTTCAAGGCATAACAAAGACGTAAGGAACATTTTGGATATCAATGGCATATGAAACAGTTCGGAACATATCAATGGTGAATGAAATGATTCAGAACGTATCAATGACATATGAAAATATTTTGAAAGCATAAGAAGAATTTCAGAACATATCAAAGAATAAACACGAAATAGAAGCTCAAACGTCGTACTCTAGCCTAGTGCATGTGAGGTTTAACTCAGTGGTGGCTCTACGCCGTGATGAGTTCTCGACTCCATCCACGGGTAGCCCTTTCCTACTCGAGCCCTCTCACCCTGCCCAAGTGCTAGGTCGGCTTTGAATTTCATATCAAATAGATAGAAGGTGAAGTGGGATTCCAAACATAATATGGTCCATCCATTTTTGAATGACCACCAAACATAATCTAGAGCATCGCGGGCTCTAAGCATATACCCTTTACCATTTCTGGCAAAGGTCCAAATAATCCCACAAACACCAGAGTACAAAAGGGTATTGTGAATAATGAATTGGGACATATTGGAAGCACATGCGGAATAACGAAATGTACATATGCCTTTCGAGTCAATACGATACAAACATAATCTTTCATAAATGTATTCAGATTTGAAAGAAAACAAAAGCAAGAGCATACAAGGATTTCAAGAAATCACATATAGCTCAATTGAAATAAGAAAGTTAGGTGAATTCATTGTCCAATGAAATGAAACTGGAAGAGGCACATATCGAAAGCAAATGTGGAACAATGGGATGCATGTGCCGAATCATTACGATGCAAACATGATCTTTAGATGATAGCTGCAGATGTACAAATAAATAAAGGACAAAAGTATATAAGAATTTAAGGTAATAATGTAAAGCTTAACTGAAGTAAGAGTGTTTGCCGAAATCGATTTTCAAAGAGAAGAAACAAGGAAAGCCGAAATCGACCAAAGCTCGATTCTAGCAGAATTTGATAGGAACATTATATGAACTATTTGGATAACCAATTATTCTTCAATTTATACAAAATAGGTGTCATTAGAAAGCTTTGTCAATCTAGTTTTAGGCAAATCAAGTTTAACAAGAATTGAAATTTACAACAGGGAGTTACAGATAATTTTGTAGTGAAAGGTCTGAAAATATTAGCTCTGTTTTACTGAATCCATAGGGTCGATGAAAGTAGATGTTTCAGTTAGCAATTGTACTCCAAAAATTTCAAATCAGGAATACACAGAAAGAATTTTGAGTTTAGCTTCGAATAAATCATACTTTGTATGAATTTGAGTTCACAGCAAAAAGTTATAAATAGTTAAGCAACAAGAGGTCAGAAATATTAGTCCCTGTTTTGTAGAATCTGTAGCGTTAACTTAAATAGAAGTCTTAGTAGGAATTTAAAATCTAAATTGTTCGATCTTAGTATCAAAATAAAGATTTTTTTGTCTACTTTCAAATGGAATAGGTCTTGTCTAAATCAATGTTTATTACAAAATGTTATGACCGAAACATTGCATAGAGGTCAGATTACCGAAAAATTACAGATTCATAGCTTCATATGAAAACGAAAGAAGGTCTGGTTCTCAGTTGAAATCTTTCAAATTTTGCAGAATAAAAATGGAAACAGAGATTAAGGTTACTATGGGATGGGGTTAGAACACTTGCCTTGAAATTATTTGAATCCCAAATGTGGGAAAATTGATGAAAAACCTCAACTTCTTCTTCTTCTTCTTCTTCTTTTCTCAAACTCACGTTGGCTGCAACTCTTCATGTTTGTTTTCTTTAACCTTTCATCTTATTATTTGGGTTTTGGCTAATACAAAAGTTGCAAGGTGTCATGCATGTATGAAAGAGGCTAGGTGTCATCTTTAGAGCAAAGATAAGTGGCACCAACCTTAGGTTAGCTAGTAACACATGTCCACTATATTTTTTTTTAACTTAAATCTGAATCTTTCATAAATTATATCAAACTTCTAATATTTACTCTTAGGTCCCTAGCCATAAACTTTTAATATATTATCATTGAATATAAAATAATTATTAAATAATCCTTATTTTTTACAAACAAACCTTTTAGTAAATTTTTAAAAATGGGGAATGTTACAACAGTACAAGTGCTCATTGTAGAATAAGTTCACTGATTGATCCACTTATGGAATGCTGGATGGTTGATGATGCCTTATTGTTAGACAGTGATTCCGTAGTCCTAGTGGTATATCTGGTCCTTAGACTTAAGACACCAAGGATGTCCTATATGAGTGCTCCACTCTTTGATACCAGACTTATAGGTTTGGATGTCCCAGATCTAGTATAGTTGGTCTTTGGGAGTGGCAGTCGACCTTACGAGGGCTATTGAGTGTCGATAGAGGATCATCCACTCTCGGCATCATAAGAAAAATATCACATATGTTCTTTCTCAAATAAATCCTTGGCTAGGGTCATTCGGATTGAGAGAGAAAGAGTTCTTTGGAAGCATCCGATTAGAGCGAGACTCGAGAAGAAACCGTATGGGTCTGACAACACCATGCCCAATATACGGTCTCTAGGATATTAGACGAATGAGAGACTATAGGTATACAGTAATTGAGGACAAACAGGTCCAATGGATTAGATTCTCTTGAATCATCTAGGGACTATGCCGTAGTGGCCTAGTACGTCCGTAGTCGATGAGTCGAGTTAATTATTATAAAGATAATAATTCACTAAGTTAAAAGGAGTTCTGAAAGGTATGACTCATGGCTATCTCGATATTGGGCCTAGCAGGTCACACACATATGGTAGGCATTGCGATGATAAATGTTCGAATATGAGATATCTGCCAGAGCCCCTATCTTATTGGATATCCAATAAGCACTTGAATTATTGGATCCCATGGATAAGATCCAATAAGAGCCCATGAGAGATTATTGGATAGAGATCCACTAATCTAAAAAGCTTGGGTAATTAGATGCAGATCCAATATCCACTAGGGAAGGATCCATTAGGGTTTGATAGGGGACCTCTATAAATAGGAGGGATTCAGTGGTTCATAGGCTAGAGCCTTTGCTTGCCTCTCCTGTTCTCCTCCCCCTCTTCACCTCAGAGCAGGCCTGGAGTTTTGAGGTGCATTGTCGTAGCCCTACTATGTGGATCACCGTTAGAGAGGATAACGCTTGACCTCCTTCACCCTCTCCTAGATATCTGCAAGGAAACAAGGATATACAATCTTCCTAGG
Source organism: Musa acuminata AAA Group (assembly GCF_036884655.1). Classification (NCBI taxonomy): domain Eukaryota; kingdom Viridiplantae; phylum Streptophyta; class Magnoliopsida; order Zingiberales; family Musaceae; genus Musa; species Musa acuminata. Next base: position 13,537,104 of record NC_088353.1, on the reverse strand, counting down.
TAACACAATCTATTCTATACGTTGTTTGTTTCACGGATTTTTAAGCACCAATCTTCGCATGACAACGAACATCTTTTTGGAAAATTAGAGATTTTATTTTCTTATTCTTCCGCTGTGCATGTGATGTCACCCCAAGATTTTCCAACATGTACCACCACCCAATCTAGGTGGTACCACCACCCAAATAGTACTTGGGAGGCTGAGCCTCAAGCGGTTCCACTACAAGCCCTGGTGGTGCCACCACCTAATATGGCTCTAAGTCACTAAACAAGCCAAACAACAGGCCCAATTCAACCCTAATTTAGGCCCAATTGATCCATAATTGAATTAATAGGATTGCTCCCCAAACTAACTCAAATTGACACCTAACTACAATAACTAAGGCTAAAACAATTACAATACACACAATATCAATTGTTTGGAATGTCAATTGTTCATCCAAACTTCCGATGAACTCCCAACAAACTCTCGACGAACTCCTAGCAAGCTTTCGGTGTATCATCCAAACCTTTGACTTAACACCCGATACATCCATATCTCAGTGCATTATTTGATTCTTTCGGCCCGATGCCTGATCTTTGATTTCGGCTCAACATCCAATTCTTTAATTGTTTTTACCTTTTTATGATCATAGTTAGTCTTGCATCACTTTTCTCAATATATGAATTAGATCATAAATCAATTGATTTCATTATCGAAATTCGAGATTCAACATGTTGTACACATGTTCATATGATAAAGGCGACTTGTCTCGTAGTTGCTCATATGGGGACATTAGGGATATCGCGCAGGTGCTCATTGGAGAATGAATTCACTAATTGATCCGCTCATTAGATGTTGGATGGTTGATGATGCCTTATTGTCAAACAACGAGATACCAAGGATGTCATGTATGAGTACTCCACTCTTTAATACCATATTTATAGGTTTGAAAGTTCTAGATTTAACACAATCGGTCATCGAGAGTGGTAGCCAATCTTATGAGGGCTATTGAGTGTTGATAGAGGATCATCCTCCCTCAGTGTCATGAGAGGAATATCTTATGTGTTCTTGATAAAGAAAATCCCTAGCCAAGGTCATTTTGATTAAGAGAGAAAGAGTTCTCCAAGAGAATCTTATTAAAGTGAGACTCGAGTAGAAACCATATGTGCCTAACAGCACCATATCCAATATATGATCTTTAGGATATTAGATGGATGAGAGACTATAGATATACGATGAGTGAGGACAGATAGGTCCATTAGATTGGATTCCCCTATATTATCTAGGGATTACGACATAGTGGCTTAGTATATCTATAGTCGATATGTCGAGTGAATTATTATAGAGATAATAATTCACTAAGCCAAAAGGAGTTATAATAAGTATAACTCATGACCAGCTCGATATTGGGCCTAGAGGGTCACACGCATATGATAGGTGTTGCGACGAGTAGAGATTCAAATATGAGATATCCGTTGGAGCCCCTATCTTATTGGATATCCAATAAGCTCATGAATTATTGGATCCTGTGAATGAGATCTAATATGAGCCAATGAGAGATTATTGGATAGAGATCCATTAATCTAAAAGGCTTAGGTAGTTGGATGGAGATCCAGTACCCAATATGGTAGGATCTATTAGGGTTTAAGTTGACATGGAGCCTTTATAAATAGGAGGGAACCAAAGGGTCATAGGCAAGGCTCTTTTTGGCTACCACCTCCTATTCTTCTCTCTCCCTCTCCTCCTCAACATGTAGCTCCTATTTATAACGTGTGGAAAATAAGGGACAGCCCATTTTTTATTACGTGGTGCAAGTAACGAGGAGGATTATACAGTGATTTAAGGAGCATCTTCATAGCTCATATCATGTGGATCACTGCTTGAGAGGATGACAGTTGACCTCCTTCATTCTCTCTTAAGATTTATAGGAATTCAGGGATATACGATCTCCTAGGGAAACAATCTCCCTTGTACACATAGTTTTTTAGTTTTGCGGGTTTTTGCATACCCATCTTCGCACGATGATCAAATATTATTATGAAAATCTAGATTTTTATTTTTTGTTCTTCTGTTGCACATATGATGTTGCCCTAAGATTTTCCTATACTCCTGTTGATCTTCTTTGAACTAGGATTTAATACCTGACTGTTGGTTTTTTTTTTGTAGAACTTTGGAAAGAAGAGGAAGAGAATAGTAGAAGGAAGTAAAAGTATTTCAATATGTAGTACTTTTGAATTGATCCGAGAATGCCTATTTATATTGACTAAAAAATAGAGTACAAGTTTTTTAAAATAGTAAAAAAAATCTACCATATCCTAATAAATCTTTCACCCTTATCTATTTATTTAAATCTAAATTTTTATCTTTTATTTTATCTAATCCTAACTATTTGAATTAATCTTAACCACACTCATGTGTTTGCTAAGGTGATTACTTGGTTTGTATTAATCTTCAAATTATTCTCTCTATGAATTTGATTCTTGTATAATTAATCTTCTTTTCGTTCATTCTATTAGATTAATACTGTAGAAGTTTATATGTTACCTAAATTTTGTGCTGAAATGAATAATGATTATAATTAAGGTATATTATTCAGCTTAAGTCTTAATTACCTCCATAAGTTAATTTATTAGGGTTGTACTCAGTGTATCATACCTAGTTTCTTCCTTTGGTTAGGGCATTGGATGTGTAGGATGAACTAAATAAACTAATATATGGAATTGAAAATGGAAGCTGGCATGCTTAATCCCCTGCATATGCAAACGCAAATGGGCTTATCTGATAATATATTTACATATATTAGTTAGTAAAAGGAGGAGATAAGAATCAGATGCATATAATTCTCTTGATAAATAAGCATGCCTACATTTTGTCAATCTATTAAATTTGTTTGCGCTACATTAATTTCTTGGAGATAAAAGCCACCGAACATCATCCAAAATAAGAAATAATTGTAAATGTGCAAATTGACCAACAATTCCCAGTAAAAAAAAAAATGTAGTGGATCCAAAATAAGAAAAAAAAAGTTGTAGCTAGGGAGACAAGTAGGTGCCACCAACTAGCTGAGACTTCGCTACAGATCCCTCTCACACCATCTCAAGATGTGGATTGGCAACTTTTTGTAGATGCCATACGTCATACAAACTATTCGGACCAATCACACTTCACTTTTTGACAAGTCAAAAGTGCGACGGTCAAGTAACTCGCACCAGTGGAAGCATCGAGAAGAGTAGATTACTGCGTCGTTCACGTTTCGACTTCTATGGAAATGGAGATGCAGTTTCCACTAAAATTGATGTTGATAATCTATTTGTTTTCTTAAGTTAATAACAAATGTTGATATCAGCGTTGCACCCATCAATTCCTCAGCAAGTGCTGATATAGTCTTGTCGATGAAAAGAAGCATGGATGCTGAAACACTTGAGGTCTAATGATTCAAGTAGCTGAGGAAGTATCTACGAGGGAATTAAGGAATGGGCGGATGAAATATTGAAGATGATTACCAGGCTCATCTGCGTTGCACTCGAAGACTCAACATGTTCTTACTATGTATTGCATGGGAAGTAAGGCAATAAAGAATCTCATATTGTGAAATGTCTAAGAAGCACACCATGTTGTTGATTTTACTTTGAGGCCAAAAAGGCTTGATTTTCGCTCATCCTGGAAGGTGTTCATCAGAGATTTACTCAGCATCTTCCAATGTGACCACACACACATCAATGCTTACAAAGTAAAAAACATCAGCTACTTCATAAAAATTATTCTGCTTTTCTTTTCCAAGTTCAGACCACTCTCGTTCCTTGCTTTCCTCATTTAAAGCAAGGCTTCATCCCGATAGATCGCTGTCATGACCGGAGTACCATTTGTCATGCTTCTGAGTTGGAGCCTGGATGTATATGGCAGCGAGGAATAAATATAGATTGCTGTTTGGTATCACTGCAGCAGCATGTTGGACGTTGTGTCTCGTCTCGACATTTAGGGCCACAATGACTTGCCTCATTGATCTCTTTCCTGTTGATCCCTCTTGCGTACCTCATGTGGGGCAAACACACTGCCTCCTGAGCCATGTGAAGGAGTTCTCGTGAACCGGCCTGAAGCCTGCAATTTTAGAACAAGATATCAACCCATGTTTGTCTTTAGTTTTGATTGCTGATCGATGTTGGTCTCAGTGTGCTGCTTCAAGTCCATAAAATATTAGCTGGGGGAGTGGTTGGTGTCTTATCCTCTTCAATAAGTCTAAAGATTTGAATATGTCTTGGTGTTACTTTCGAAGCATTAAATCCTATATTTGTCATGAAATCTTTAGCGGATCTGTTGCCTTCGATACGTTCTGCTGCATGTTGTTTAAATCTAGCATTTTATTGTTTTATTATCTCTGTACCTTCCTTCTTATCTTAGCATTAATAAAAGCTGCTGTATCTATCTAATGTTGTATAGGGAATCAACAAGGCTGAGCACACACTCACGTTTGTTATCATTTATGGTGGGATCAGCCCGTGACCTAAAACCTTTTATTTGATTTCTTCCCTTTGGCGTCAATCGATCCACGGGCTCGGAGGATGGATGCTCCTCCAAACTTAGTTGGATAATGTATACCTGTTCTTTGTTTTCTGAAGCTGTATGGTTGTCATATACATAAAGCTTCTCTGTCAAGAATCTGGTCGCCATCTGTCCCAAAATTTTGCTTGTAGACAACCTCTTGCCAACTTCTCAAGCCATAAAGACAGTCCCCAACACTATACAAAAGCCTAACTAGGAGCACACTTAACATCTGCGTCACAGCGGCGATCGCTTTCTGGAGAACGAGATGATGGTGGATGAGCGCCAACAAGTAGCCTACAGACAACCCTTGTACAATAAACTAACTAATTTACCCGCATGATCGCCATGGCCGAGGACACAGTAAAAGCCACTATCACAATTAATGGTGGATCAGTATAATAGCAGACAAATCGGATTTATGATTGGTTTTACAAAGGACAACCTCATACAGCCCTAAAACAGTCTTTGGCAAAGAACTATTGGGAGATTAGAAATGGTAGCAGGCTGTCATACACGGTTGAGTTATGGTCAAAATGAGCATGGTAACTCCAGCTTAGCTACTTTGCTGGCCAAGATAGTTCCATTTAATCATTAACCAAACAGGAAGAGAGGGTAAATTAGATGCCGAAGGATAAGAAGGCATGGAGGCTTTTGTCTGTTCCTCTTTTGTCGCCATTACTGTCGGATGTAACTCAAATAAAGGAAAAAAGAAAATCTCAGAAAGCAACTGACATGAAAATTTGTTGAGCTTCCGATAAGACATGTAATCAAAAGTCCTCGCAATCAATCTAAACTCTGTACGAAGTTTGTTCCCTGAATATAAACTGTTCAAATGAATGAACAACCTCAATATGTGGTCCATGTTGTCAATTATTAATCCCAGACATATGAATGCTGTATAAATTATTAATCCCAGACATCTGCAAAGATTGGCAAATTGGTTCTAGTTAAATGCCCAGGATGAAGGAGAGTCCATTTCGTTTTATAGCTAGTAAGAGGCTCTGAGCTACAGTTGATATACATAGAGTTTAGGCTAGTGACTTATACAAAACTTCCGACTCACTTGGGCCATACAAATTATGGCATTTAAAATTGGTAGGACAACACATCCAAAGAAAACAAAGGACATGCAGATCGCAGGAAGAAACTTCACTATCCAATCAATGAAACTAGTTGCTGTGATGGTGGGGGCAAACAATGACGCAAAAAAATACAGCTTGTCATCGCAAAAATAGCTCTCAGGATATCTATTTTCCGATGCTGTTGTGGATAACATCATGCTCTGTTCTATGGCTGAAAAAAAAACGAAAATAAGCTCTGTCACTTTCTCTTATACGTGGCTACCACATAGAAGAAGTTGAAGTCCAGAGGAACTAGTTCAAAAATCACTATTTTACAGCAAATAATTTTTTTGCTTTCGGGGATGAAACTGTTTGCGTTGACTTTCCTTAGATCTTGTATATACTGAGTGATGTTATTCGTAGTACCTACCTTCCGAGTCTTCTACTTAGTTAGAACTGAGGATATGCAATTTCTCATAGACTCTTCAACTGTTTGCATAAGCTTATTATTTATCTGCATCCAAACAGTGACATCCTAAGAGTTTTAGAAATTTATTCTAGATCATTCAGAAATACATAAAATAAATCTTTGACTTATAGAAAAAAAAGAAAATAATGAAAGATTTTTAATTGGTTGAACGTTTTTCCTAACTATTCAGCATGATCAAGGTAATATAGGATGCATCAAGAACTAAAAGATTACCCCTGACTTCACTGCCTATTCAATAACATTCATCCGTATTAATACCGATACAAAGTGCAGAGTTTCTCTTTTATTTTTCTATTTTTAATTATCTGATTGTTTCCTCAATGAGTTAATATATTATTCCGTGAAAAGTGCAAAACAGAAATTTGTTCCTTTTTTTTTTTTTTTTCTGTTGAGAAGTTATATGAACTAATTCTTACCTTTTGTTGAGCATGGTGAACATTTTTTAACATCTAATGGTTCTCCTCTTGTCAGGTTTGTTCAGGACAAACTACTCGGGACTATTCTTCCCGCAAGATCCTTGAACTATTCTACAAAGAGCCAAAATTGTAGTAGTAGAATAATAATGATTGTTTATATTCTACGTGTATAAAGAAATGGCATAAGATGATTTGAGGAAAGAAAAAGGATACGGTTTTTTTCTAGTAAGAGTGCAACGCAATAGAAAGGAAGAAAAACCCTACCTAACTTTTACGTGTAAACAAACTCAGAACAAGTCTTCTTCTTGTACATTTTAAGAGTAAATTGATCCTAAGCCTATACCTCACAAACATTTGGGAGCCGCGTAGGATCCTCTAAAACTACTTTGCAGCCGAGTGCATGAACTAAGACACTCAAGAGCTGGGTATGACCAAATACTGCCGTTTGCCAAACTTTTCTATACGTACGTACATATACACTCATAAAACTCTTTCCCAGTTCATAAACATACGTATTTTGCGACAAAGAATATTCACTAATTGGCCAGTCCCTTCATGTGGGACCAACGGACATGTAATTTGAGTTTAATTTGGTTTTGCTACATTTTCTAAC